>NC_091328.1:18132632-18352632 GCF_038502225.1 Cherax quadricarinatus
AGGATAAGGAAGAGGAGGAGGATAAGGAAGAAGAGGATAAGGAAGAAGAGGATAAGGAAGGGTAGACTTATGATGCTCTAACATCTACCACAAACCAACTACCAGAGTACTAGACCATGACACAGTGCCAAGCTGTCACTTGAGTGCTAACATCTACCACAAACCAACTACCAGAGTACTAGACCATGACACAGTGCCAAGCTGTCACTTGAGTGCTAACATCTACCACTAATCAACTACCAGAGTACTAGACCACGACACAGTGCCAAGCTGTCACTTGAGTGCTAATATCTACCACTAACCAACTACCAGAGTACTAGACCACGACACAGTGCCAAGCTGTCACTTGAGTGCTAACATCTACCACTAACCAACTACCAGAGTACCAGACCACGACACAGTGCCAAGCTGTCACTTGAGTGCTAACATCTGCCACTAACCAAATACCAGAGTACCAGACCACAACACAGTGCCAAGCTGTCACTTGAGGGCTAACATCTACCACTAACTACCAGAATGCCAGATCAGGGTAGTGCCAAGCTCTCACTTGAGCGCTAGCATGTTCTTATCTACCATTCAAATATTTACTCACCCTAACTGGAACCCTTATTTTAAATCAACTCCTTGACCTCCTCCATATGCTCTCTCTCTCTCTCTCTCTCTCTCTCTCTCTCTCTCTCTCTCTCTCTCTCTCTCTCTCACTCTCTAAGATAATGACCTCCAGCAGGGCTCCTCCAGTCTTACCTCCTTAATTACTGTTGTCCTGGTAATGAGGTGCTGAAGGGGAGGGAATATCCAGGAGAGAGGAAGCTGCGAGATGCTTAAGAAAGGTGGCGTGAAGGCCACATTATTATTATTATTATTATTATTAAATTATTTTATTATAATTATCATTATAATAATTATAATTATCATTACTATAATTATCATTATTATCAATGTTATAATTATCATGATTTTTATTACAATCATCATTTTTGTTATTATTATTCAGCTCTTGAAATTGTACGTGTCTGGTAATGTTGCTTCTTAGAATCAGTTCATAGGTTTTGATACTGTGTGAAGTTATCATTATTTATCTTGAGTTTTCGCGATTGCTTTGTCGCCATCTTTGTTAAGTGGAGCAGTATCAGTGGTTTTTAATGCCACCTGTGTCCAGGATCCTTCTCCACAAAATAATAAAGACCCCACGTAAGGGTTTCTCACAATTTTTGATAAATATGGAATCCCACGAGTCCAGGTCTGGGGCAGAATGTATGGGCATGCTGTCAATGGCTTCCTTAAAGTCAACTGGGGAGAAGACTACATCAGAAATTGTGAAGATGTTAGAGGTGTGTTGACTCTCATTAATGGAAAGCTCATTGAGGTCGTTGATCTGTAGACTGATGAGCGGTTCACTGAACAGTCTTATGTGACTTCAGTATTTCACTCACTTCCTTAATGTTATCAGTGTATATTCCATCTCATTTTAAGTAAAGGTCTTATACTAGATGTAGTTTTCACCCTGCATTTTGTGTACGAAAAGAGGTAGTGTGGGATTTCTTCTAATTTCATATATGTCTCTTTGTTCCCTCTGTCTCTCCTGGACTTTAAAGATGCAGTCACTTGTGTTCGATGCTCTCCAATTTCTCTAAGCAGAGTTTCCCTTCGTGTTTCAAAGATTCTGATGACTTAGAGATCTGTAATCAGTCGTCTTCGTCTGTGGAGGGAGCGCCTCTCTCTCTCACTCAAGTCTGCATCTTCTCCGTCGTAGATGTATGTGTGCTTTCAGTAAACTTCGAGCACCAGTGAATTCTTCCTCCCAAGAAATGAGGTGGAGAGTAAGTGCATGAGAGGGAGATAAGTGAACTGACTGATAGAAATGAGAGACGAGGAGTAAGGAACTGGATTGTAAAATATAGTTAGAATCAATACTATGATGTTTAACATGTGTCCCTGTCACTTACCAGCACCACCTGTACTGTCACTTACCAGCACCACCTGTACTGTCACTTACCAGCACCACCTGTACTGTCACTTACCAGCACCACCTGTACTGTCACTTACCAGCACCACCTGTACTGTCACTTACCAGCACCACCTGTACTGTCACTTACCAGCACCACCTGTACTGTCACTTACCAGCACCACCTGTACTGTCACTTACCAGCACCACCTGTACTGACCAGCACTACCTGTACTATCACCACCTCTCTCTCTCTCATAGCATCTAAGCAGGTCACGTTCATGTGACCTGTGAACATATTAAAGTTCATTTGACCTGTCAGGTGTGTGTTGGAATGAGTCAGGTGTGTGCTGTCAGTTGTTGAAATGAATCAGTCGGAGTGAGTCAGATTTTGAAGTGAGTCAGTGCGTGGTCGAGTGAGTCAGGTGTGTGTGTTCGAGTCAATCAGGTATGTGTTGAGATGATTTGTTGTTAGGTGTGTACTGGAGTCATCTGATGCAGTCAGGAGTGTGTTGGAGTCAGTCAGATGTGTGATGACTATGTGAGTGTGAGGCTGGCGACAGTAACAGCCTGCTAGATCACAGAGGACGGATGTGTTTACAAGCATCACTGACTTCCCACATTATCCAAATCTTTGAGTTTTAGGAAGCAAGTACACTAATCAGAAAAGATGCAACATGGCTTGCAACCAGGTCACTCCTGCCTCTCAACTGCTCCACCATTACAACAGTCATGGATCCTTGCAACACCCAGGGCAACATGGCTTGCACCCAGGTCACTCCTGCCTCTCAACTGTTCCACCATTACAACAGTCATGGATCCTTGCAACACCCAGGGCAACATGGCTTGCACCCAGGTCACTCCTGCCTCTCAACTGTTCCACCATTACAACAGTCATGGATCCTTGCAACACCCAGGGCAACATGGCTTGCACCCAGGTCACTCCTGCCTCTCAACTGTTCCACCATTACAACAGTCATGGATCCCTGCAACACCCAGGGCAACATGGCTTGCACCCAGGTCACTCCTGCCTCTCAACTGTTCCACCATTACAACAGTCATGGATCCTTGCAACACCCAGGGCAACATGGTTTGCACCCAGGTCACTCCTGCCTCTCAACTGTTCCACCATTACAACAGTCATGGATCCCTGCAACACCCAGGGCAACATGGCTTGCACCCAGGTCACTCCTGCCTCTCAACTGTTCCACCATTACAACAGTCATGGATCCTTGCAACACCCAGGGCAACATGGCTTGCGCCCAGGTCACTCCTGCCTCTCAACTGTTCCACCATTACAACAGTCATGGATCCTTGCAACACCCAGGGCAACATGGCTTGCACCCAGGTCACTCCTGCCTCTCAACTGTTCCACCATTACAACAGTCATGGATCCTTGCAACACCCAGGGCAACATGGCTTGCGCCCAGGTCACTCCTGCCTCTCAACTGTTCCACCATTACAACAGTCATGGATCCTTGCAACACCCAGGGCAACATGGCTTGCACCCAGGTCACTCCTGCCTCTCAACTGTTCCACCATTACAACAGTCATGGATCCTTGCAACACCCAGGGCAACATGGCTTGCACCCAGGTCACTCCTGCCTCTCAACTGTTCCACCATTACAACAGTCATGGATCCTTGCAACACCCAGGGCAACATGGCTTGCGCCCAGGTCACTCCTGCCTCTCAACTGTTCCACCATTACAACAGTCATGGATCCTTGCAACACCCAGGGCAACATGGCTTGCACCCAGGTCACTCCTGCCTCTCAACTGTTCCACCATTACAACAGTCATGGATCCTTGCAACACCCAGGGCAACATGGCTTGCGCCCAGGTCACTCCTGCCTCTCAACTGTTCCACCATTACAACAGTCATGGATCCTTGCAACACCCAGGGCAACATGGCTTGCACCCAGGTCACTCCTGCCTCTCAACTGTTCCACCATTACAACAGTCATGGATCCTTGCAACACCCAGGGCAACATGGCTTGCACCCAGGTCACTCCTGCCTCTCAACTGTTCCACCATTACAACAGTCATGGATCCCTGCAACACCCAGGGCAACATGGCTTGCACCCAGGTCACTCCTGCCTCTCAACTGTTCCACCATTACAACAGTCATGGATGCACCGCAACACAAACCAAATGCATATATAGTTGTACAGTGACTCTGCAAGAACCTAGGACAAGTGCGATCAGGGTGTAATAACCCACAAAATGCGCGCAGAATGAAGGACTGGAAAAGTGCGTCAGTGGAGGTTCAACTTTGCTGACAAATCGGACCCAAGGAGTAATAGTGAACGAAGTTAAATCAGAGGCTGCCACAGGGAAAACTTTGCCACAGTTAAAATTTCTCTTCGACAGTGAAACGTTGTTTGCCACAGCGAAAAGTTCTTTGCCACAATATAAAACCTCTCTGCCAATGTGATAAAAGTTCTCTGTCACAGTGAAAAAAGTCCTCTGCCGCAGTGAGAAAAGTTCTCTGCGGCAGAGAACTTGTCTCACTGCGGCAGAGAAAAGTTTTCTGCGGCAGAGAACTTGTCTCACTGCGGCAGAGAAAAGTTTTCTGCGGCAGAGAACTTGTCTCACTGCGGCAGAGAAAAGTTTTCTGCCACTGTGAAAAAAGTTCTCTGTCACTGTAAGAAAAGTTCTCTGCCACTATGAGAAAAGTTCTCTAGCACAGTGAGAAAAGTCGGAGAAATCAGGTGAAGGGTAGAGAAGACCGGAGAAGGAGTACAGCTGTCAGCATAGTTGCTGATCCGTGTGTTGACACAGCCAGGGATGCAAGAAACAAAGATCAGTACTAAGGAAGGAACCTGGAAATAAACAAACTGTATAATACCGGCGGTATATGCTAGACCAGCTGATCAAATACCTGCCTTGAAACACTTCAAAGATTTGTCTTCAAAGACCTCATTAAGGGGTCCCTTAGAACTGTGCACTGATATATTACTGTGCACTGATATATTACTGTGCACTGATATATTACTGTGCACTGATATATTACTGTGCACTGATATATTACTATGCACTGATATATTAATGTACATTGACAGCCCTTCTTAGGCGAAATTACTGATCGTTAGAATGTACAGAGAACTTTGAAAACCAGAAGCACAATGAGTACGCTAAGTGTAAAGGAACCCGGGTTGTTCAACATCCTTCAAACATTAGAGGAATTACCAAGAGACGCCTGACTGTAGTGCCTACGTTCAACTGCTTGCTGCTAGAAACAACAGCCTGATAAGTCCATCATCCACGAGGTCTGGTCTGGCCAGACCTCGTGGTCGATCCTAGAGTACTCAGTACCAACACTGAGCCCCCGACTGCCTGCTCGGAGGGAGGGAGGTAGGAAGGGAGGGGGGAGGGAGGGAGGGAAGAACAGAGGGAAGTAGGGAAGAAGAGAGAGTTGGAAGGGAGGGAAGGGGATAAAGAAGGGAGGGAAGGGGATAATGAAGGGAGGGAAGGTGATAATGAAGGGAGGGAAGGTGATAATGAAGGGAGGGAAGGTGATAATGAAGGGAGGGAAGGTGATAATGAAGGGAGGGAAGGTGATAATGAAGGGAGGGAAGGTGATAATGAAGGGAGGGAAGGTGATAATGAAGGGAGGGAAGGTGCTAATGAAGGGAGGGAAGGTGATAATGAAGGGAGGGAAGGTGATAATGAAGGGAGGGAAGGTGATAATGAAGGGAGGGAAGGTGATAATGAAGGGAGGGAAGGTGATAATGAAGGGAGGGAAGGTGATAATGAAGGGAGGGAAGGTGATAATGAAGGGAGGGAAGGTGATAATGAAGGGAGGGAAGGTGATAATGAAGGGAGGGAAGGTGCTAATGAAGGGAGGGAAGGTGATAATGAAGGGAGGGAAGGTGATAATGAAGGGAGGGAAGGTGATAATGAAGGGAGGGAAGGTGTTAATGAAGGGAGGGAAGGTGATAATGAAGGGAGGGAAGGTGGTAATGAAGGGAGGGAAGGTGGTAATGAAGGGAGGGAAGGTGATAATGAAGGGAGGGAAGGTGATAATGAAGGGAGGGAAGGTGATAATGAAGGGAGGGAAGGTGATAATGAAGGGAGGGAAGGTGATAATGAAGGGAGGGAAGGTGATAATGAAGGGAGGGAAGGTGATAATGAAGGGAGGGAAGGTGCTAATGAAGGGAGGGAAGGTGATAATGAAGGGAGGGAAGGTGATAATGAAGGGAGGGAAGGTGATAATGAAGGGAGGGAAGGTGATAATGAAGGGAGGGAAGGTGATAATGAAGGGAGGGAAGGTGATAATGAAGGGAGGGAAGGTGATAATGAAGGGAGGGAAGGTGATAATGAAGGGAGGGAAGGTGATAATGAAGGGAGGGAAGGTGATAATGAAGGGAGGGAAGGTGATAATGAAGGGAGGGAAGGTGATAATGAAGGGAGGGAAGGGGTCCTACTAAAGTAGTAAACGTAACTAACTACGAGCAAGAAGGACCAGGGGAGACATGTTTACGACGTACATCATCATCACGGAATTAACAGTGGTAACTGTCCCCATTGCTCGGTCTCAGACCTGGCCACCCAGTGGATGGCCTGATTAACAAGGCTGTTGGTGCTAGGTGCACGCAGTGCACCACAAACCAGCCTAATGAACTAAATTAACGAACTTATCAAAATCCTTCTTGACGACAGCTAGCGTTCTGTTGGTAATTCTTTTATCCATAAAGGGAGGGTGGTGAAAAGTCTTGGTCCCTTTACGCTTATTGAGGTGTTCCTTGGACTACACTGCTTGTGTTTAGCACCGTCTGCCAGTCTCTTGCTTTCAAAGGGACTTATTTCTCTCTAGCATGATGCCTCTCACCCTGTGGCTGACTGTGACTGACCCTCAGGGTAACACAGGGTCTCTCACCCCGTGGCTGACTGTGACTGACCCTCAGGGTAACACAGGGTCTTTCACCCCGTGGCTGACCGTGACTGACCCTCAGGGTAACACAGGGTGTCTCACCCCGTGGCTGACCGTGACTGACCCTCAGGGTAATACAGGGTCTCTCACCCCGTGGCTGACTGTGACTGACCCTCAGGGTAAAACAGGGGTCTCTCACCCCGTGGATGACTGTGACTGACCCTCAGGGTAACACAGGGTCTCTCACCCCGTGGATGACTGTGACTGACCCTCAGGGTAACACAGAGGAGACTGATATATTTGATTTAAATGAAGCGCTAACCCCGTGTGGGTCACTCAACACAAGGACTGGTGGAGGTGGCTCGAACCTCAGTCCAGTGTCAACAAGACAACAGTGAACATGATTCAATGGACTGTCTTGTGAACAGTGAACATGATACACTGGACTGACTTGCTAACAGTGAACATGATACACTGGACTGACTTGCTAACAGTGAACATGATACACTGGACTGTCTTGTGAACAGTGAACATGATACGATGGACTAACAAGACAATCCTGTTGGGATATACTGACATCAACCAGGTCTCCTGGTTCATGGCGTTATCAACCAGACTGTTGGAACTACACTCATACAGTATGATGCATGCACCACAGCCCGGCTGACTTGAAGAACTTATCAAGTTCCTTCTTAAAGACAACTAGGAGACTTGACGGTATTTCCTTTTATGTATAACGGGAGGGTGTTGAGTCTTGGTCCCTTTACACTTATTATCTCTTAGTGTACTCAGGACACCCATGCCTTTCATTACAGGTGCCTTAAGTGCACTCGCTCGAAGTGCCTTGAAACGCACCGTCCTGGGTTTGAAGGCACTTTGTTCCCAGTAATTTAAGTTACTGACTGACTTTATATCAGCAGTAAGGAGTCTCTGTTAATTCTACAAAGTTCAATATTGCCTGTTGAACGAGGGTTGTTAGAGAAGAGCAATATTCCAGCCTGGAGAAAACAGGTGACACATCCAGCCTATCATTTTCCTTGCGGTCGTAACATTAACACCGCTGTGATCTTTGACCGTAAGATCTGACATTATCACTTCAAATGTCAGAAGATATAAGGGTCGAAACTAACTCTGAGATGTCTGTAGTTCTGAGACTGTAGCCGCACTTGACACTAACTAGATACATAAACTATATGATGACGCCGTAATATATGAAACAGCTCAAATCTTGAGACTATATGCAAATAACTGTATGAAGAACTGTGGGTGTACAATAATGTCACTCACAGGATGAGCTGTTGATGTACAGTCACAAGAACTGTGGGTGTACAAATTGAAATTGCTTGTGCTCCCTCGCTTAGAGGTATTGTTCAATGTTGACGGTCCCGTAAGAGAGATATCAGAGTTGGAACAGATATATAGATCATTTATGGCCTGCACAGAGCTTAAAAACATTTAAATTACTGGGAACACTTTAAAATCCTAAACATGTACCTTCTGGAGCGAAGGAGAAATACATAACATATATATGGAAGGTGCTTGAGGGTCTTGTCCCAAACCTACACACTGACATAACAACGTACTGGAGAGAGAGACATAAGATCAAATGTAAAATAAACGCAGTGAAAAGCAGGGGCACCATAAGCACAATAAGAGAACATTGTATAAACGTTCGTGTCTCAGACTCTTCAACATCTTACCAGAAGATATCAGAAACACTGCTGGGACAAGTGTAGAAGTCTTCAAGAGGAAAATGGACAAATATCTCCACCAGGTACCAGATCAACCAGGCTGTGATACATATATGGGGTAGCAAGCTGCAAGCAGCAACAGCCTGGTTGACCAGGGATGCACCAAATAAGCCTGACCCAGGTTCGGGTTACGTAAGTTTGAGAACATCACGGGTATACAATACTGACACACTGAAGAATTATACGCATGAGTAACATCTAAGTATTTTAATCTTGTAGACACAGCAACATGTAATCGTGGTTACCTGGAGGTTATTCCGGGGATCAACGCCCCCGCGGCCCGGTCCATGACCAGGCCTCCCGATGGATCAGGGCCTGATCAACTAGGCTGTTACTGCTGGCCGCACGCAGTCCAACGTACGAGCCACAGCCCGGCTGATCCGGCACTGACTTTAGGTATCTGTCCAGCTCTCTCTTGAAGGCAGCCAGGGGTTTATTGGCAATTCCCCTAATGCTTGATGGGAGGCTGTTGAACAGTTTTGGGCCCCGGACACTTATGGTGTTTTCCCTTAGTGTACCAATGGCGCCCCTACTTTTTATTGGTACAGAGGACTTCTCTACAACTACTACCTCTGGCCCAATTCTTGGGCATAACCTACTTCTAGTAGTGGGTCCCGTCCACCTGTAACAATGCCTTCATCTGCTACATCTCATCTGACTCCAGTATAAAAGCGCCCATCTTCCAGATTCATCAAGACTACGGTACTGAACACTTGCTTCTAGGCTGAGGGAATAGTTGCCTCACCTTCTACCTCTTCTCCAATCTTCAATTTATGTTCTTGTATTGATAAAGTCACTGGTTGGCGAAATATTTACAAAATAAAGATATCTGGGTGCTGTACACGTGTTTAATTATTACTTCTTTCTTGTGGTCTAGCGTTAGGCGTGGGCAGGCGGTGGCCAGCTGGAGTGACCTGTGGCAGAGCTGACCCCGGCTTACCCTGAGGGGTGAGTAATGGCATTACCACGGGGCTGGGGCGTGTCTGTGCTGGTGCAGTCATCAGCAGTAACTACCCAGCAACACACCCACACGCACCTCCTGTGTAGGAAGTTGTCTGCTATCCTCATGACCGAGCCAGACACCCTAGCTACATACACACACATACACTTCAACAAAACTTTCTCTTTCCTTTTTCTTCTCTTCATTCATTCGTGTATTAGTTTATTTATTTCTCCTCATCTTGCTTCCTTCCTGCCTCTCTTCCAAGTTTAATCTTGGAAAGGAGTTAACCGACTTTACCTGTAGATAGTCTCCGAGGGAGGAGGGGGTCAACGCCCCCGCAGCCTTGTTCCAGGCCAGACCTCCCGGTGGATTCATAAGAGGCCCATCACACTTAACAAATTTACTAACCTTCAGTAAAGTATTTCAAGCAGTGGACTGTGATGAAGATTACGATGTTGTCTACTGGGACTTCAGTAGCACTTCCGATAGTTAGAAAAACAAGACTTTATCTTATTATTAATGGAATAAAATACGGACAAGTTGCAAGATGATCACTCTCAGCCTGAGGATGATCACCTTGATCACATCACACTATGATTACATCACACTATGTCTACTCCATCTTCCACCAACGTTGATATCTCCAGGAGTGTGATTAATTTCTGTATTCAACTGACGACGCTTTGCAGGGCAGGAGAAAGATATCGTAAATAAAGATTCCCAGTGCTGTACATGTGTCTTGCTTATCAACAAAAGATTTTTAAGAAGTGTCATTGGTTTTTTAATAACTGTGGGATAACCCACTGTGTCCAGACTTCCTCTTCATACGACATTCAAGACATGAGACATTGAATACGGAATTCCATGAGTCTAGGCCTGGGGCAGAGTGCATGGACATGCTCCTGAAGGCTTCTTCGAAGTCTACTGGTGTTAAGATCATATCAGAAATTATAGGTATGTCGGCAGAGTTTTGAGTCTCATCCTTAAAAAACTCATTTCTGTTGTTAATCTTTAGACTGATTAATGGTTCAGTGAATACAGTCATATCTGCATTTGAGAAAAAGGATTTAAAGGATTTAGGATCTCTTCCAATCCCACTTAGGGCTCTCTGCTTCCCCGGAGCCTTGTTGCATACATTCATAATAATTATGACACTGTTACACGGTAGAGACAAGTAGATGAGCACGGTACATATGAAGCCCTCTGGTATCTTTATTTGCAAATCGTTTCGCCTACACAGTAGACAGACTTCTTCAGACGAATACAGAACTAAACATGGAGACGGCGGAAACAGCGGAGATAATGTTATCAGTCCTTCAACCGCGTCTTACCTCTGACAGTATAAAAAGATTCCATTCTCATGCTTCAGATTCACATTTTTCCAGACAGAGAAACTGACCACCTCAAAACTACCACTATCTCAAGGCTAATGGACTGATCACATCATCCTGACCTATCCAATGCGTCTCCTGTCCCCATATTTATTAATCACTGTATACGACTGAAGAACTCTATTTGTGTAGGAGAAAGGTTTGGGAAATAAAGCTAGCAGAGTGTTGTACATAAGTCGTACTATGATGTACATACAAAGAGCTCACTGCTTTCCTTATTTATAAGACACTCTGTTACATATCTTCCTTAAATATAAATAATTACTATTATTAGTAGTAGTAGTAATAGTAGAAGTAGCAAGGGTAATTATCATCATTATTATTATTAATAGTAATAATAATAGTAGTAAAAGTAGTAGTGATAATTATCATCATATTTACAATGAAGTGCTAAACCCATTAGGGTCATACAGCGCCTGAGAAACGACAGACAATTAGGCTTGACCCCTAATGGAGGGCAGCCTCAATTCCTTGGATCCAGAGCCCTCCCCCTTGAAAAGGGTCTTCCCCCCCGATAACAAGTGTTGACACCCGTGTACACCACAGCCACGTACGCGTTTACACCCGTGTACACCACAGCCACGTACGCGTTTACACCCGTGTACACCACAGCCACGTACGCGTTTACACCCGTGTACACCACAGCCACGTACGCGTTTACACCCGTGTACAGCACAGCCATGTGCGTGTTTACAACCGTGTACAACACAACCATGTGCGTGTTTACACCCGTGTACAACACAACCATGTACGTGTTTACACCCGTGTACAACACAACCATGTGCGTGTTTACACCCGTGTACAACACAACCATGTGCGTGTTTACACCCGTGTACAACACAACCATGTACGTGTTTACACCCGTGTACAACACAACCATGTGCGTGTTTACACCCGTGTACAACACAACCATGTGCGTGTTTACACCCGTGCACAACACAACCATGTACGTGTTTACACCCGTGTACAACACAACCATGTGCGTGTTTACACCCGTGTACAGCACAGCCATGTGCGTGTTTACACCCGTGTACAACACAACCATGTGCGTGTTTACACCCGTGTACAACACAACCATGTACGTGTTTACACCCGTGTACAACACAACCATGTGCGTGTTTACACCCGTGTACAACACAACCATGTGCGTGTTTACACCCGTGTACAACACAACCATGTACGTGTTTACACCCGTGTACAACACAACCATGTGCGTGTTTACACCCGTGTACAACACAGCCATGTGCGTGTTTATACCCGTGTACAACACAACCATGTGTGCGTTTACACCCGGGTACAACACAACCATGTGCGTGTTTACACCCGTGTACAGCACACCCATGTGCGTGTTTACACCCGTGTACAACACAACCATGTGCGTGTTTACACCCGTGTACAACACAACCATGTGCGTGTTTACACCCGTGTACAACACAACCATGTGCGAGTTTACACCCGTGTACAACACAACCATGTGCGTGTTTACACCCGTGTACAACGCAACCATGTGCGTGTTTACACCCGTGTACAACACAACCATGTGCGTGTTTACACCCGTGTACAACAAAGCCATGTGCGTGTTTACACCCGTGTACAACACAACCATGTGCGTGTTTACACCCGTGTACAACACAACCATGTGCGTGTTTACACCCGTGTACAACACAAGCATGTGCGTGTTTACACCCGTGTACAACACAACCATGTGCGTGTTTACACCCGGGTACAACACAAGCATGTGCGTGTTTACACCCGTGTACAACACAACCATGTGCGTGTTTACACCCGTGTACAACACAAGCATGTGCATGTTTACACCCGTGTACAACACAACCATGTGCATGTTTACACCCGTGTACAACACAACCATGTGCGTGTTTACACCCGGGTACAACACAAGCATGTGCGTGTTTACACCCG
This sequence comes from Cherax quadricarinatus, assembly GCF_038502225.1. Classification (NCBI taxonomy): domain Eukaryota; kingdom Metazoa; phylum Arthropoda; class Malacostraca; order Decapoda; family Parastacidae; genus Cherax; species Cherax quadricarinatus. The sequence goes on from NC_091328.1 coordinate 18,145,456, forward strand.
TGTACAACACAACCATGTGCGTGTTTACACCCGTGTACAACACAACCATGTGCGTGTTTACACCCGTGTACAACACAAGCATGTGCGTGTTTACACCCGTGTACAACACAACCATGTGCGTGTTTACACCCGTGTACAACACAAGCATGTGCGTGTTTACACCCGTGTACAACACAAGCATGTGCGTGTTTACACCCGTGTACAACACAACCATGTGCGTTGTTTACACCCGTGTACAACACAACCCTGTGCATGTTTACACCCGTGTACAACACAACCATGTGCGTGTTTACACCCTTGTACAACACAACCATGTGCATGTTTACTCCCATGTACAACAACCATGTGCGTGTTTACACCCGTGCACAACACAACCATGTGCGTGTTTACACCCGTGTACAACACAACCATGTGCGTCTTTACACCCGTGCACAACACAACCATGTGCGTGTTTACACCCGTGTACAACACAACCCTGTGCGTGTTTACACCCGTGCACAACACAACCCTGTGCGTGTTTACACCCGTGTACAACACAACCATGTGCGTGTTTACACCCGTGTACAACACAACCATGTGCGTGTTTACACCCTTGTACAACACAACCATGTGCGTGTTTACACCCGTGCACAACACAACCATGTGCGTGTTTACACCCATGTACAACAACCATGTGCGTGTTTACACCCGTGTACAACACAACCATGTGCGTGTTTACACCCATGTACAACAACCATGTGCGTGTTTACACCCTTGTACAACACAACCATGCGCGTGTTTACACCCGTGCACAACACAACCATGTGCGTGTTTACACCCATGTACAACAACCATGTGCGTGTTTACACCCGTGTACAACACAACCATGTGCGTGTTTGCACCCGTGTACAACACAACAATGTGCGTGTTTACACCCGTGTACAACACAACAATGTGCGTGTTTACACCCGTGTACAACACAACCATGTGCGTGTTTACACCCTTGTACAACACAACCATGTGCGTGTTTACACCCGTGTACAACACAACCATGTGCGTGTTTACACCCGTGCACAACACAACCATGTGCGTGTTTACACCCATGTACAACAACCATGTGCGTGTTTACACCCGTGTACAACACAACCATGTGCGTGTTTACACCCATGTACAACAACCATGTGCGTGTTTACACCCTTGTACAACACAACCATGTGCGTGTTTACACCCGTGCACAACACAACCATGTGCATGTTTACACCCATGTACAACAACCATGTGCGTGTTTACACCCGTGTACAACACAACCATGTGCGTGTTTGCACCCGTGTACAACACAACAATGTGCGTGTTTACACCCGTGTACAACACAACCCTGTGCGTGTTTACACCCGTGTACAACACAACCATGTGCGTGTTTACACCCGTGTACAACACAACCATGTGCGTGTTTACACCCTTGTACAACACAACCATGTGCGTGTTTACACCCGTGCACAACACAACCATGTGCGTGTTTACACCCGTGCACAACACAACCATGTGCGTGTTTACACCCGTGTACAACACAACAATGTGCGTGTTTACACCCGTGTACAACAACCATGTGCGTTTTTACCCCCGTGCACAACACAACCATGTGCGTGTTTACACCCGTGTACAACACAAGCATGTGCGTGTTTACACCCGTGTACAACACAACCATGTGCGTGTTTACACCCGGGTACAACACAACCATGTGCGTGTTTACATCCGTGTACAACACAACCATGTGCGTGTTTACACCCGTGTACAACACACGCATGTGCGTGTTTACACCCGTGTACAACACAACCATGTGCGTGTTTACACCCGTGCACAACACAACCATGTGCGTGTTTACACCCGTGTACAACACAAGCATGTGCGTGTTTACACCCGTGTACAACACAGCCATGTGTGTGTTTACACCCGTGCACAACACAACCATGTGCGTGTTTACACCCGTGTACAACACAACCATGTGCGTGTTTACACCCGTGTACAACACAACAATGTGCGTGTTTACACCCGTGTACAACACAAGCATGTGCGTGTTTACACCCGTGTACAACACAGCCATGTGCATGTTTACACCCGTGCACAACACAACCATGTGCGTGTTTACACCCGTGTACAACACAACCATGTGCGTGTTTACACCCGTGTACAACACAACCATGTGCGTGTTTACACCCGTGTACAACACAACCATGTGCGTGTTTACACCCGTGTACAACACAACCATGTGCGTGTTTACACCCGGGTACAACACAACCATGTGCGTGTTTACACCCGTGTACAACACAACCATGTGCGTGTTTACACCCGTGTACAACACAACCATGTGCGTGTTTACACCCGTGTACAACACAAGCATGTGCGTGTTTACACCCGTGTACAACACAAGCATGTGCGTGTTTACACCCGTGTACAACACAACCCTGTGCATGTTTACACCCGTGTACAACACAACCATGTGCGTGTTTACACCCGTGTACAACACAACCCTGTGCATGTTTACATCCGTGTACAACACAACCATGTGCGTGTTTACACCCGTGTACAACACAACCCTGTGCATGTTTACACCCGTGTACAACACAGCCATGTACGTGTTTACACCCGTGTACAACACAACCCTGTGCAGGTTTACACCCGTGTACAACACAACCATGTGCGTGTTTACACCCGTGTACAACAACCATGTGCGTGTTTACACCCGTGTACAACACAACCATGTGCGTGTTTACACCCGTGTACAACACAACCATGTGCGTGTTTACACCCGTGTACAACAACCATGTACGTGTTTACACCCGTGTACAACACAACCATGTGCGTGTTTACACCCGTGTACAACACAACAATGTGCGTGTTTACACCCGTGTACAACACAACCATGTGCGTGTTTACACCCGTGTACAACACAACCATGTGCGTGTTTACACCCGTGTACAACACAACCATGTGCGTGTTTACACCCGTGTACAACACAACCCTGTGCGTGTTTACACCCGTGTACAACACAACCATGTGCGTGTTTACACCCGGGTACAACACAACCATGTGCGTGTTTACACCCGTGTACAACACAACCATGTGCGTGTTTACACCCGGGTACAACACAACCATGTGCGTGTTTACACCCGTGTACAACACAACCATGTGCGTGTTTACACCCGGGTACAACACAACCATGTGCGTGTTTACACCCGTGTACAACACAACCATGTGCGTGTTTACACCCGTGTACAACACAACCATGTGCGTGTTTACACCCGTGTACAACACAACCATGTGCGTGTTTACACCCGTGTACAACACAACCATGTGCGTGTTTACACCCGTGTACAACACAACCATGTGCGTGTTTACACCCGTGTACAACACAACCATGTGCGTGTTTACACCCGTGTACAACACAACCATGTGCATGTTTACACCCGTGTACAACACAACCATGTGCGTGTTTACACCGTGTACAACACAACCATGTGCGTGTTTACACCCGTGTACAGTAATGTTTACACTCATGATTCTTCACCACTGCGGGTGAAGGGATCTTGATCCAAGGAGGGAGGGTTACCTTTTCCCCTTATTCGGATCAAACCAGATAGGCTCCAATCACCAAGGCGCTGTATAAGCCGTACAGATTTAACGCTTCACCATGATTATAATAATAATAATAACAATAATAATAATAATAATAACAATAATAATAATAATAATAATAATAATAATAATAATAATAATAATAATACAATACTACTACCACTACTATTACTACTACCACTACTATTACTACTACCACTACTACTATTACTACTACTACTATTACTACTACCACTACTACTATTACTACTACCACTACTACTATTACTACTACCACTACTATTACTACTACCACTACTATTACTACTACCACTACTACTATTACTACTACCACTACTACTATTACTACTACCACTACTACTATTACTACTACCACTACTATTACTACTACCACTACTACTATTACTACTACTACTACTATTACTACTACCACTACTACTATTACTACTACTACTACTATTACTACTACCACTACTACTATTACTACTACTACTATTACTACTACCACTACTACTATTACTACTACTACTACTATTACTACTACCACTACTACTATTACTACTACCACTACTACTATTACTACTACCACTACTATTACTACTACCACTACTACTATTACTACTACTATTACTACTACCACTACTACTATTACTACTACCACTACTATTACTACTACCACTACTACTATTACTACTACCACTACTACTATTACTACTACCACTACTATTACTACTACCACTACTACTATTACTACTACTACTACTATTACTACTACCACTACTACTATTACTACTACTACTACTATTACTACTACCACTACTACTATTACTACTACCACTACTATTACTACTACCACTACTATTACTACTACCACTACTACTATTACTACTACTACTACTATTACTACTACCACTACTATTACTACTACCACTACTACTATTACTACCACTACTACTATTACTACTACCACTACTATTACTACTACCACTACTATTACTACTACTACTATTACTACTACCACTACTACTATTACTACTACTACTACTATTACTACTACCACTACTACTATTACTACTACCACTACTATTACTACTACCACTACTATTACTACTACCACTACTACTATTACTACCACTACTACTATTACTACTACTACTACTATTACTACTACTAATAATAACTTTAAAGTGAAACGTAGATAAGTAATTTTAAGTAAATCTTTGACTAGAATATGTTGTATTGGAAGTCGTGTAAGTGTTGGCTTGTTAAGTTCCACAGTGCAGGATTTCTCTGAAATATTAAATGGTAATTAAGTGGAGTTTAAGTGGTGTAAAGTGGTGTATTGGGGGGTGAAGGGGACCTAGTCACCGACCCTCTCTACCCTGTTTAAGTGGGTTAAACCCGCCCCATGACCACGTCAGTGTCAACCCCAGTGGTGGCTCACCCCAGTGGCTGCTTCACCCAGTGGTGTCTCACCCCAGTGGCTGCTTCACCCAGTGGTGGCTCACCGCAGTGGCTGCTTCACCCAGTGGTGGCTCACCGCAGTGGCTGCTTCACTCCAGTGGTGGCTCACCCCAGTGGCTGCTTCACCCAGTGGTGGCTCACCCCAGTGGCTGCTTCACTCCAGTGGTGGCTCACCCCAGTGGCTGCTTCACCCAGTGATGGCTCACCCCAGTGGCTGCTTCACCCAGTGGTGGCTCACCCCAGTGCCTGCTTCACTCCAGTGTTGGCTCACCCCAGTGGCTGCTTCACCCAGTGTTGGCTCACCCCAGTGGCTGCTTCACCCAGTGGTGGCTCACCCCAGTGGCTGCTTCACTCCAGTGGTGGCTCACCCCAGTGGCTGCTTTACCCAGTGGTGGCTTACCCCAGTGGTTGCTTCACCCAGTGGTGGCTCACCACAGTGGCTGCTTCACCCAGTGGTGGCTCACCCCAGTGGCTGCTTCACTCCAGTGTTGGCTCACCCCAGTGCCTGCTTCACTCCAGTGTTGGCTCACCCCAGTGGCTGCTTCACCCAGTGTTGGCTCACCCCAGTGGCTGCTTCACCCAGTGGTGGCTCACCCCAGTGGCTGCTTCACTCCAGTGGTGGCTCACCCCAGTGGCTGCTTTACCCAGTGGTGGCTTACCCCAGTGGTTGCTTCACCCAGTGGTGGCTCACCACAGTGGCTGCTTCACCCCAGCGGTGGCTCACCCCAGTGGCTGCTTCACCCCAGTGGTTGCTTCACCTCAGTGGCTGCTTCACCCCAATGGTTGCTTCACCCCAGGAGGGGGGAGTGTCTGCATACCTCGCCCCATGAGTACCTTCAAAGAAGACGGTAGGAGGGTCCCACCCACCTGCCAACGATCTGCCACCCAGCCTGCCACCCACCTGCCACTCGTCTGTCACCCAGTCTACCACCCATCTGCCACCAATCTGTCACCCATCTGCCACTCATCTGCCACCCAGCCTGCCACCCACCTGCCACTCGTCTGCCACCCAGTCTACCACCCATCTGCCACCAATCTGCCACCCATCTGCCACTCATCTGCCACCCAGTCTACCACCCATTTGCCACCCGCCTGCCACTCACCTGTCACCCATCTGCCACCCACTTGCCACTCACCTGTCACCCATCTGCCACCCACTTGCCACTCACCTGTCACCCATCTGCCACCCACTTGCCACTCACCTGTCACCCATCTGCCACCCACCACTCTAAGGAATGTCTCTGTTCCCTGACCCCTCACCTACACACTATTTACCCATCCTCAGTGCCCACCCACTCCACTGTCAATGCCCACCCACTCCACTGTCAATGCCCACCCACTCCACTGTCAATGCCCACCCACTCCACTGTCAATGCCCACCCACTCCACTGTCAATGCCCACCCACTCCACTGTCAATGCCCACCCACTCCACTGTCAATGCCCACCCACTCCACTGTCAATGCCCACCCACTCCACTGTCAGTGCCCACCCACTCCACTGTCAATGCCCACCCACTCCACTGTCAATGCCCACCCACTCCACTGTCAATGCCCACCCACTCCACTGTCAATGCCCACCCACTCCACTGTCAATGCCCACCCACTCCACTGTCAATGCCCACCCACTCCACTGTCAATGCCCACCCACTCCACTGTCAATGCCCACCCACTCCACTGTCAGTGCCCACCCACTCCACTGTCAATGCCCACCCACTCCACTGTCAATGCCCACCCACTCCACTGTCAATGCCCACCCACTCCACTGTCAATGTCCACCCACTCCACTGTCAATGCCCACCCACTCCACTGTCAGTGCCCACCCACTCCACTGTCAGTGCCCACCCACTCCACTGTCAATGCCCACCCACTCCACTGTCAATGCCCACCCACTCCACTGTCAATGCCCACCCACTCCACTGTCAATGCCCACCCACTCCATTGTCAATGCCCACCCACTCCACTGTCAATGTCCACCCACTCCACTGTCAATGCCCACCCACTCCACTGTCAGTGCCCACCCACTCCACTGTCAATGCCCACCCACTCCACTCTCAGTGCACACCCACTCCACTTTCAGTGCCCACCCACTCCACTGTCAGTGCCCACCTACTCCTTTGTCAGCTTTCAATCACCGGTCACTGACGTCAGGTGTCACTGTCTGGTGTCCCGCCACAAGTTGGTGCACTCCCCAGGCAGAGAAGATGGTGTAAGTTGGTTAAATGAAATTGCTGGCCCACAGATGGCTCCAACTTTACCCTCTTTCCTATTTGTATTTTTCCTAACAATAAAAAGGCTTTTAAATAAGCTGAGGCAGGTAACACCTCTTGTAAATAAAATTAGAAATCCTTAACCTAACCCTGTTAAACTCTGTATTAATAAAAATTATTTTTCCCCTGACCCGAGCTTCTCCTTGCTGGTAGGAAGGGCAGCCTGGCAGGGTAGGAGGGGCAGCCTGGCAGGGTAGGAAGGGCAGCCTGGCAGGGTAGGAAGGGCAGCCTGGCAGGGTAGGAAGGGCAGCCTGGCAGGGTAGGAAGGGCAGCCTGGCAGGGTAGGAAGGGCAGCCTGGCAGGGTAGGAAGGGAAGCCTGGCAGGGTAGGAGGGGCAGCCTGGCAGGGTAGGATGACCCCCAGACGCTGTTCAGCAGACACACTGCAAGAAGTTAGGAGGGTGAGAAAACCAGACATCTGTAGAAAGGAACGTCATTGAAACTGTGTGGTTGTGGGCAGACTTGTTTACTTAAGATGACTGAAGATTAACACACATGTGCACCAGTTGGGTATCTTTATTTATGAAACGTTTCGCCTACACAAAAGGCTTCTTCAGTCAAATACAGAGGTAGCAGATATAATAAAGAAATGATGATGTAATTAGTCCACCAACCTTAGAGAAAAAGTATTTGAGGTGGTCAGTCCCTCAGCCTGGAGAAGAGTTCAGCTCCATGGTCTGGTGGTCAGTCCCTCAGCTTGGAGAAGAGTTCAGCTCCATGGTCTGGTGGTCAGTCCCTCAGCTTGGAGAAGAGTTCAGCTCCATGGTCTGGTGGTCAGTCCCTCAGCTTGGAGAAGAGTTCAGCTCCATGGTCTGGTGGTCAGTCCCTCAGCTTGGAGAAGAGTTCAGCTCCATGGAGCTGAACTCTTCTCCAGACTGAGACTGACCACCTCAAATATTTTTTCTCCAAGGTTGATGGACTGATTACATCTATATTTCATCTGTACTGTTCCCTTTGCATTTGACTGAAGAAGCTTACAGTATAGGCGAAAAGTTTCAACAATAAGTTACCCAACTGCTGCACATGTGTCTTAATCTTCAACTTGTCGGTATTTTATACAATTTTCAACAACAAGAAGACTATCCACAAGCGCAACGTCTCTTTTTTTCACCAACTGTAGCCTTAGCGCTCACATAAAAATCTTTGAAAGGGATCTCAAGAAGCGAGATCGCCAACAACCACTTGGATTACCAACATTTACACAACTCAGGGCAGCATGGGTTTAGAGCAGGTCGCTCCTGCCTCTCATAACTACTGGAGCACTATGACATGGTCTTGGATGGTCGCTCCTGCCTCTCACAACTACTGGAGCACTATGACATGGTCTTGGATGGTCGCTCCTGCCTCTCACAACTACTGGAGCACTATGACATGGTCTTGGATGGTCGCTCCTGCCTCTCATAACTACTGGAGCACTATGACATGGTCTTGGATGGTCGCTCCTGCCTCTCATAACTACTGGAGCACTATGACATGGTCTTGGATGGTCGCTTCTGCCTCTCACAACTACTGGATCACTATGACATGGTCTTGGATGGTCGCTCCTGCCTCTCACAACTACTGGATCACTATGACATGGTCTTGGATGGTCGCTCCCGCCTCTCACAACTACTGGAGCACTATGACATGGTCTTGGATGGTCGCTCCTGCCTCTCATAACTACTGGAGCACTATGACATAGTCTTGGATGGTCGCTCCTGCCTCTCATAACTACTGGAGCACTATGACATGGTCTTGGATGGTCGCTCCTGCCTCTCATAACTACTGGAGCACTATGACATGGTCTTGGATGGTCGCTCCTGCCTCTCATAACTACTGAAGCACTATGGTCTTGGATGGTACCTCTTGCCTCTCATAACTACTGGAGCACTATGACATGGTCTTGGATGGTCGCTCCTGCCTCTCATAACTACTGAAGCACTATGGTCTTGGATGGTACCTCTTGCCTCTCATAACTACTGAAGCACTATGGTCTTGGATGGTCGCTCCTGCCTCTCATAACTACTGGAGCACTATGACATGGTCTTGGATGGTCGCTCCTGCCTCTCATAACTACTGGAGCACTATGACATGGTCTTGGATGGTCGCTCCTGCCTCTCATAACTGCTGGAGCACTATGACATGGTCTTGGATGGTCGCTCCTGCCTCTCATAACTACTGGATCACTATGACATGGTCTTGGATGGTCGCTCCTGCCTCTCACAACTATTGGACCACTATGACATGGTCTTGGATGGTCGCTCTTGCCTCTCATAACTACTGGAGCACTATGACATGGTCTTGGATGGTCGCTCCTGCCTCTCACAACTACTGGGCCACTATGACATGGTCTTGGATGGTCGCTCCTACCTCTCACAACTACTGGATCACTATGACATGGTCTTGGATGGTCGCTCCTGCCTCTCACAACTACTGGAGCACTATTACATGGTCTTGGATGGTCGCTCCTGCCTCTCACAACTACTGAAGCACTATGACATGGTCTTGGATGGTCGTTCCTGCCTCTCACAACTACTTGAGCACTATGACATGGTCCTGGATGGTCGCTCCTGCCTCTCACAACTACTGGAGTACTATGACATGGTCTTGGATGGTCGCTCCTGCCTCTCATAACTACTGGAGCACTATGACATGGTCTTGGATGGTCGCTCCTGCCTCTCACAACTACTGGACCACTATGACATGGTCTTGGATGGTCGCTCCTGCCTCTCACAACTACTGGATCACTATGACATGGTCTTGGATGGTCGCTCCTGCCTCTCACAACTACTGGAGCACTATTACATGGTCTTGGATGGTCGCTCCTGCCTCTCACAACTACTGAAGCACTATGCCATGGTCTTGGATGGTCGTTCCTGCCTCTCACAACTACTGGAGCACTATGACATGGTCTTGGATGGTCGCTCCTGCCTCTCACAACTACTGGAGTACTATGACATGGTCTTGGATGGTCGCTCCTGCCTCTCACAACTACTGGAGCACTATGACATGGTCTTGGATGGTCGCTCCTGCCTCTCACAACTACTGGAGCACTATGACATGGTCTTGGATGGTCGCTCCTGCCTCTCACAACTACTGGAGCACTATGACATGGTCTTGGATGGTCGCTCCTGCCTCTCATAACTACTGGAGCACTATGACATGGTCTTGGATGGTAGCTCCTGCCTCTCACAACTACTGGAGCACTATGACATGGTCTTGGATGGTCGCTCCTGCCTCTCACAACTACTGGAGCACTATGACATGGTCTTGGATGGTCGCTCTTGCCTCTCACAAGTACTGGAACACTATGACATGGTCTTGGATGGTCGCTCCTGCCTCTCACAACTACTGGAGCACTATGACATGGTCTTGGATGGTCGCTCCTGCCTCTCATAACTACTGGAGCACTATGACATGGTCTTGGATGGTAGCTCCTGCCTCTCATAACTACTGGAGCACTATGACATGGTCTTGGATGGTAGCTCCTGCCTCTCATAACACTGGAGCACTATGACATGGTCTTGGATGGTAGCTCCTGCCTCTCACAACTACTGGAGCACTATGACATGGTCTTGGATGGTCGCTCCTGCCTCTCATAACTACTGGACCACTATGACATGGTCTTGGATGGTAGCTCCTGCCTCTCATAACTACTGGACCACTATGACATGGTCTTGGATGATAGCTCCTGCCTCTCAAAACTACTGGAGCACTATGACATGGTCTTGGATGGTAGCTCCTGCCTCTCACAACTACTGGAGCACTATGACATGGTCTTGGATGGTAGCTCTTGCCTCTCACAACTACTGGATCACTATGACATGGTCTTGGATGGTAACTCCTGCCTCTCATAACTACTGGAGCACTATGACATGGTCTTGGATGGTCGTTTTTGCCTCTCACAACTACTGGATCACTATGACATGGTCTTGGATGGTCGCTCCTGCCTCTCATAACTACTGGAGCACTATGACATGGTCTTGGATGGTCGTTCCTGCCTCTCATAACTACTGGAGCACTATGACATGGTCTTGGATGGTCGCTCCTGCCTCTCATAACTACTGGAGCACTATGATATGGTCTTGGATGGTCGCTCCTGCCTCTCACAACTACTGGATCACTATGACATGGTCTTGGATGGTCGCTCCTGCCTCTCACAACTACTGGATCACTATGACATGGTCTTGGATGCACTGGAGGATAAACAGAATGCAGATGTTGTATACACAGACTTTGTGAAAGGCTTCGATCATGGTGTAATAGCACACAAAATGCATGATAAAAGAATAACAGGAAAAGTGGGTAGATGGATCTTTAATTTTCTAAACCAGTACAACACAGAGTAATAGTAAGCAGAGTTAAGCCAGAGGCGGCTACAGTGAAAAGCAATATTTCACAAGGTACAATACTCGCCCCTATCCTTTTCCTCATCCTCATATCAGACACAGACGGAGATATAAATCATAGCACTGTGTCTTCCTCTACTGACGATACTAAAATTTGCATGAGACTGTCATCCATCGAGGACACTGTAAATCTCCAAGCGGATATAAACCAAGTCTTCCAGCGGATAGCAGAAAACAATATGTACCTTATATTTACCTTTGATGAGTTCAGAGAGTTTTTCTACTTCCAGAGCCCGGCCATGGGCCAGGCTTGTTTAGTGTTTGCCCGGTGAACCAGGCTGCTGCTCGGTCTCCATATATGCATCACACCTGAAGATACTTGTCTAGTTTTCTCTTCAAGACTTCCACAATTGTTCTAGCAGTGTTTCTGATATCTTCTGGTTAGATGTTAAATAGTTTGGGTCCACGCATGTTGATAGTGTTCCCTTATTTTGCCCACGGTGCCCCTACTTTTCACTGGGTTTATTTTGCACTTCCTCCCATATCTCTCACTCTAGCATATATTATCATGTATCTTTCTCTCCTCCTCCAGGGAGTCCATATTTAAGCTACTCCATTATGGAAAACTTGAGGAATTAAAATCGAGAACGGAATGCAAGACCAACACTAACCACACAATAAAACAGAAAACTAATGTGAAGGACTTAGGACTGATAATGTGAAAGGATCTCACCTTCAAGGACAACATCAATGTCATTATGACAACTGTGAGGAGAATGATAGGATGGATAATGAGAACCTTCAAAACAAGGGATGCCAAGCAAGTGATGATTGTCTTTAAGTCATTTGTTCTATCTAGGCTGGAAAACACGTGTACACTAACAAGGCAGGTTTACACTAACAAGGCAGGTGTACACCTTCAAGGCAGGTGTACACTAACAAGGCAGGTGTACACTAACAAGGCAGGTGTACACCTTCAAGGCAGGTGTACACTAACAAGGCAGGTGTACACCTTCAAGGCAGGTGTACACCTTCAAGGCAGGTGTACACCTTCAAGGCAGGTGTACACTAACAAGGCAGGTGTACACCTTCAAGGCAGGTGAAACTGCAGATCTGGAGAGTGTACTGACGGCCTTTACTGAACATATAAGTTCAGTAAAGTACCTCAGTCGCTGGCAAAGTTTGAAGCCCCTTGACCTGTACTCCCTGGGGAGCAAGCGAAAAAGGTACATCATAATTTATACCTAGAAAACTTTAGAAGTACTGGTCACAAATCTGCACACAAAAATCACTCCCTATGAAAGCAAAACACTCGGCAGGTGATGCAACATTCCACCAATGAAATACTGGGGAGCCGTGAGTGCGCTTAGAGAAAACACAGTGTCAAGGGCCCAAGACTGTTCAATTGCCTCCCAGCATATATAAGGGGGATTACCATAAGACCCCCTTACTGTATTCAAGAGGGAGCTGGACAGACATCTGAAGTTAGTATCTGACCAGCCGGGGTGTGGTTCGTAAGTTGGACTGCTTTAGCCAGAAGTAACAGGCTGGTTGATCAGGCCCTGATCTACCGTGAGGCCTGGTCATGAATCGGGCCGCGGAGGCGCTGACCCCCTGAACAACCTCCAGGCATATTTTAGGCAGAGCCATTTGTCTGTGTGGAGTGAGGTGTCATGGTATACAGTAGCAGTGGTCCAGTTGTCTTAACTCATCAACCTAGAGGACACAAGACGTGCTCGTGTCACTGTGTGGCCTCCTACTGCTGTTCCACTCATCATCCTTATGCAATGTTTGAACTGTGGAAGGATAGAAAGTTGTTGAATGTGTGGTAGTGGTGGATAAATGTGACGTAGTGTCGTGGAGGAAGTGTGCTCACGCGAGTCTGATACCTGCAACACTGCTCTTCCTCTCACCTGCTCCAGATCCTTCACGTAAACACACCTGTCCTAATCATCAGCATTTTACCCATAATTATCTCTTATCATTTATGAAGGAGATTCAGGGAAACCGGTTAGCCGGACTCGAGTCCTGGAGGTGGGAAGTGCAGTACCTGTACTCTGAAGGACAGGTTTTGATGTTATAGATTTTAAACTATAGTGTAGGCGTGCTTCTGGCAAGACAGTGATGGAGTGAATTATGATGAAAGTGTTTCTTCTTTTTCGGGTCACCCTGCCTTGGTGGGAAACGGCCGATGTGTTAATAAAAATAAAATAATAATGTTTATCTTCACTTCCTATGTCCGTGTTTACTCAAATAACTCTCAGAGCAGTTATGTTTTCTTAGTGTTTTCTGCACTAACTTTACTAATACAATTCATCCTCTTATAACTAAACAGCAACTATTTTATGAACTGGTATAAACATTGGTAACAGAAACCGAGAAAATGGTTTAGAAAGACATATTTATTAGATGTTTCGGTCCTGGAACCTTGATCACTTCTAACACACAGAGGTATAGGTACAGGTACGTAGGTTCACCAGGACATCCTGGCCTGGGTCTCCTACATGTGGTGACCCTGGAGGAGACTCGGGCCACGACATCCTGGTGAACCTACGTACCTGTACCTGCACCTCTGTATGTTAGAAGTGATCAAGGTTCCAGGACAGAAACGTTTTCTAATAAATACGTCCTAGTGTTTACTTACGTGTCCTTCTAAACTATTTTATTAACAAACTTGTACCTTGCATATATTTTTGTAATTATCAATTAACACCATGTATCCGAACTTGAGCAGATGTGTCCTTAATACACGACTCTCTTATATATAATAATAATTTCTAGTAATGTTTATATATGATACATTGATACGATTTAAGTGTTATGAGAGTGAGAAAGTTGTGAGGAATACTGAACCTTCACTAATGTTGACCCAAGACGTTAGTACACACACACGGTCAGTGAAGAGGCGGGGCTAGGAGCTGTCACTCGACCCCTGCAACCACAACTAGGTGAGTACTAGGTGAGTACACACACACGGCCAGTGAAGAGACGGGGCCAGGAGCTGTGATTCGACCCCTGCAACCACAACTAGGTGAGCACTAGGTAAGTACACACACACACACACACACACACACACAGTCTCGTCAGTGCGTGCGCGGGTCACGCCTTCCGTGCTCTGCGAATATAAGTGTTTTCGAGGGCTACCCAAGTGATCTGAAGGGTAGCTAAGAGTGCTAGGATAGTGAACAATTCCTTGAAGGATTTATAATCTGCCTGAGCCACACAAGTGTAGGGAGAGCCGCATTTTTGTAAGGGATATAGAAAGTAAAACGTGGTGCGAGTCAGAGCGGGCAGGCTAGTGTGTGTGCTCAGGCGATGTTGTCACGTGTCACCCAAGAAAGATAATAAAGTGAAACAATCGTGTGACCAGTGAGAGAAATACAGTGAATAGGGTACATTATATAACGAGAAAAAATTGAGGTGGATCTACGCCAGGACGTCACATCGAGCTGGAAAATCTACAGGCTGCATAGCCACAGTTCCTCCTCTACCTTTCCCCCCCCCCACACTTTGACAAACACACTACTAACCTAACACACAGAATTACATAGGTTTCCCATTCTGAAGCAATCAAAATAAAACAAAAATGGGTTGCCAGAGAGCAGGAAGGAAAACCAAGGGACAGGAGGAGGAATCAGCAAAGGAAGTTTGGGCAGCAGAACTCATAAAAAGGGAACATGAATGGGAAAAGGAACTAGAAGAACTTAGCATGAGAATGGAAGAGAGGATAGATTTGGAAAGCAGGAAGTGGGAGGTGAAAGTCAAAGCAGCAGAGGCTAGGATACAGAGTTTAGAAGAGGAACTAAAAAATCTGAAACAGCCTAAAGAACTAAAGAACATGTTGGGATTGACATCAGAGACTGCTACCTCAGTCACAAATAAGGGGACTGTAGGGAAAGAAGGAGCAAAACTGCATGTAGAAGCCCTATCAGAGGAGACTGTAGCAAATGAAAGAGCTAAGCTATATGTGGAGGCCCTAACAGACCACAGCAGAGCCCAGGGAAAGCCAAGAAGGGAAAATGACAGGCCACTGAGCCCAAGTACATTAGCTAGTGAAAATGAAGAAAGGAAAGCTGTAATGGAGGAAATTAAATTGAATGAGGGGATACACAAGGATATGCAGTGGGAGAATGAAAGGGTGAGGTCAGTCTTTGTGTATGGGCTCCAGGAAGTTGAAGGGGAAATATATGAAGCAAGAAAACATGGGGAAAAAAAAGCAATTGAAAGCACCATAAAAGCAATAGGAGAAGACGACATGACCCAGCTGGAAAATTTTCAGAGAATAGGGGGGTTTGTAAAAAAAAAGGACCCAGCCAGTGAAAGTGATCTTCAAAGCAGAATCGACTCAGAACAGGATCCTGCAGGAGAAAGCACAATTAAAAGACATGCCGGCATACAGGAAGGTGTAACTCGACTGCGACAGAACACAAGAAGAAAGGCAGAAACTGAGAGAGGTGGTACAAAGGCGGAAGGAGGAAAGAGAAGGGATGGAGGAGACAGACAAGAGAAACCAGACCCAGGAAGAAGACCAAATACAGCCTCCCTCACAACTTCCTATAGAAGCCCCCCAACCAGGTCAACCCCAGTGCAACCAAACACTCTAAACCAAAACACCCATGCCATATCCAATGCCCCCACCCACTGCATTACAAACTCCACCCGCACAGCAACCACTCATAGTTCCTTATCAGGTCTCCCACTTCCCCAACCCCAATATACCTCCCAGACCACAGTCTTAGAAAAGAAGTTAAAGGTGTGGTATATAAATGCACATGGAATAACAAATAAGTATTAGGAGTGGCATGAAAGAATCAAGGAGACATCCCCAGACATAATAGCACTCACAGAAACAAAACTCACCAGAATAATAACAGATTCAATCTTTCCATCCGGATATCAAATCCTCAGGAAAGACAGAGGGAGGAGAGGGGGAGGAGTTGCACTGCTCATTAAAAACCAGTGGGGTTTTGAGAAAATGGAAGGAATGGATGGCACGGGCGAAAGGGACTACTTAGTAGGAACAATCCAGTCTGAGGGACATAAGGTGATAATTGCAGTAATGTACAACCCACCACAGAACTGCAGGAGGCCAAGAAAAGAATACGATGAGAGCAACAGAGCAATGGTCGACACACTGGCCGAGGTGGCTAGGAGAGCACACATGGGGGGAGCAAAGTTACTAGTTATGGGTGATTTCAATCACAAGGAGATTGATTGGGAAAACCTGGAGCCCCATGGGGGTCCGAAACATGGAGAGCCAAGATGATGGATGTGGTACTGGAAAACCTCATGCATCAACATGTTAGAGACACTACCAGAGAGAGAGGAGAGGATGAACCAGCAAGACTAGACCTTGTATTCACCCTGAGTAGTTCGGACATCGAGGATATCATGTATGAAAGGCCCCTGGGAGCTAGTGATCATGTGGTTCTGTGCTTCGACTACATAGTTGAGCTTAAAGTGGAGAGAGTAGCAGGAATAGGTTGGGAAAAACCAAACTACAAATGGGGGAACTACTCAGGCATGAGGAACTTCCTACAAGACATTCAGTGGGAGAGGGAACTGACAGGAAAAAAACTGACAAGAAATGATGGACCATGTGGCAACAAAATGCAAGGAGAGGTTTGTTCCCAAGGGAAACAGAAATAATGGGAAGAACAGAACGAGTCCTTGGTTCACCCAAAGGTGTAGGGAGGCAAAAACTAGGTGTACTAGAGAATGGAAAAGGTACAGAAGACAGAGAACTCAGGAAAATAAAGAGATTAGCCGAAGAGCCAGAAACGAATATACACAGATAAGAAGGGAGGCTCAGCGACAATATGAAAATGACATAGCATCGAAAGTCAAGTCTGACCCGAAGCTGTTGTATAGCCACATCAGGAGGAAAACAACAGTCAAGGACCAGGTAATCAGACTGAGGAAGGGTGATGGGGAGTTCACAAGAAACGACCGAGAGGTATGTCAGGAGCTCAACACGAGATTTAAAGAAGTATTTACAGTGGAAACCAGTAGGACTCCAGGAAATCAGAACATGGGGGTACACCAGCAAGTGCTGGATGAGGTACATATAACCAAGGAGGAGGTGAAGAAGCTGCTATGCGAACTTGGCACCTCAAAGGCGGTGGAACCAGACAACATCTCTCCGTGGGTCCTTAAACAAGGAGCAGAGATACTGTGTGTGCCATTAACAAAGATCTTCAACACATCAATTGAAACTGGGCAACTCCCTGAGGTATGGAAGACGGCAAATGTAGTCCCAATTTTTAAAAAGGGAGTCAGACATGAGGCACTAAACTACAGACCTGTATCACTAACATGTATAGTATGCAAGGTCATGGAGAAGATCATCAGGAGGAGAGTGGTGGAGCACCTGGAAAGAAACAAGTGTATAATTGACAACCAGCACGGTTTCAGGGAAGGAAAATTCTGTGTCACAAACCTACTGGAGTTTTATGACAAGGTGACAGAAATAAGACAAGAGAGAGAGGGGTGGATCGACTGCATTTTTTTGGACTGCAAGAAGGCCTTCGACACAGTTCCTCACAAGAGGTTACTGCAAAAGCTAGAGGATCAGGCACACATAACAGGAAAGGCACTGCAATGGATCAGAGAATACCTGACAGGGAGGCAACAACGAGTCATGGTACGTGACGAGGTGTCAGAGTGGGCGCCTGTGACAAGCGTCAAGAAATTAGAGAAAGTGCAAAGGTTTGCAACAAGACTAGTCCCAGAGCTACGGGGATTGTCCTACGAAGAAAGGTTGAGGGAAATCGGCCTGACGACACTGGAGGACAGGAGGGTCAGGGGAGACATGATAACGACATATAAAATACTGCGCGGAATAGACAAGGTCGACAAAGACGGGATGTTCCAGAGATGGGACACAGACACAAGAGGTCACAACTGGAAGTTGAAGACTCAGATGAAACAAAGGGATGTTAGGAAGTATTTCTTCAGTCATAGAGTAGTCAGGCCGTGGAATAGCCTAGAAAGCGACGTAGTTGAGGCGGGAACCATACATAGTTTTAAGACGAGGTATGATAAAGCTCATGGGGCAGGGAGAGAGAAGACCTAGTAGCAATCAGCGAAGAGGCGGGGCCAGGAGCTATGACTCGACCCCTGCAACCACAAATAGGTGAGTACACACACACACACAGCAGCAGCAGCAGCAGCAGCAGCAGAATAGCGGGTTCCCAACAATGATGACACAAGTGATAAGAACCGTTGTTATGGCCCCAGTACTTTACAGAGAGAGAGAGAGACTCTTCCCTATTTCATTACCCCCCCCCCCTCTCTGTCTCTTCCTCCAGTATTCTTAATGATAACCAAACTTTCTTCTTACACACAATAGTATTAGTCCCCAGTCCTACCCTCTTAATTACTATCCTCATTACTCTCTCTCCCCTCTATCCTCCTCTCATTATCTCTTATTTACTCTCATCATTACTCTCTCCCCTCTATCTCCTCTCATTAACTTAATTATTAATTAAAGCTTCCTTATCACCTCTTCATAATCATTATCCAAGTTTATCATCAGTTGTGTTGTGGCATACATGCCCACACTGTGGCATACATCACACACTGCCCACACTGTGTCATACATGCCCACACTGTGTCATACATCACACACTGGCCACACTGTGGCATACATCACACACAGACCACACTGTGGCATACATCACACACTGTGTCATACATCACACACTGGCCACACTGTGGCATACATCACACACTGGCCACACTGTGGCATACATCACACACAGGCCACACTGTGGCATACATCACACACTGGCCACACTGTGGCATACATCACACACTGGCCACACTGTGGCATACATCACACACTGCCCACACTGTGGCATACATCACACACTGGCCACACTGTGGCATACATCACACACTGCCCACACTGTGGCATACATCACACACTGGCCACACTGTGGCATACATCACACACAGGCCACACTGTGGCATACATCACACACTGCCCACACTGTGGCATACATCACACACTGCCCACACTGTGGCATACATCACACACTGCCCACACTGTGGCATACATCACACACTGGCCACACTGTGGCATACATCACACACTGGCCACACTGTGGCATACATCACACACAGGCCACACTGTGGCATACATCACACACTGGCCACACTGTGGCATACATCACACACTGGCCACACTGTGGCATACATCACACACTGGCTACACTGTGGCATACATCACACACTGGCCACACTGTGGCATACATCACACACTGGCCACACTGTGGCATACATCACACACTGGCCACACTGTGGCATACATCACACACTGGCCACACTGTGGCATACATCACACACTGGCCACACTGTGTCATACATCACACACTGGCCACACTGTGGCATACATCACACACTGGCCACACTGTGGCATACATCACACACTGGCCACACTGTGGCATACATCACACACTGGCCACACTGTGGCATACATCACACACTGGCCACACTGTGGCATACATCACACACTGGCCACACTGTGGCATACATCACACACTGGCCACACTGTGTCATACATCACACACTGGCCACACTGTGACATACATCACACACTGGCCACACTGTGGCATACATCACACACTGGCCACACTGTGGCATACATCACACACTGGCCACACTGTGGCATACATCACACACTGGCCACACTGTGGCATACATCACACACTGGCCACACTGTGGCATACATCACACACTGCCCACACTGTGGCATACATCACACACTGCCCACACTGTGGCATACATCACACACTGCCCACACTGTGGCATACATCACACACTGCCCACACTGTGGCATACATCACACACTGCCCACACTGTGGCATACATCACACACTGCCCACACTGTGGCATACATCACACACTGCCCACACTGTGGCATACATCACACACTGCCCACACTGTGTCATACATCACACACTGGCCACACTGTGGCATACATCACACACAGGCCACACTGTGGCATACATCACACACTGCCCACACTGTGGCATACATCACACACAGGCCACACTGTGGCATACATCACACACTGGCCACACTGTGGCATACATCACACACTGGCCACACTGTGGCATACATCACACACAGGCCACACTCTGGCATACATCACACACTGCCCACACTGTGGCATACATCACACACTGCCCACACTGTGGCATACATCACACACTGGCCACACTGTGGCATACATCACACACTGGCCACACTGGCCACACTGTGGCATACATCACACACAGGCCACACTGTGTCATACATCACACACTGGCCACACTGTGGCATACATCACACACTGGCCACACTGTGGCATACATCACACACAGGCCACACTGTGGCATACATCACACACTGCCCACACTGTGGCATACATCACACACTGCCCACACTGTGGCATACATCACACACTGCCCACACTGTGGCATACATCACACACTGCCCACACTGTGGCATACATCACACACAGGCCACACTGTGGCATACATCACACACTGCCCACACTGTGGCATACATCACACACTGCCCACACTGTGGCATACATCACACACTGGCCACACTGTGGCATACATCACACACTGCCCACACTGTGTCATACATCACACACTGCCCACACTGTGGCATACATCACACACTGGCCACACTGTGGCATACATCACACACTGCCCACACTGTGGCATACATCACACACTGGCCACACTGTGGCATACATCACACACTGCCCACACTGTGGCATACATCACACACTGCCCACACTGTGGCATACATCACACACAGGCCACACTGTGGCATACATCACACACTGGCCACACTGTGTCATACATCACACACTGCCCACACTGTGGCATACATCACACACAGGCCACACTGTGGCATACATCACACACTGGCCACACTGTGGCATACATCACACACTGGCCACACTGTGGCATACATCACACACTGGCTACACTGTGGCATACATCACACACTGGCCACACTGTGGCATACATCACACACTGCCCACACTGTGGCATACATCACACACTGCCCACACTGTGGCATACATCACACACTGCCCACACTGTGGCATACATCACACACTGCCCACACTGTGGCATACATCACACACTGCCCACACTGTGGCATACATCACACACTGCCCACACTGTGGCATACATCACACACTGCCCACACTGTGGCATACATCACACACTGCCCACACTGTGGCATACATCACACACTGCCCACACTGTGTCATACATCACACACTGGCCACACTGTGGCATACATCACACACAGGCCACACTGTGGCATACATCACACACTGGCCACACTGTGGCATACATCACACACAGGCCACACTGTGGCATACATCACACACTGGCCACACTGTGGCATACATCACACACTGGCCACACTGTGGCATACATCACACACAGGCCACACTGTGTCATACATCACACACTGCCCACACTGTGGCATACATCACACACTGCCCACACTGTGGCATACATCACACACTGGCCACACTGTGGCATACATCACACACTGGCCACACTGTGGCATACATCACACACAGGCCACACTGTGTCATACATCACACACTGGCCACACTGTGGCATACATCACACACTGGCCACACTGTGGCATACATCACACACAGGCCACACTGTGGCATACATCACACACTGCCCACACTGTGGCATACATCACACACTGCCCACACTGTGGCATACATCACACACTGGCCACACTGTGGCATACATCACACACTGCCCACACTGTGGCATACATCACACACAGGCCACACTGTGGCATACATCACACACTGGCCACACTGTGTCATACATCACACACTGCCCACACTGTGGCATACATCACACACAGGCCACACTGTGGCATACATCACACACTGGCCACACTGTGGCATACATCACACACAGGCCACACTGTGGCATACATCACACACAGGCCACACTGTGGCATACATCACACACTGCCCACACTGTGGCATACATCACACACACACACTGCCCACACTGTGGCATACATCACACACTGGCCACACTGTGGCATACATCACACGCACACGCGCACACACACACACACACACACACACACACACACATGGGTGGTCACCCATGGTATGGGTGGCTACCCCATACCCATGGTGTGGGTGGCCATCCCATAATCATGGTGTGGGTGGCCACCCCATACCCATGGTGTGGGTGGCCATCCCATACCCACGGTGTGGGTGGTGGTCTCCCCATACTCATGGACTGTAACTCAACATTACAGAGGTACATAATGGGTCCAGAGACTGTACCTCAGCATTATAGAGGTACATAATGGGTCCAGGGACTGTACCTCAACATTAAAGAGGTACATAATGGGTCCAGGGACTGTACCTCAACATTAAAGAGGTACATAATGGGTCCAGGGACTGTACCTCAACATTAAAGTTACATAATGGGTCCAGGGACTGTACCTCAAAATTACAGAGGTACATAATGGGTCCAGGCACTGTACCTCAACATTACAGAGGTACACAATGGGTCCAGGGACTGTACCTCAACATTACAGAGGTACATAATGGGTCCAGGGACTGTACCTCAACATTACATAGGTACATAATGGGTCCAGGGACTGCCTCAACATTACATAGGTACATAATGGGTCCAGGGACTGTACCTCAACATTACAGAGGTACATATTGCGTCCAGGGACTGTACCCCAACATTACAGAGGTACATAATGGGTCCAGAGACTGTACCTCAACATTACAGAGGTACATAATAGTCCAGGGATTGTACCTCAATATTACAGAGGTACATAATGGGTCCAGGGACTGTACCTCAATATTACAGAGGTACATAATGGGTCCAGGGACTGTACCGCAATATTACAGTGGTACATAATGGGTCCAGAGACTGTACCTCAACATTACAGAGGTACATAATGGGTCCAGAGACTGTACCTCAACATTACAGGGGTACATAATGGGTCCAGAGACTGTACCTCAACATTACAGATGTACATAATGGTCCAGGGATTGTACCTCAATATTACAGAGGTAGATAATGGGTCCAGGGACTGTACCTCAACATTACAGAGGTAGATAATGGGTCCAGGGACTGTACCTCAACATTACAGAGGTAGATAATGGGTCCAGGGACTGTACCTCAACATTACAGAGGTAGATAATGGGTCCAGGGACTGTACCTCAACATTACAGAGGTAATGGGTCCAGGGACTGTACCTCAACATTACAGAGGTAGATAATGGGTCCAGGGACTGTACCTCAACATTACAGAGGTAGATAATGGGTCCAGGGACTGTACCTCAACATTACAGAGATAGATAATGGGTCCAGGGACTGTACCTTAACATTACAGAGGTAGATAATGGGTCCAGGGACTGTACCTCAACATTACAGAGGTAGATAATGGGTCCAGGGACTGTACCTCAACATTACAGAGGTAGATAATGGGTCCAGGGACTGTACCTCAACATTACAGAGGTAGATAATGGGTCCAGGGACTGTACCTCAACATTACAGAGGTAGATAATGGGTCCAAGGACTGTACCTCAACATTACAGAGGTAGATAATGGGTCCAGGGACTGTACCTCAACATTACAGAGGTAGATAATGGGTCCAGGGACTGTACCTCAACATTACAGAGGTAGATAATGGGTCCAGGGACTGTACCTCAACATTACAGAGGTAGATAATGGGTCCAGGGACTGTACCTCAACATTACAGAGGTAGATAATGGGTCCAGGGACTGTACCTCAACATTACAGAGGTAGATAATGGGTCCAGGGACTGTACCCCAACAGTTTAATAACTGAACAAGTTACAGTGGTACTGAGTATTATTTTCACTGGTATTAGTCATTCTAAGATAACAAGAGAACGCCTCTTCAATTTAGCTTCAAAGTTTGTGTTTCTTAGTGAGAGGTTTGAATTAGATCTGGCACGTGTATGCTCTAATTTACCAGTGTTAATGAAGAACTTGTGATGTTAGTTTCCATGTGATGACTTGTGAATGTCTGCTGAATTCTTTCAGATATTCACAACTAATATTGAAGTGTATTATCAACTTGTGCCGCACTCCTATGATTCCTTTGATGAGTTCCGAGAGTCTTTCTATTCCCAGAGCCCGGCCAGGGGGCAGGCTCGTCTCATGTTAGCCTGGTTAACCAGGCTGTGGCTGCTGGTGGCCCGCTGACCCACATATCCATCACAGCATGGTTCATCTGGCACCTGGTGAATATACTAGTCCAGTTTCCTCCTGAAGACATCTACACTTCTCCTAGTTGTGTTTCTGAGATCTTCGGGTACAACGTTGAATAATCTGGGACCACGAATGTTTGTACTATTCCAGTCGCGTGCACTGAGGTAGAGAGTGCTGGGGTTATGAAACACGGGAATACCTTTCTTGGATCACTGAGATAGAGGGGGCTGGGGTTATGCAATACAGGGATATATCCAATATACTTTCCTCCAGGTGATTAACAGCCTTAATGGGCCTCATGCACTAGTCTTCAAACATTAAGTGGTTATACACCACCTCTTAAATGCACGATTTGCCAATTACATGTTACCACTTACAAGTTACCACTTAAAAGTTACCACTTAAAAGTTACCACTTACGAAATACCACTTACAAGTTACCCTTACTAGTTACAAGTTACCACTTACCAGCTGCCACTTACCACTTACTAACTACCACTTACCAGCTACCACTTACTAGTTACCACTTACCAGCTACCACTGACATGTTACCACTTACTAGTTACCAACTACCACTTAGCAGTTACCACCTGACACTTACAAGTTACCATTTACAAGTTACCATTTACTAGTTACCACTTACCAGCTACCACTTACCAGTTACCACTTACCAGCTACCACTTACCAGTTACCACTTACCAGTTACCACTTACCAGTTACCACTTACCAGCTACCACTTACCAGTTACCACTTACCAGTTACCACTTACCAGCTACCACTTACCAGTTACCACTTACCAGTTACCACTTACCAGCTACCACTTACCAGTTACCACTTGAATAACAGGCTCAGTAATTAATGAAACTTTAATAAGAGAATTATTAATATGACATCACAAGAGGAGGATCAAGAGACGTTATTATCTTCAATTACACTAACAATTAACAACCCTTGTCATTATTATTATTATTATTATTATTATTATTATTATTATTATATTATTGTTATTGGCTGGAGGACACACACACACATACATGTATATATGCAAAACTATCACTTGCGGAGTTCAACGATAGCTCTAGGGCCTAGGCCTTTCGTCTTGCAATCAATACACCATCAGGAGCTTGCAATATTGCAGAAACGAGTAGGAAGTCCAGGTAGATCCGTTCAAGGGAACGACTCTAGATTATATATATATATATATATATATATATATATATATATATATATATATATATATATGTCGTGCCGTGTCGGACATGTAGAGAGAATGGAGCGAAACAGAATGACTTCAAGAGTGTATCAGTCTGTAGTGGAAGGAAGGCGGGGTAGGGGTCGGCCTAGGAAGGGTTGGAGGGAGGGGGTAAAGGAGGTTTTGTGTGCGAGGGGCTTGGACTTCCAGCAGGCATGCGTGAGCGTGTTTGATAGGAGTGAATGGAGACAAATGGTTTTTAATACTTGACGTGCTGTTGGAGTGTGAGCAAAGTAACATTTATGAAGGGATTCAGGGAAACCGGCAGGCCGGACTTGAGTCCTGGAGATGGGAAGTACAGTGCCTGCACTCTGAAGGAGGGGTGTTAATGTTGCAGTTTAAAAACTGTAGTGTAAAGCACCCTTCTGGCAAGACAGTGATGGAGTGAATGATGGTGAAAGTTTTTCTTTTTCGGGCCACCCTGCCTTGGTGGGAATCGGCCGGTGTGATAATAAAAATAAAAAAATGTCGTGCCGAATAAGCAGAACTTGCGATCTTGGCTTAAATAGCAACGTTCATCTTGCCATATAGGACAAGTGAAAATTTGTGTATGCAATAATTTCACCAAAATCATTCTGAACCTAACGAAAAAAAATATATTTCACTGTGTTTGTTTAGTATTAAATTATTGTAAACAAATCTAAAATATATTTAGTTGGGTTAGGCTAAAATAAATTGTTCTTATTATAATAAGGTTAGGTAAGTTTTCTAAGATTCTTTTGGTGCAAAATTATAAATTTTTACATCAACATCTTTAAACGTATAAGAGAAAATTTTAGAAAGGACTTAATTTTAAATGAGTTCTTGCTAATTGACCAGTTTTACATATTCGGCACGACATATATATATATATGAAGGATGAGGTTAATCATAGAATTGATGAAGGAAAAAAGGCGAATGGTGCATTGAGGTATATGTGGACGCAAAAAATGTTATCTATGGAGGCAAAGAAGGGAATGTATGAAAGTATAGTAGTACCAACACTCTTATATGGGTGTGAAGCTTGGGTGGTAAATGCAGCAGCGAGGAGACGGTTGGAGGCAGTGGAGATGTCCTGTCTAAGGGCAATGTGTTGTGTAAATATTATGCAGAGGGTTTGAAGTGTGGAAGTTGGGAGAAGGTGTGGAGTTAATAAAAGCATTGGTCAGAGGGCAGAGGAGGGGTTGTTGAGGTGGTTTGGTCATTTAGAGAGAATGGATCAAAGTAGAATGACATGGAGAGCTTATAAATCTGTAGGGGAAGGAAGGCGGGGTAGGGGTCGTCCTCGAAAAGGTTGGAGGGAGGGGGTAAAGGAGGTTTTGTGGGCGAGGGGCTTGGACTTCCAGTAAGCGTGTTAGGGGTGAATGGAGATTAATGGTATTTGGGACCTGACGAGCTGTTGGAGTGTGAGCAGGGTAATATTTAGTGAAAGAATTCAGGGAAACCGGTTATTTTATATAGCCGGACTTGAGTCCTGGAAATGGGAAGTACAATGCCTGCACTCTGAAGGAGGGGTTTGGGATATTATAGGTTTGGAGAAATATGTTGTGTATCTTTATACGTATATACTTCTAAACTGTTGTATTCTGGGCACCTCTGCAAAAACAGTGATTATGTGTGAGAGAGGTGAAAGTGTTGAATGATGATGAAAGTATTTTCTTTTTGGGGATTTTCTTTTTGGGTCACTCTGCCTCGGTGGGAGACGGCCGACTTGTTGAAGTATATATATATATATATATATATATATATATATATATATATATATATATATATATATATATATATATATATATATATATATATATATATATATATATATATATATATATATATATATATATATATATATATATATTCACGGCGCGCATAACGGAGATAAAACACCTCAATTACTGGGAGCGCTTGAGGTTTCTAAACCTGTATTCCCTGGAACGCAGGAGGGAGAGATACATGATTATATACACCTGGAAAATCCTAGAGGGACTAGTACCGAACTTGCACACGAAAATCACTCACTACGAAAGCAAAAGACTTGGCAGACGATGCACCATCCCCCCAATGAAAAGCAGGGGTGTCACTAGCACGTTAAGAGACCATACAATAAGTGTCAGGGGCCCGAGACTATTCAACTGCCTCCCAGCACACATAAGGGGGATTACCAACAGACCCCTGGCAGTCTTCAAGCTGGCACTGGACAAGCACCTAAAGTCAGTTCCTGATCAGCCGGGCTGTGGCTCGTACGTTGGTTTGCGTGCAGCCAGCAGCAACAGCCTGGTTGATCAGGCGCTGATCCACCAGGAGGCCTGGTCACAGACCGGGCCGCGGGGGCGTTGACCCCCGAAACTCTCTCCAGGTAAACTCCAGGTAATATATATATATATATATATATATATATATATATATATATATATATATATATATATATATATATATATATATATATATAATATATATATATATATATATATATATATATATATATATATATATATATATATATATATATATATATATATATATATATATATATATATATATATATATATATATATATATATATATATATATATATATATATATATATATATATATATATATATATATAATATATATATATATATATATATATATATATATATATATATATATATAATATATATATATATATATATATATATAATATATATATATATATATATATATATATATATATATATATATATATATATATATATTATTGTAACCACGAACGAGTGGTGTTACTGACATATCTTTCGCACTCTTGTGCGTTGTTATGAGCTATGCAGTGTTGCTAGTAGGAAGAAAATTCTCTGAGGCAAGACAAACGCGCAAACCGACGTCAGTGTGGGGTGCCGTCCCCTGCTGACCCTCGAGTGAGGGGGATTCAACACTGGCCTAGCCTACACGCTCATATGACCTACTTACACTAGTGGATTCCAATCTTAATGGTTATAATCATAACCATAATTTTTAAAGGGGTGGAGGGGTAAGCCAGCGGAAGGTCTCGGTCAGATGACCGAAAGCTCCGGTGGCGGGTCATCATATGACTAAGACCCGCGTCAGGAAACACTTGTCCTCTTTCCTGCTGCTTTAACTCATCTCACTGCACACGCTGTACTTTTCTGAAGATTGATGCACTGAACACATCAACTTCAGGCTTAGGGACTGATTACCTCAAACTCCTCATCTTCTACCGTTCTTCTCTGTATTGGACTGAAGAAGGCACTGGCTGGCGAAACGTTTCCTCAACAAAGATTCCCGAATGTTGCACAAGATTCTCATTCTTAACGACTCAAGAAGTGCACTGTGCACGCGAAACATTTCGAAATAAAGATACCTAACTGTTGCACATGTGTCTTATTTATTGGTTAATACACTTTTACGTCAGTTAATACACTTGTACGTCAATTAATACACTTGTACGTCAGTTAATACACCTCTACGTCAGTTAATACACCTTTACATCAGTTAATATACTTCTACGTCAGTTAATTCACCTCTACGTCAGTTAATACTTCTCTGCGTCACTTACACATACTGAGTTACGTCAACATTTTAACCTCAGTCCTCATCAATGTTTTCTTCTCGTCCTAAATTTTGCGATTCTGGCAGTACTCTGAGATGGTCTTGTTCAGTTCTCATTGATTTTGTGATCACCCCAACTCTTCTATCCTGGCTTCCCTCCCTCCCTTCCTCTTACTTCCCTCCCTTCCTCTTACTTCCCTCCCTTCCTCTTCCTTCCCTCCTCCCTTATATCCCTCCCTTCCTTTTCCCGCCCTCCTTCCTTTCCTCCATCCTTCTCTCTCTCCCTCCCTTTCCTCCATCCATAAGCTCCCTTGCTTCCTTTTACTTCCCTCCCTCCCTCCCTCCTTCTACTGTATTGTCTTACTAAAAGAGGTTGACGAGGGCCTGGAGTAATGTTGACCTGCCTGTGAGAAGAAGCATTAATCTTGCTCCCTGCCTCCACTCCACGAGTCTACCGTCTTCAGTACACTACCTTCAAATTAAAGGACATATACTGGCTGCCAGTGAGTGCTTAGTTAATAGCCTTTAAAATCTACCATTAAGGCTGCAGGTAACCACCAGTCAAGAATATTTTAATACCTGGAGTCGGGAATGAAACTAAATTCTAAGTATATCAACACTGAGAGACTTCCACCTCTTGATACATCCAGTTTATACCGGTGACTACACTCGCGAAATCGTAATAAAACGATTGAAAAGAAATCAGGGAACGGGTGAGATTTGAACCCATGGCAAGTGAGTCGTAAAATTCACAGGCCAGTGGGTTAACCACTGGGCCAGTTAACTCTAATAATATTTCAATATACCATAGGGAGGTTAGCATGGGCCACTACTATGATCACAAATGAAGGTTTTCACAGACGAATCCCACACCAGCGTGGCTGTGGTCGTGCTCTAGCTCAAGTCTCTTACAGTACGTGATAGCCACGCTAGTGTGGGATTCTGCAAAAGCCTACATTTGTGGTCACAGTGGTGGCTCATACTAGCCTGCCTATGGTGTATAACAATACCCAGTTGGAGGAATCAATGTAGCCAGCTGGCCAAGTGGTTAACGCACTGGCCTGTGAATTTCGGGACTCATTTGCCAGGGTTCAAGCCCCACCCGGTCCATCACTTGTGACCTACAGTGTTATCAGGCAGTGTAGGCCTATAGTGGAACATTTGGCGACAAACTGAGGGGTGCAGCCTCGTAGTGCTGAGTACAGGATTATGATGTACATCTCGGGAGAAATATCAAGACTGTATTCAGAGTTAGTGAAGACACTGAATGTTCAGTTCTTATGTTGCTGATTGTACAGGTTCACATTGTTCACTCAGCACTGTTGAACACTGGTTCACATTGTTCACTCAGCACTGTCATGTGGGGTTCGAAACGTGGATGGGATAAGAACACTCACGTAGGCTGGTTAGTACGTATAATTATAACGGAAATTATGGGATGCACCAGGCCGCCCTGCCTCTCTGCTCTCTATCTCAGACTGACCCACCAGTGAAGCCTAGGGGGGGAGCGGCGTTCTAAAATATGCTAAAGTCAGCAGCAACGTGAATAACAGTCAGTGATTCACACAGACGGTTGGTAGTGAGTCATACTACTGGTAACTGGTTACTGGTAACTGGTATTACTGAGAGCACTGTTCAACACTGGTTCAAATTGTTCACTCAGCAGTGAACACTGGCTCACGCTGTTCACTCAGCACTGTTGAACACTGGTTCATATTGTTTACTCAGCACTGTTGAACACTGGTTCATATTGTTCACTCAGCACTGTTGACCACTACTTCACATTGTTCACTCAGCACTGTTGAATACTGGTTCAGATTGTTCACTCAGCACTGTTGACCACTAGTTCACATTGTTCACTCAGCACTGAACACTGGTTCACATTGTTCATTCAGCACTGGTGAACACTGGGTCACATTATTCTCTCAGCACTGTTGAACACTGGTTCACATTGTTCACTCAGCACTGTTGAACACTGGTTCACATTGTTCACTCAGCACTGTTGAACACTGGTTCACATTGTTCACTCAGCAGTGTTGAACACTGGTTCACATTGTTCACTCAGCACTGTTGAACACTGGTTCACATTGTTCACTCAGCAGTGTTGAACACTGGTTCACATTGTTCACTCAGCACTGTTGAACACTGGTTCACACTGTTAACTCAGCACTGTTGAACACTGGTTCACACTGTTCACTCAGCACTGTTGAACACTGGTTCACACTGTTCACTCAGCACTGTTGAACACTGGTTCACATTGTTCACTCAGCACTGTTGAACACTGGTTCACACTGTTCACTCAGCACTGTTGAACACTGGTTCACACTGTTGACTCAGCACTGTTGAACACTGGTTCACACTGTTCACTCAGCACTGTTGAACATTCTTTGAGTGAAGAAATAACATTGTTAGAAGATTTTGACGACCATTTTACATACGTGAAAATATATGATGTAGCTAATGTATTTATATGAGAAGCTGCCTTCTAATGTATTTATATGTGAAGCTGCCTTCTAATGTATTATATGTGAAGCTGCCTTCTAATGTATTTATATGAGAAGCTGCCTTCTAATGTATTTATATGTGAAGCTGCCTTCTAATGTATTATATGTGAAGCTGCCTTCTAATGTATTTATATGTGAAGCTGCCTTCTAATGTATTATATGTGAAGCTGCCTTCTAATGTATTTATATGTGAAGCTGCCTTCTAATGTATTTATATGAGAAGCTGCCTTCTAATGTATTTATATGTGAAGCTGCCTTCTAATGTATTTATATGTGAAGCTGCCTTCTAATGTATTATATGTGAAGCTGCCTTCTAATGTATTTATATGTGAAGCTGCCTTCTAATGTATTTATATGTGAAGCTGCCTTCTAATGTATTATATGTGAAGCTGCCTTCTAATGTATTTATATGTGAAGCTGCCTTCTAATGTATTTATATGTGAAGCTGCCTTTTAATGTATTTATATGTGAAGCTGCCTTCTAATGTATTTATATGTGAAGCTGCCTTTTAATGTATTTATAAGTGAAGCTGCCTTCTAATGTATTTATATGAGAAGCTGCCTTCTAATGTATTTATATGTGAAGCTGCCTTCTAATGTATTTATATGTGAAGCTGCCTTCTAATGTATTTATATGAGAAGCTGCCTTCTAATGTATTTATATGTGAAGCTGCCTTCTAATGTATTTATATGTGAAGCTGCCTTTTAATGTATTATATGTGAAGCTGCCTTCTAATGTATTTATATGTGAAGCTGCCTTCTAATGTATTTATATGTGAAGCTGCCTTCTAATGTATTTATATGTGAAGCTGCCTTCTAATGTATTTATATGTGAAGCTGCCTTCTAATGTATTTATATGAGAAGCTGCCTTCTAATGTATTTATATGTGAAGCTGCCTTCTAATGTATTTATATGTGAAGCTGCCTTCTAATGTATTTATATGAGAAGCTGCCTTCTAATGTATTTATATGTGAAGCTGCCTTCTAATGTATTATATGTGAAGCTGCCTTCTAATGTATTTATATGTGAAGCTGCCTTCTAATGTATTTATATGTGAAGCTGCCTTCTAATGTATTTATATGAGAAGCTGCCTTCTAATGTATTTATATGTGAAGCTGCCTTCTAATGGATTTATATGTGAAGCTGCCTTCTAATGTATTTATATGTGAAGCTGCCTTCTAATGTATTTATATGTGAAGCTGCCTTCTAATGTATTTATATGTGAAGCTGCCTTCTAATGTATTTATATGTGAAGCTGCCTTCTAATGTATTATATGTGAAGCTGCCTTCTAATGTATTTATATGTGAAGCTGCCTTCTAATGTATTTATATGTGAAGCTGCCTTCTAATGTATTTATATGAGAAGCTGCCTTCTAATGTATTTATATGTGAAGCTGCCTTCTAATGTATTTAAATGAGAAGCTGCCTTCTAATGTATTTATATGTGAAGCTGCCTTCTAATGTATTTATATGTGAAGCTGCCTTCTAATGTATTTATATGTGAAGCTGCCTTCTAATGGATTTATATGAGAAGCTGCCTTCTAATGTATTTATATGTGAAGCTGCCTTCTAATGGATTTATATGTGAAGCTGCCTTCTAATGGATTTATATGTGAAGCTGCCTTCTAATGTATTTATATGTGAAGCTGCCTTCTAATGGATTTATATGTGAAGCTGCCTTCTAATGTATTTATATGTGAAGCTGCCTTCTAATGTATTTATATGAGAAGCTGCCTTCTAATGTATTTATATGAGAAGCTGCCTTCTAATGTATTTATATGTGACGCTGCCTTCTAATGTATTTATATGTGAAGCTGCCTTCTAATGTATTTATATGTGAAGCTGCCTTCTAATGTATTTATATGTGAAGCTGCCTTCTAATGTATTTATATGAGAAGCTGCCTTCTAATGTATTTATATGAGAAGCTGCCTTCTAATGTATTTATATGTGAAGCTGCCTTCTAATGTATTTATATGAGAAGCTGCCTTCTAATGTATTTATATGAGAAGCTGCCTTCTAATGTATTTATATGAGAAGCTGCCTTCTAATGTATTTATATGAGAAGCTGCCTTCTAATGTATTTATATGTGAAGCTGCCTTCTAATGTATTTATATGAGAAGCTGCCTTCTAATGTATTTATATGAGAAGCTGCCTTCTAATGTATTTATATGAGAAGCTGCCTTCTAATGTATTTATATGTGAAGCTGCCTTCTAATGTATTATATGTGAAGCTGCCTTCTAATGTATTTATATGTGAAGCTGCCTTCTAATGGATTTATATGAGAAGCTGCCTTCTAATGTATTTATATGAGAAGCTGCCTTCTAATGTATTTATATGAGAAGCTGCCTTCTAATGTATTTATGAGAAGCTGCCTTCTAATGTATTTATATGAGAAGCTGCCTTCTAATGTATTTATATGAGAAGCTTGCTTCTAATGTATTTATATGAGAAGCTGCCTTCTAATGTATTTATATGTGAAGCTGCCTTCTAATGTATTTATATGAGAAGCTGCCTTCTAGTGTATTTATATGAGAAGCTGCCTTCTAATGTATTATATGTGAAGCTGCCTTCTAATGTATTTATATGAGAAGCTGCCTTCTAATGTATTTATATGAGAAGCTGCCTTCTAATGGATTTATATGTGAAGCTGCCTTCTAATGTATTTATATGAGAAGCTGCCTTCTAATGTATTTAGATGTGAAGCTGCCTTCTAATGTATTTATATGTGAAGCTGCCTTCTGATGTATTTATATGTGAAGCTGCCTTCTAATGTATTTATATGTGAAGCTGCCTTCTAATGTATTTATATGTGAAGCTGCCTTCTGATGTATTTATATGTGAAGCTGCCTTCTGATGTATTTATATGTGAAGCTGCCTTCTAATGGATTTATATGAGAAGCTGCCTTCTGATGTATTTATATGTGAAGCTGCCTTCTAATGTATTTAGATGTGAAGCTGCCTTCTAATGTATTTATATGTGAAGCTGCCTTCTGATGTATTTAGATGTGAAGCTGCCTTCTAATGTATTATATGTGAAGCTGCCTTCTAATGTATTTATATGAGAAGCTGCCTTCTAATGTATTTATATGTGACGCTGCCTTCTAATGTATTTATATGTGAAGCTGCCTTCTAATGTATTATATGTGAAGCTGCCTTCTAATGTATTTATATGAGAAGCTGCCTTCTAATGTATTTATATGTGAAGCTGCCTTCTAATGTATTATATGTGAAGCTGCCTTCTAATGTATTTATATGTGAAGCTGCCTTCTAATGTATTATATGTGAAGCTGCCTTCTAATGTATTTATATGTGAAGCTGCCTTCTAATGTATTTATATGAGAAGCTGCCTTCTAATGTATTTATATGTGAAGCTGCCTTCTAATGTATTTATATGTGAAGCTGCCTTCTAATGTATTATATGTGAAGCTGCCTTCTAATGTATTTATATGTGAAGCTGCCTTCTAATGTATTTATATGTGAAGCTGCCTTCTAATGTATTATATGTGAAGCTGCCTTCTAATGTATTTATATGTGAAGCTGCCTTCTAATGTATTTATATGTGAAGCTGCCTTTTAATGTATTTATATGTGAAGCTGCCTTCTAATGTATTTATATGTGAAGCTGCCTTTTAATGTATTTATATGTGAAGCTGCCTTCTAATGTATTTATATGAGAAGCTGCCTTCTAATGTATTTATATGTGAAGCTGCCTTCTAATGTATTTATATGTGAAGCTGCCTTCTAATGTATTTATATGAGAAGTTGCCTTCTAATGTATTTATATGTGAAGCTGCCTTCTAATGTATTTATATGTGAAGCTGCCTTTTAATGTATTATATGTGAAGCTGCCTTCTAATGTATTTATATGTGAAGCTGCCTTCTAATGTATTTATATGTGAAGCTGCCTTCTAATGTATTTATATGTGAAGCTGCCTTCTAATGTATTTATATGAGAAGCTGCCTTCTAATGTATTTATATGTGAAGCTGCCTTCTAATGTATTTATATGTGAAGCTGCCTTCTAATGTATTTATATGAGAAGCTGCCTTCTAATGTATTTATATGTGAAGCTGCCTTCTAATGTATTATATGTGAAGCTGCCTTCTAATGTATTTATATGAGAAGCTGCCTTCTAATGTATTTATATGTGAAGCTGCCTTCTAATGTATTTATATGAGAAGCTGCCTTCTAATGTATTTATATGTGAAGCTGCCTTCTAATGTATTTATATGTGAAGCTGCTTTCTAATGTATTTATATGTGAAGCTGCCTTCTAATGTATTTATATGTGAAGCTGCCTTCTAATGTATTTATATGTGAAGCTGCCTTCTAATGTATTTATATGTGAAGCTGCCTTCTAATGTATTATATGTGAAGCTGCCTTCTAATGTATTTATATGTGAAGCTGCCTTCTAATGTATTTATATGTGAAGCTGCCTTCTAATGTATTTATATGAGAAGCTGCCTTCTAATGTATTTATATGTGAAGCTGCCTTCTAATGTATTATATGAGAAGCTGCCTTCTAATGAGAAGCTGCCTTCTAATGTATTTATATGTGAAGCTGCCTTCTAATGTATTTATATGTGAAGCTGCCTTCTAATGTATTTATATGTGAAGCTGCCTTCTAATGTATTTATATGTGAAGCTGCCTTCTAATGTATTTATATGTGAAGCTGCCTTCTAATGTATTTATATGTGAAGCTGCCTTCTAATGTATTTATATGTGAAGCTGCCTTCTAATGTATTTATATGTGAAGCTGCCTTCTAACGTATTTATATGTGAAGCTGCCTTCTAATGTATTTATATGTGAAGCTGCCTTCTAATGTATTTATATGTGAAGCTGCCTTCTAATGTATTTATATGTGAAGCTGCCTTCTAATGTATTTATATGTGAAGCTGCCTTCTAATGTATTTATATGTGAAGCTGCCTTCTAATGTATTTATATGTGAAGCTGCCTTCTAATGTATTATATGTGAAGCTGCCTTCTAATGTATTTATATGTGAAGCTGCCTTCTAATGTATTTATATGTGAAGCTGCCTTCTAATGTATTTATATGTGAAGCTGCCTTCTAATGTATTTATATGTGAAGCTGCCTTCTAATGTATTTATATGTGAAGCTGCCTTCTAATGTATTTATATGTGAAGCTGCCTTCTAATGTATTTATATGTGAAGCTGCCTTCTAATGTATTTATATGTGAAGCTGCCTTCTAATGTATTTATATGTGAAGCTGCCTTCTAATGTATTTATATGTGAAGCTGCCTTCTAATGTATTTATATGTGAAGCTGCCTTCTAATGTATTTATATGTGAAGCTGCCTTCTAATGTATTTATATGTGAAGCTGCCTTCTAATGTATTTATATGTGAAGCTGCCTTCTAATGTATTTATATGTGAAGCTGCCTTCTAATGTATTTATATGTGAAGCTGCCTTCTAATGTATTTATATGTGAAGCTGCCTTCTAATGTATTTATATGTGAAGCTGCCTTCTAATGTATTTATATGTGAAGCTGCCTTCTAATGTATTTATATGTGAAGCTGCCTTCTAATGTATTTATATGTGAAGCTGCCTTCTAATGTATTTTATATGTGAAGCTGCCTTCTAATGTATTTATATGAGAAGCTGCCTTCTAATGTATTTATATGTGAAGCTGCCTTCTAATGTATTTATATGTGAAGCTGCCTTCTAATGTATTTATATGTATTTATAGAAGCTGCCTTCTAATGTATTTATTTGAAGCTGCCTTCTAATGTATTTATATGTGAAGCTGCCTTCTAATGGATTTATATGTGAAGCTGCCTTCTAATGTATTTATATGTGAAGCTGCCTTCTAATGTATTTATATGTGAAGCTGCCTTCTAATGTATTTATATGTGAAGCTGCCTTCTAATGTATTTATATGAGAAGCTGCCTTCTAATGTATTTATATGAGAAGCTGCCTTCTAATGTATTTATATGTGAAGCTGCCTTCTAATGTATTTATATGTGAAGCTGCCTTCTAATGTATTTATATGTGAAGCTGCCTTCTAATGTATTTATATGTGAAGCTGCCTTCTAATGTATTTATATGAGAAGCTGCCTTCTAATGTATTTATATGTGAAGCTGCCTTCTAATGTATTTATATGTGAAGCTGCCTTCTAATGTATTTATATGAGAAGCTGCCTTCTAATGTATTTATATGAGAAGCTGCCTTCTAATGTATTTATATGTGAAGCTGCCTTCTAATGTATTTATATGAGAAGCTGCCTTCTAATGTATTTATATGTGAAGCTGCCTTCTAATGTATTTATATGTGAAGCTGCCTTCTAATGTATTTATATGAGAAGCTGCCTTCTAATGTATTTATATGAGAAGCTGCCTTCTAATGTATTTATATGAGAAGCTGCCTTCTAATGTATTTATATGTGAAGCTGCCTTCTAATGTATTTATATGTGAAGCTGCCTTCTAATGTATTTATATGTGAAGCTGCCTTCTAATGTATTTATATGAGAAGCTGCCTTCTAATGTATTTATATGAGAAGCTGCCTTCTAATGTATTTATATGAGAAGCTGCCTTCTAATGTATTTATATGAGAAGCTGCCTTCTAATGTATTTATATGTGAAGCTGCCTTCTAATGTATTTATATGTGAAGCTGCCTTCTAATGTATTTATATGTGAAGCTGCCTTCTAATGTATTTATATGTGAAGCTGCCTTCTAATGTATTTATATGTGAAGCTGCCTTCTAATGTATTTATATGAGAAGCTGCCTTCTAATGTATTTATATGTGAAGCTGCCTTCTAATGTATTTAAATGAGAAGCTGCCTTCTAATGTATTTATATGTGAAGCTGCCTTCTAATGTATTTATATGTGAAGCTGCCTTCTAATGTATTTATATGTGAAGCTGCCTTCTAATGTATTATATGTGAAGCTGCCTTCTAATGTATTTATATGTGAAGCTGCCTTCTAATGTATTTATATGTGAAGCTGCCTTTTAATGTATTTATATGTGAAGCTGCCTTCTAATGTATTTATATGTGAAGCTGCCTTCTAATGTATTTATATGTGAAGCTGCCTTCTAATGTATTTATATGTGAAGCTGCCTTCTAATGTATTTATATGTGAAGCTGCCTTCTAATGTATTTAAATGTGAAGCTGCCTTCTAATGTATTTATATGTGAAGCTGCCTTTTAATGTATTTATATGTGAAGCTGCCTTCTAATGTATTTATATGTGAAGCTGCCTTTTAATTATTTATATGTGAAGCTGCCTTCTAATGTATTTATATGAGAAGCTGCCTTCTAATGTATTTATATGTGAAGCTGCCTTCTAATGTATTTATATGTGAAGCTGCCTTCTAATGTATTTATATGTGAAGCTGCCTTCTAATGTATTTATATGTGAAGCTGCCTTCTAATGTATTTATATGTGAAGCTGCCTTCTAATGTATTTATATGTGAAGCTGCCTTCTAATGTATTTATATGTGAAGCTGCCTTCTAATGTATTTATATGAGAAGCTGCCTTCTAATGTATTTATATGTGAAGCTGCCTTCTAATGTATTTATATGTGAAGCTGCCTTCTAATGTATTTATATGTGAAGCTGCCTTCTAATGTATTTATATGTGAAGCTGCCTTCTAATGTATTTATATGAGAAGCTGCCTTCTAATGTATTTATATGTGAAGCTGCCTTCTAATGTATTTATATGAGAAGCTGCCTTCTAATGTATTTATATGTGAAGCTGCCTTCTAATGTATTTATATGTGAGCTGCCTTCTAATGTATTTATATGTGAAGCTGCCTTCTAATGTATTTATATGTGAAGCTGCCTTCTAATGTATTTATATGAGAAGCTGCCTTCTAATGTATTTATATGAGAAGCTGCCTTCTAATGTATTTATATGTGAAGCTGCCTTCTAATGTATTTATATGAGAAGCTGCCTTCTAATGTATTTATATGAGAAGCTGCCTTCTAATGTATTTATATGAGAAGCTGCCTTCTAATGTATTTATATGAGAAGCTGCCTTCTAATGTATTTATATGTGAAGCTGCCTTCTAATGTATTTATATGAGAAGCTGCCTTCTAATGTATTTATATGAGAAGCTGCCTTCTAATGTATTTATATGAGAAGCTGCCTTCTAATGTATTTATATGTGACGCTGCCTTCTAATGTATTTATATGTGAAGCTGCCTTCTAATGGATTTATATGTGAAGCTGCCTTCTAATGTATTTATATGAGAATATGTATTTATATGAGAAGCTGCCTTCTAATGTATTTATATGAGAAATGTATTTATATGTATTATATGTGAAGCTGCCTTCTAATGTATTTATATGTGAAGCTGCCTTCTAATGTATTTATATGAGAAGCTGCCTTCTAATGTATTTATATGAGAATGTATATTTATATGAGAAGCTGCCTTCTAATGTATTTATATGAGAAGCTGCCTTCTAATGTATTTATATGTGAAGCTGCCTTCTAATGTATTTATATGAGAAGCTGCCTTCTAATGTATTTATATGAGAAGCTGCCTTCTAATGTATTTATATGTGAAGCTGCCTTCTAATGTATTTATATGAGAAGCTGCCTTCTAATGTATTTATATGAGAAGCTGCCTTCTAATGGATTTATATGTGAAGCTGCCTTCTAATGTATTTATATGAGAAGCTGCCTTCTAATGTATTTATATGTGAAGCTGCCTTCTAATGTATTTATATGTGAAGCTGCCTTCTGATGTATTTATATGTGAAGCTGCCTTCTAATGTATTTATATGTGAAGCTGCTTTCTAATGTATTTATATGTGAAGCTGCCTTCTGATGTATTTATATGTGAAGCTGCCTTCTGATGTATTTATATGTGAAGCTGCCTTCTAATGGATTTATATGAGAAGCTGCCTTCTGATGTATTTATATGTGAAGCTGCCTTCTAATGTATTTAGATGTGAAGCTGCCTTCTAATGTATTTATATGTGAAGCTGCCTTCTGATGTATTTAGATGTGAAGCTGCCTTCTAATGGATTTATATGAGAAGCTGGCTTCTAATGGATTTATATGTGAAGCTGCCTTCTAATGGATTTATATGTGAAGCTGCCTTCTAATGTATTTAGATGTGAAGCTGCCTTCTAATGTATTTAGATGTGAAGCTGCCTTCTAATGTATTTATATGTGAAGCTGCCTTCTGATGTATTTAGATGTGAAGCTGCCTTCTAATGTATTTATATGAGAAGCTGCCTTCTGATGTATTTATATGTGAAGCTGCCTTCTAATGGATTTATATGAGAAGCTGCTTTCTAATGTGTTTATATGTGAAGCTGCCTTCTAATGTATTTATATGAGAAGCTGCCTTCTAATGTATTTATATGAGAAGCTGCCTTCTAATGGATTTATATGAGAAGCTGCCTTCTAATGTATTTATATGAGAAGCTGCCTTCTAATGTATTTATATGAGAAGCTGCCTTCTAATGTATTTATATGAGAAGCTGCCTTCTAATGTATTTATATGAGAAGCTGCCTTCTAATGGATTTATATGAGAAGCTGCCTTCTAATGTATTTATATGTGAAGCTGCCTTCTAATGTATTTATATGAGAAGCTGCCTTCTAATGTATTTATGAGAAGTTGCCTTCTAATGTATTTTTATGAGAAGCTGCCTTCTAATGGATTTATATGAGAAGCTGCCTTCTAATGTATTTATATGAGAAGCTGCCTTCTAATGTATTTATATGAGAAGCTGCCTTCTAATGTATTTATATGAGAAGCTGCCTTCTAATGTATTTATATGAGAAGCTGCCTTCTAATGTATTTATATGAGAAGCTGCCTTCTAATGTATTTATATGAGAAGCTGCCTTCTAATGGATTTATATGAGAAGCTGCCTTCTAATGTATTTATATATGAAGCTGCCTTCTAATGTATTTATATGAGAAGCTGCCTTCTAATGGATTTATATGTGAAGCTGCCTTCTAATGTATTTAGATGTGAAGCTCCCTTCTAATGTATTTAGATGTGAAGCTGCCTTCTGTATTTAGATGTGAAGCTGCCTTCTAATGTATTTAGATGTGAAGCTGCCTTCTAATGTATTTAGATGTGAAGCTGCCTTCTAATGTATTATATGTGAAGCTGCCTTCTAATGTATTTATATGTGAAGCTGCCTTCTAATGTATTTATATGAGAAGCTGCCTTCTAATGTATTTATATGTGAAGCTGCCTTCTAATGTATTTATATGTGAAGCTGCCTTCTAATGTATTATATGTGAAGCTGCCTTCTAATGTATTTATATGTGAAGCTGCCTTCTAATGTATTTATATGTGAAGCTGCCTTCTAATGTATTATATGTGAAGCTGCCTTCTAATGTATTTATATGTGAAGCTGCCTTCTAATGTATTTATATGAGAAGCTGCCTTCTAATGTATTTATATGAGAAGCTGCCTTCTAATGGATTTATATGAGAAGCTGCCTTCTAATGTATTTATATATGAAGCTGCCTTCTAATGTATTTATATGAGAAGCTGCCTTCTAATGTATTTATATGTGAAGCTGCCTTCTAATGTATTTAGATGTGAAGCTCCCTTCTAATGTATTTAGATGTGAAGCTGCCTTCTGTATTTAGATGTGAAGCTGCCTTCTAATGTATTTAGATGTGAAGCTGCCTTCTAATGTATTTAGATGTGAAGCTGCCTTCTAATGTATTTAGATGTGAAGCTGCCTTCTAATGTATTTAGATGTGAAGCTGCCTTCTAATGTATTTAGATGTGAAGCTGCCTTCTAATGTATTTAGATGTGAAGCTGCCTTCTAATGTATTTAGATGTGAAGCTGCCTTCTAATGTATTTAGATGAGAAGCTGCCTTCTAGTGTATTTAGATGTGAAGCTGCCTTCTAATGTATTTAGATGTGAAGCTGCCTTCTAGTGTATTTAGATGTGAAGCTGCCTTCTAATGTATTTAGATGAGAAGCTGCCTTCTAATGCATTTAGATGTGAAGCTGCCTTCTAATGTATTTAGATGTGAAGCTGCCTTCTAGTGTATTTAGATGTGAAGCTGCCTTCTAATGCATTTAGATGTGAAGCTGCCTTCTAATGTATTTAGATGTGAAGCTGCCTTCTAATGTATTTAGATGTGAAGCTGCCTTCTAGTGTATTTAGATGTGAAGCTGCCTCCTAATGCATTTAGATGTGAAGCTGCCTTCTAATGTATTTAGATGAGAAGCTGCCTTCTAATGTATTCCCTCCCTCTTTCACTTTCTCCCTCCCTCCCTCCCACCAGGAGGACCGTGGAGGCTATATCCGCCTCACATACTGGGTAATTTCCCCCTTATGACGTGGATGTATGTGTGGGTGTCCGCTTACAACCTCTCCATCACTAGTGTCACCATCATGGCACTGCTGGATGATGACCTCTCTCACCATCACTAGTGTCACCATCATGGCACTGCTGGATGATGACATCTATCACTAGTGTGACCATCATGGCACTGCTGGATGATGACATCTATCACTAGTATCACCATCATGGCACTGCTGGATGATGACATCTATCACTAGTGTCACCATCATGGCACTGCTGGATGATGACCTCTTTCACCATTACTAGTGTCACCAACATGGCACTGCTGGATGACCTCTCTCACCATCACTAGTGTCACCATCATGGCACTGCTGGATGATGACCTCTTTCACCATTACTAGTGTCACCAACATGGCACTGCTGGATGACCTCTCTCACCATCATGTCAGCATAGTTTCTGATCCCCTTATATGTGTTGTGTGACTCGTCTGAGTATCATAGTACCATCCGTATGTTTTGTATGTGTGATCCCTTACTAGGCCTAGTGACTGTGTGACG
The DNA here is from genome assembly GCF_038502225.1 of Cherax quadricarinatus. Lineage (NCBI taxonomy): Eukaryota > Metazoa > Arthropoda > Malacostraca > Decapoda > Parastacidae > Cherax > Cherax quadricarinatus. The sequence goes on from NC_091328.1 coordinate 18,189,496, forward strand.
TCACGGGATGCGACATGAGTGAGTGGGATGCGCTACCTCGCCCTCAGTCCACGCTTAGACCTACCAGGCAGCTACAGGCAGGTTGGGCTCCCTTACCACAGTCTGACAATATATAGTGTTACCATCCACAAGTGTGTTTATCTTCAACCATCATATCTCCTTTCGAACCCCCACGACAAATTGGTGGCATCGGTGGGATGCGCAAAATTGATAATTACGCTGTTATTATTGTTATTATTAGTAGTAATATAAGTACTGGTATTATTATTATTATTATTATTATTATTATTATTATTCACAGAACTTTGTTATGTTGACTTTATACCGTCCTTATTTCCTTGCTTTTTTTGTTTTTTCATTTCTTTGTTTAAAGAGCGTGTCTTAAAGCTGAAGCTTCAGTGCTTGTTGATACTGTCAGCAGCAGCAGCAGCAGCAGCAGCAGCAGCAGCAGCAGCAGCAGCAACAGCTGTTGCTGGTGGTGGTGGCCGATAGTTGGTGGTAGTAGTTGATGGTGGTAGGTCTGTGGTTGATGGTTGATGGTAGTAGTTGATGGTTAGTGGTAGTAATTGATGGTTGATGGTAGTAGTTGATAGTTGGTGGTGATAGGTCTGTGGTTGATGGTGGTAGTTGATGGTTAGTGGTAGTAGTTGATGGTTAGTGGTAGTAATTGATGGTTGATGGTAGTTGATAGTTGGTGGTGATAGGTCTGTGGTTGATGGTGGTAGTTGATGGTTAGTGGTAGTAGTTGATGGTTAGTGGTAGTAATTGATGGTTGATGGTAGTAGTTGATAGTTGGTGGTGATAGGTCTGTGGTTGATGGTGGTAGTTGATGGTTAGTGGTAGTAGTTGATGGTTAGTGGTAGTAATTGATGGTTGATGGTAGTAGTTGATAGTTGGTGGTGATAGGTCTGTGGTTGATGGTGGTAGTTGATGGTTAGTGGTAGTAGTTGATGGTTAGTGGTAGTAATTGATGGTTGATGGTAGTAGTTGATAGTTGGTGGTGATAGGTCTGTGGTTGATGGTGGTAGTTGATGGTTAGTGGTAGTAGTTGATGGTTAGTGGTAGTAATTGATGGTTGATGGTAGTAATTGATGGTTGATGGTAGTAATTGATGGTTGATGGTAGTAATTGATGGTTGGTGGTAGGTCTGTGGTTGATGGTGGTAACTGATGGTTGATGGTAGTTGATGGTTGGTGGTGGTAGGTCTGTGGTTGGTGGTAGTTGACGGGTGGTGGTGGTAGGTCTGTGGTTGATGGTGGTAATTGATGGTTGATGGTAGTTGATGGTTTGTGGTGGTAGGTCTGTGGTTGATGGTAGTAGTTGATGGCTGGTGGTGGTAGGTCTGTGGTTGGTGATAGTAGTTGATGGTTTGAGGTGGTAGGTCTGCGGTTGATGGTGGTAACCGATGGTTGATGGTAGTAGTTGATGGTCGGTGGTGGTAGGTCCGTGGTTGATGGTGGTAATTGATGGTTGATGGTAGTAGTTGATGGTTGGTGGTGGTAGGCCTGTGGTTGGTGGTAGTAGTTGATGGTTGGTGGTGGTAGGTCTGTGGTTGATAATTGATGGTTGATGGTAGCAGTTGATGGTTGGTGGTGGTAGGTCTGTGGTTGGTGGTAGTAGTAGTTGATGGCTGGTGGTGGTAGGTCTGTGGTTGGTGGTAGTTGATGGTTGGAGGTGGTAGGTCTGTGGTTGGTGGTAGTTGATGGTTGGTGGTGGTAGGTCTGTGGTTGGTAGTAGTTGATGGTTGGTGGTGGTAGGTCTGTGGTTGGTGGTAGTAGTTGATGGTTGGTGGTGATAGGTCTGTGGTTGGTGGTAGTAGCTGATGGTTAGTGGTCGTAGGTCTGTAGTTGGTGGTGATAGGTCTGTGGTTGGTGGTAGTTGATGGTTGGTGGAAGCAGTTGATGGCTGGTGGTGGAAGGTCTGTCGTTGATGGTGGTAGGTCGTCTGTGGTTTGTCGTTGATAGCTGGTGGTTGATGGTTGGTATGTGTGGCGATTAGTGGTTGTCAATGGTGGTGGTGGGAAATTCAGAGTGTAATCTATCATTACGAGAGAGAGAGTTGCTTGATGCTGGGGGACGTGAAGACTCATACAGCGGTCGAGCTCAGCCTTCAACTGAACCCTTCACAAACTACCATCTTTATTACTAGTGAACAACCTTTGACATCTTCAATATGAGGTATTTTGAACCTTAAATATATATATATATATATATATATATATATATATATATATATATATATATATATATATATATATATATATATATATATATATATAAGGAAAAGTTGTTGTCTTAAGAACTGTAGATGTTGTTATGAACTATTTTTAGTGAGCTACCACCCTAAAATATCCAATGACTTTTTAAATGATGTAAACCCTACATGTAAGGTAGAGTCATTGATGGGGTAAACCAGACACGTAGACTGGATATCATGCTTGAGGATCACTGGTGTGCTCAGAATTAGAAAGAAACATGACTTGTGGTCAAGCAGGATAACTAACGTTATGAAGCATCTGTATCTTAGTGGTTCAACCTGTTCCATACGCGTGCACACACACACACACACACACACACACACACACACACACACCTACACACACACACACACACACACACACACACACACACACACACACACACACACACACACACACACACCTACACACACACACACACACACACACACACACACACACACACACACACACACACATTATATATTACGGGATATTTTTTACAAAGCATACTGGACTCTCTCTGGATGAACGAGATAACAACTTATCATCACAGGTGTAGACAGGTAGACACGACCAGGGAGCTATGACAACATACGTACCTGAAAAGATAACACAAATGGTTATACACAGTCACCAAAATAATTGCTATTATCATTATCGTAAATATTATTATTATATCATCATAATTATTACATTCTTTTGAGAATCGCTAAACACGTAAGGGTCATATTTTCCTTAGCAAACAGGCTTGAGAGTGGACCCACGAGATAAGGCTCGACACCAGGCACCAACAGATAAGTAAGTATACACAGGCTTAACATGTCGCCAGTATTACACATAAATCGTATAAGGGAGGTGTCATAAGCACGGTCAGCAAGCCTCTGCATTCACAGTTCAATATAAAATCCTTCAGAACCTTATACACGACACATATTAAGACAATCACTGAGTACGCAGCGCCAGCATGGAGCCCACACCTGGTCAAGTACCTGAAGAAACTGGAGAAGGTCCAAAGGTTCGCAATCAGACTAGTACCAGAACTGAGTGAGAGGCGCTATGACTACCTTTGACCTTTGATGAGTTTCGAGAGTCTTTCTACTCACGAAGCCCGGTCATGGGCCATGCTCGTCTGGTGTTATCCTGGTCAAAGATTCGTTAAGTTATACCATGAATTAAGGAAAGATCCTGGACTTCACCTTATGAAACAGACAAAGCAAATGCGATAGTAATTATGGACAAGATAGATTATAGTGAAAATAAACATGTTATTAGAAGACGGGGGAACTTACGTGCCCCTTACGTGGAATTGACAGTGCTGATAGAGACAGTCTGAATCAAGAGAACCAGGATCAAGGGGACACAGGTGGAAACTGAAGACACATATGAACCATAGGGTCGTCAGGAATGATTTTTTTCTGGTCTCAGGTTGGTTGAAAAGTGGAAGTAAATTTGAAAGGTGGAGGCAAACTCAGTACACAGCTTCAAGAGTAGATATGATAAGCCTAAGAGGCCAAGAGTGAGTGATGGATGCCAGACAAGATAGTCTAGGCGGCGGGGCCAGGAGCTAATTTTCAGTCCCGCAAACGCAAATCGATAAGTACAACACACACAAGCAAGCAAACACACACACACACACACACACATATGCAAGCAAATACACACACATACACACACACACCAGGAGCTGAGTCTCGACCCCTGCAACCACAATTAGGTGAGTACACACACACACACACACACACACACACACACACACACACACACACACACACACACACACACACACACACACACACACACACACACACAAAGGTATAGTCGAGTACACCAGTCACAAGCTCTATTTAAGTTCGACCGCTTGAAGGTTTCCGGGAGATGCTGGAGTTTCTGGAAAGTATATATACAAAGGATATATATATATATATATATATATATATATATATATATATATATATATATATATATATATATATATATATATATATATATATATATATATATCCTGTGTGTGTGTGTGTCTGTGCGTGTGTGTGTGTGTGTGTATGTGTGTGTCTGTGTGTGTGTGTGCGTGTGTGTGTGTGTATGTGTGTGTGTGTGTGTGTGTGTGTGTCTGTGTGTGTGTGTCTGTGTGTTTGTATGTGTGTGTGTGTGCGTCTGTGTGTGTGTGTGTGTGTCTGTGTGATATACATATAATATATACTGAGAGTTTACTTGGTTTTAGATATTAATGTTGGTGATTAGTAAGTGTACTATAGACTACAATGAATCTATTAGTCACTATCTTATTTAAAACAATCTACTAGTCACTATCTTATTTAAAGCAATCTACTAGTCACTATCTTATTTAAAACAATTTATTACAGTCACTATCTTACTTAAAGTAATCTACTACAATCACTATCTTTTTTAAAGCAACTTACTACAGTGACTATCTTGTTTAAAGAAGCCTACTACAGTCACTATCTTTAAACAATTTAGTAATATATATAGGTGTAGTAATATGGGTGTAGGAAAGTAGGTTTAAGAATAATTATATTCATGGGGAGAGCGCTGAACCCGTTAGGGCAATACAATTCATGGGCACTGAGAGGTAGTCAGCTGCAAGGCTCGGGAGAATACTTCTGAGTTACTGCTGTTGGTAGACTCCTTCAGCAGCAGTGGGTCCCGGTGCCTGCCTATCATGGGTCAACTGACCTATTGCTGCCTGCTTATCATGGGTCAACTGACCTACTGCTGCCTGCCTATCATGGGTCAACTGACCTATTGCTGCCTGCTTATCATGGGTCAATTGACCTACTGCTGCCTGCCTATCATGGGTCAACTGACCTGCTGCCTGCCTATCATGGGTCACCTGACCTACTGCTGCCTGCCTATCATGGGTCAACTGACCTACTGCTGCCTGCCTATCATGGGTCAACTGACTTACTGCTGCCTGCCTATCATGGGTCAACTGACCTACTGCTGCCTGCCTATCATAGGTCAACTGACCTACTGCTGCCTGCATATCATGGGTCACCTGACCTACTGCTGCCTGCCTATCATGGGTCACCTGACCTACTGCTGCCTGCCTATCATGGGTCAACTGACCTACTGCTGCCTGCATATCATGGGTCACCTGACCTACTGCTGCCTGCCTATCATGGGTCAACTGACCTACTGCTGCCTGCCTATCATGGGTCAACTGACCTATTGCTGCCTGCTTATCATGGGTCAATTGACCTACTGCTGCCTGCCTATCATGGGTCAACTGACCTGCTGCCTGCCTATCATGGGTCACCTGACCTACTGCTGCCTGCCTATCATGGGTCAACTGACCTACTGCTGCCTGCCTATCATGGGTCAACTGACTTACTGCTGCCTGCCTATCATGGGTCAACTGACCTACTGCTGCCTGCCTATCATAGGTCAACTGACCTACTGCTGCCTGCATATCATGGGTCACCTGACCTACTGCTGCCTGCCTATCATGGGTCACCTGACCTACTGCTGCCTGCCTATCATGGGTCAACTGACCTACTGCTGCCTGCATATCATGGGTCACCTGACCTACTGCTGCCTGCCTATCATGGGTCAACTGACCTACTGCTGCCTGCCTATCATGGGTCAACTGACCTACTGCTGCCTGCCTATCATGGGTCAACTGACCTACTGCTGCCTGCATATCATGGGTCACCTGACCTACTGCTACCTGCTGTAATACCTGATAGAGGTCATTAACGGTAATCTGGTAAACTTGATACTAATTCAATAGTATAATTATTCTCTACTGAAGTTCTCTACTAGACTTACTAAAGCAATATAACATTAGCTAATATTACTCAGTTCTCTTGTACTCACTGTAAATCATCTAATGATCATATGAACTGTTACTGCCTTATTAATCTTAAGTTCATTTTAAGTTTGCCAGAAATACTCTTCATACAAAGGGGCTTTTGTCATGTACACCCAACTATTATATTTCTTTGTACAACCATGCATCATGTCAAAATAAACATTATTATTATTATTATTATTATTATTATTATTATTATTATTATTATTATTATTAATACTAACTCTCCTAACACTTTAAACTCTCAACTATAGTATCTCTATAACCTACTTGGAGTATACCCTTGTAGCCCGGCCTAGGACCTTATTTTTGTGTTGTTTGATTGTTCAACCAGGCTGTTGCTGTTACTTTTGGCCGTGAAGGTGTGCTACACAGCAACATCTTGGAATCCTGATACGGAGAATTCTTCAACGTGTGTCTGACTTATAGTGATGATGTACTTCCACTAGTGGATTGTATCCAGAAGTGGCGCCGCCTCCCACTGATTCGCCTCACCTGTCTCCACACTCTAAGTCCCTTCTCCGAGCATATGCTGTACTTTTATCGGTCCCCTCTGGGACTGATTACCTCAAACTCTGCATTGTCCATCGTTCTTCTGTATAATGTGATGAAGTCATTGACTGGCGAAACGTTTCCATAATAGTGATTCCTAAGTGTCATACATGTGTTTCAACCATCAACTTGTTGATTTTCTGAACTATTTACATAATGAACAAACACCGTGACTGGAACAATAGACAAGTAACTCACACATAGGAGAGAGTAGCTTATGACGACGTTTCGGTCCGACTTGGACCATTTACAACCCTTTATAAGTATTAAGTAGTAATCATTATATACATAGTAGATCCTTCTACTAGGCTGGTGGCTCCAGTGTTCTTCCTCCCCACAACCTTTTATCATCTTTATCTTACGTCTCATTGACTGCTTTTGTGGTATGTGTTTTTTTTTTTAATTTTTACTGATGAAGAACAATCTAACCAAATTTAAATTAACCAGTTAGTGTGTGACTAGTTAATGGTCCAAGTCGGACCAAAACGTCGTCGTAAGTTTCTCCAATGTACAGGTTATTTGTGTATTAAATTAACAGATTCTGACCCTAAATAAATAACTTCAATCGAAAAAACTGTTGCAAACAGCCTGAGAGAATTTCACACAGACTGTACGAGGATGTATTGTGTTACTGAACTGGCTGCTCTTGTGTTGGTAAATCATGATTTACCTTCACACCAGGTTCATGTAAGCCGCTAGTCGCCCTTATAACCTTCCTTGTCAACAAAACCCTGCGTAATGGCTACTTAACACCAACAACAGCGGTAGTGTTACCTAGCAGGAAGGCAGTCGCGTGTGGAGGTCACTTGCAGTGACCTCACGGGTTACACTGGGTCACAGCCTTGCCTCTTAAGTTTTCCCACGCTCTGGGCAGACACCACTGGGTGGGATACCCAGGGAACAATGCTTAAAGAGTAAACATTTACTCTTTGTATATGTACTCACGAGTATGTCTCTTGACATGAATATATACGCAGAGGTGTGTGTGTGTGTGCGTATCTTTGTGTGTATACTCTTAGTGTTCACTTTTACCCTTGTTTTAGGTATTAAAGTGAACAAGTGACATACAGTCTTAATGACCCTCGTGTATTCGATATACTTGAAACCTAATTAACCAACCAAAAAACCAGTCTGTCGTGATGTGTGTGTGAACAGCAGTGCATGTGCACATGGACGGAATGGATGAGTAACACGTGCACATGGACGGGATGGATAACACATATGCACATGGACGGGATGGATGTGTAATGCATGTGCACATGGACGGAATCAGTAATACATGTACACATGGACGGGATGGGTAACATGCGCACATGGACGAAATGAGTAATACATGTGCACATGGATGGGATGGATGGGTAACACATGTGCACATGGATGGGATGGATGGGTAACACATGTGCACATGGATGGGATGGATGGGTAACACATGTGCACATGGAGTGGGCAGATGAGTAAGATACGAGCAATGGTTAAATATGTTTCCGAAACGTTTTGCCTACACAGAAGTCTTCTTCAGTCAAATAGAGTTGACTACATATGGAGACAACAGAAACAATGGAGATGTATAGATGTGATCAGTCCATCAACCTTGAACCAGTAGTAGTAGTAGCTTAGGGGTGATCAGTCCCGCTGCGTAAACACGTGCTAGATCAACCAGGCTATGATGGATATGTGGGTCAGTAGGCCACCAGCAGCAACAACCTGGTTAACCAGGCTAACACCAGACGAGTGTGACCCATGGCCTAGCTCCGGAAGCAGAAAAACTCTCGGAACTAATCACAGGTATATCAAAGATAAGATAACCTACTTTAAAACACTAGTCAACTAAAATTTAAGTTTTTCTTAAGTTAACAAAACCAAATTAGTTGTTTTATGTTAACTTTGATGCTTTTATTACCAGAGTTTGTTCACTCTCTCTTATCAATATTCTGGTTACTGAGCTTGAAGAACCACGTAATGTTTCCTAACAATCCTACTTATTATATTATACATACATATTACGTGTACAGCATGCAATGACAGCACTAATCTTATGGAAGATTCATTATTTATACGTGTATATATATATATATATATATATATATATATATATATATATATATATATATATATATATATATATATATATATATATGTTCATTTATTTTAATATAAAAATTAATGATTTTGTACCAAAAGAACCTAGAAAACTTACCTAGCTTTATTATAACAAGAGCAATTTAATTTAGCCTAATCCAACTAAATATATTTTAGAAAAGTTTACAATAATTTAATAATAAACATAATGAAAAATAAAAAAAACAACAAAAAAGGCACAATACCGTGACTGGAACAATATATATATATATAACCCGCACACACAAGACAGGAGCTACTCTATTTCTTGCTCCTCCTGTCCTCCTCTTCAGTATTTTGGAGAAACTGGTCGATCTCTATCTGACAGATTTAGAGAGCATAAAAACAGTGTTAGGCTTGCTGACACTAACAATGCTCTTTTCTGTCATGTCAAAGATCACAGCCATCTTATTGGCTGGTCTTCTGCAAAAACTGTCTACCCTACTTCTAACATTCACAGTCGCCGTCTGGTTGAATCCTCCCTAATATACAACTTTCCTTGTATGAATCTTAGTCGTGGCTTCGTCTCTGTAGATGCCTTCCTCTCCCACTACATTGCACAATGCTCCAAACTTCAGAACAACCGAGACTCAACCTGATTCTTTTTTCCCCTTCTCCCTCTTCCCCTTTCCTCTTTCCTCTTTTTCCCTTGGGTTTTCTTTCTTCTGCCTTGGGTATTTGTCCTTTCATTATTTTTCCCCTCTCTGTGTTCTTGCTCCTACCCTCTGTGAGCCCCTAGCTCCCTTCCAGTGCTCCTCTTAGTTTTTGACTGACTCCACTACTACTACTACTACTACTACTACTACTACTACTACTACTACTACCTCCACCACTACCTCTCTTGCACCAGTCATTGTCTGCTGGTCTATATATACTACTCCCTTCTCTCCTTTTTGTTAGTTTGACTTTGTAAATGGTCAAAGTATGACCGAAACGTCGTCGTCGTAAGCCCCTCTCTTCTATGTGCGGGTTATTTGTGTACAATGAAATACATTTTTTTCGTTAGGTTCAGAATGATTTTTGCGAACTTACTGCATACTCAAATTTTCGCTTGCCTTATTCGGCAAGAAGAGCGTTGCTATTTAAGCTAAAATCGAAAGTTTTACTTATTCGGCACGATATATATATATATATATATATATATATATATATATATATATATATATATATATATATATATATATATATATATATATATATATATATGTCGTGCCGAATATGTAAAACTGGTCAATTAGCAAGAACTCATTTAAAATTAAGTCCTTTCTAAAATTTTCTCTTATACGTTTAAAGATATATTTTTTCATTAATGTTGATGTAAAAAATTATAATTTTGCACCAAAAGGAACTTAGAAAAGTTACCTAACCTTAATATAACAAGAACAATTTATTTTAGCCTAACCCAACTAAATATATTTTAGATTTGTTTACAATAATTTAATATTAAAAAAACACAGTGAAATATATTTTTTTCGTTAGGTTCAGAATGATTTTGGCGAAATTATTGCATACACAAATTTTCACTTGTCCTATATGGCAAGATGAGCGTTGCTATTTAAGCCAAGATCGCAAGTTCTGCCTATTCGGCACGACATGTATATATTTACTAGATTAGTTCTGGTATTCACTTGTTCAGTTCTGGTATTCACTTGTTCAGTTCTGGTACTCACTTGTACAGTTCTGGTATTCACTTGTCCAGTCTTGTATACACTCATATAGACCAGTATAGTCTTGTGGTGCTGCTGTAACAATACACTTGGTGGTGCTGCTGTAACAATACACTTGGTGGTGCTGCTGTAACAACACACTTGGTGGTGCTGCTGCAACAACACACACTTGGTGCTGCTGTAACACACTTGGTGGTGCTGCTGTAATAACACACTTGGTGGTGCTGCTGTAATAACACACTTGGTGGTGGTGTTGTAACAGCACACTTGGTGGTGCTGCTGTAACAACACACTTGGTGGTGCTGCTGTAATAACACACCTGGTGGTGCTACTGTAATAACACACCTGGTGGTGCTGCTGTAACAACACACTTGGTGGTGCTGCTGTAATAACACACTTGGTGGTGCTGCTGTAATAACACACTTGGTGGTGGTGTTGTAACAGCACACTTGGTGGTGCTGCTGTAACAACACACTTGGTGGTGCTGCTGTAATAACACACTTGGCGGTGCTTCTGTAATAACACACTTGGTGGTGCTGCTGTAACAACACACTTGGTGGTGCTGCTGTAACAACACACTTGGTGCTGCTGTAACAACACACTTGGTGGTGCTGCTGTAACAACACGCTTGGTAGTGCTGCTGTAACAACACACTTGGTAGTGCTGCTGTAACAACACGCTTGGTAGTGCTGCTGTAACAACACACTTGGTGGTGCTGCTGTAACAACACGCTTGATAGTGCTGCTGTAACACACTTGGTGGTGCTGCTGTAACAACACACTTGGTAGTGCTGCTGTAACAACACGCTTGGTAGTGCTGATGTAACAACACGCTTGGTGGTGCTGCTGTAACAACACGCTTGGTAGTGCTGATGTAACAACACACTTGGTGGTGCTGCTGTAACAACACACTTGGTAGTGCTGATGTAACAACACACTTGGTGGTGCCGCTGTAACAACACACTTGGTAGTGCTGCTGTAACAACACGCTTGGTAGTGCTGATGTAACAACACGCTTGGTAGTGCTGATGTAACACACTTGGTGGTGCTGCTGTAACAATGCACTTGGTGGTGCTGCTGTAACAACACACTTGGTGGTGCTGCTGTAATAACACACTTGGTGGTGCTGATGTAATAACACACTTGGTGGTGCTGCTGTAATAACACACTTGGTGGTGCTGCTGTAATAACACACTTGGTGGTGCTGTTGTAACAACACACTTGGTGGTGCTGCTGTAATAGCACACTTGGTGGTGCTGCTGTAATAACACACTTGGTGGTGCTGCTGTAATAACACACTTGGTGGTGCTGTTGTAACAACACACTTGGTGGTGCTGTTGTAACAACACACTTGGTGGTGCTGCTGTAATAACACACTTGGTGGTGCTGCTGTAATAACACACTTGGTGGTGCTGCTGTAATAACACACTTGGTGGTGCTGCTGTAATAACACACTTGGTGGTGCTGTTGTAACAACACACTTGGTGGTGCTGCTGTAATAGCACACTTGGTGGTGCTGCTGTAATAACACACTTGGTGGTGCTGCTGTAATAACACACTTGGTGGTGCTGTTGTAACAACACACTTGGTGGTGCTGCTGTAGCAACACACTTGGTGGTGCTGTTGTAACAACACACTTGGTGGTGCTGCTGTAACAACACACTTGGTGGTGCTGCTGTAATAACACACTTGGTGGTGCTGTTGTAACAACACACTTGGTGGTGCTGCTGTAACAACACACTTGGTGGTGCTGTTGTAACAACACACTTGGTGGTGCTGCTGTAATAACACACTTGGTGGTGCTGCTGTAATAACACACTTGGTGGTGCTGTTGTAACAACACACTTGGTGGTGCTGCTGTAACAACACACTTGGTGGTGCTGTTGTAACAACACACTTGGTGGTGCTGCTGTAACAACACACTTGGTGGTGCTGCTGTAACAACACACTTGGTGGTGCTGTTGTAACAACACACTTGGTGGTGCTGCTGTAACAACACACTTGGTGGTGCTGTTGTAACAACACACTTGGTGGTGCTGCTGTAACAACACACTTGGTGGTGCTGTTGTAACAACACACTTGGTGGTGCTGCTGTAATGACACACTTGCTTAACTCACACGACTTATCTATTTTCTCCGCAGATACAGATAACAACTTAGGCAAACTTTGTACCAATATATTATTCTATTGTGGTTGCAGGGGTCGATTCACAGCTCCTGGCCCCATAGCTCCTGGCCCCGCCTCTTCCTGACAACTCTATGACTGAAGAAATACTTCCTAACATCCCTGTGACTCATCTGAGTCTTCAACTTCTAGCTGTGACCCCTTGTTTCTGTGTCCCATCTCTGGAACATTGTGTCCCTATCCACCTTGTCAATTCCTCTCAGTATTTTATATGTTTGTAACATGTCCCTCCTGCCGTCCAGTGTTGTCAGCTTGAGCTCCCTTAACCTCTCCTCGTAGGACAAACCCCTCAGCTCCGGGACTATTCTTTTTGCAAACCTTTGCATTCTCTAATTTCCTGACGTGTTCGATCAGGTGTGGATGCCATATTAGTGCTGCATACCCCAGTGTGTGTGTGTGTGTGTGTGTGTGTGTGTGTGTGTGTGTGTGTGTGTGTGTGTGTGTGTGTGTGTGTGTGTGTGTGTGTAACTGTCGGAGAAACAAACAAGTTAAAGTATTCAGTAAGCCGCCGCAGGAAGGCAAAAAAATAAAAAAAAATGTGCATAGCTTAGCGCTTGCGACTCTCTCCAACTTCTGAGTTCATTCCTTGGAATAATAAAACACTTGTGATAATCAGAATATAGACGACACAAGGTGACCATGGTGTTTACTTCCTGTGCCGCCAGAGTACGTTGTTATGGTTACACTAGTGTGATGGTAACTAGGCACTCAATAATCATCTTTATTTCTATAAGTAGATGATACAACTTATACAAACCATAGCTGACATACTGTATAGAAAGACCCTGGTTACGCAGAGTATTTCACGCAACCTAGGTTAATTTTGTTCCCAGGATGCAACCTATACCAGTCGGCTAATACCTAGGTACCTACTTACTGCTAGGCTAACCCGTACCGGGGATCGAACAACGAACCTCAGTGTGTGAGCGGAGTGTGTTACCAACCGAGCTATATTTTACTCGCTGCACTAAGCATGAACATTCTAAGTACTTTAAGGCATTCCGAGCGGTTAAATGTGTTACTGACTATGCGGGTAGTGAACGATCAGTGTATCCTCTCCAGCTGTGATATCTCTCTTGCCCTCAACGGTACCATCAACACCAAACAATATTGTAAAGAAGACAGCACAAGTGATCTGAACACTATCACCACAGATATTGTTTCAAGGTTTTCATTATCCACCTTGTCAGTTGTCTAACCTTCCAGGCATTTGCTTTATTTTGTTCTGTAAGTGAGAATCATCTGACACTGTTATCTATAAGTTTTTTTCAAGTTCCTCTTGTTTTATGAGATGATCCTCTTCTGATTTGTATTCAATGCTCCTTTTGAGCTTTTCATTTTTTCCACGTCTGAGCAAATGGAATTTGTCACCACTGAACATTGTATAGTTTTCCATTGTCTGCTGGACGACTGTTTTGTAGCTGTAATATCTCTGTATCTCACTCCTAGCTGATGACTTTTTTTTACTACACCTCACTTCCGGCTCTAGTGCAGAAATCTCTGGCCTCCTGCCTCTGAAGGGACTGGCCGCCACATATTAAATGCTGAAGTGACTGAACACCTATTATCAAGGAGGAACTAACCACTTTTTATCAAAGCTAAAGGGACTGACCACCTCGTATCTTTTGTATATAGTTCTACTGTCTTCCAATTATGTCCTTGAATCTGTATTGATAAAGCCACTGGATGTCGAAACGTTTACAATAAAGATATCCAGAATGTTGCACATGTGTCTAATTCTTCATCTTGTCGGTACTGTGTACCATATTGAGCATAAGCTGGTTAAGGTTCAGTGCTGTGGCTTACAAGTTGGATATACCCAGAGAGGAATAAGTCTAGCTACTGACTGTTGATAGTTTGTGCTGATTGTGAGGTGGTGGTGCTAGTGGTGGTGGGGTGGTGCTAGTGGTGGTGGGGTGGTGGTAGTGATGGTGGTGTGGTGGTAGTGATGGAGTGGTAGTAGTGATTGTGGTGTGGTAGTAGTGATGGTGGGGTGGTGGTAGTGATGGTGGTGTGGTGGGAGTGATGGTGTGGTGGGGTAGTGATGGTGGTATTGTGGGAGTGATGGTGGAGTGGTGGTAGTGATAGTGGAGTGGTAGGAGTGATGGCGGGGTGGTAGTGGAGGGAAGGTAGTGACATTGTGGGGGTGTTGTTATATTGTGTTGGAGAAAAGGATAAGGAATGTGTGAAAACTGACTGATTTGTCCCCATCTCTCTCTCTCTCTCTCTCTCTCTCATTATGATCGTGACCTCCTCCGGTAATACAAGTCAGGGTGAGCAGGTACAATACCCTCTGTGATCAATGTTGACCTTGTACCTCCCTCCTGCTTACCTTGTGACCTCTGACCTTCCCAGTGATCTTTGACCCCCCCCCCCCTTGGACCAAGCTTATTATAAAAGCCATTTATTGCACAAGTTACAGTTGAGTACTTTGATAGAGAAATTGTCTTAAAATACCTACAAGATATAAACAGGGAAATACTGCGTTATCGCAGGGAGAAAAAACATGAACTAGGGAAACTTCCCTTAGTTGTGGGGAAAGAAAGTGAGACTCAAAGTAAAAGCATTAAGGGAAGGTTTTGTGAGAGTTGGGGAAGAAAGGAAGATCAAATGACCAACTAGGGGAAAGTTCTCTAAGGAGCAGGGGAAAAATGAGACACCAATTAAGGCAGGTGGAGTGACCGGGGAACAATTCAAGAATTAAAAAAAAAATGACTGAAGGTACCAATTAGGGAAAGTTTTCTTCTGGTGTAGGGAAGACAATGTTTATACTGGTGTAGGGAAGACAATGTTTATACTGGTGTAGGGAAGACAATGTTTATACTGGTGTAAGGAAGACAATGTTTATACTGGTGTAGGGAAGACAATGTTTATACTGGTATAGGGAAGACAATGTTTATACTGGTGTAAGGAAGACAATGTTTATACTGGTGTAGGGAAGACAATGTTTATACTGGTATAGGGAAGACAATGTTTATACTGGTATAGGGAAGACAATGTTTATACTGGTATAGGGAAGACAATGTTTATACTGGTGTAGGGAAGACAATGTTTATACTGGTATAGGGAAGACAATGTTTATACTGGTGTAGGGAAAACAATGTTTATACTGGTGTAGGGAAGACAATGTTTATACTGGTGTAGGGAAGACAATGTTTATACTGGTATAGGGAAGACAATGTTTATATTGGTATAGGGAAGAAAATGTTTATATTGGTATAGGGAAGACAATGTTTATACTGGTGTAGAGAAGACAATGTTTATAATGGTGTAGGGAAGACAATGTTTATACTGGTGTAGGGAAGACAATGTTTATACTGGTATAGGGAAGACAATGTTTATACTGGTATAGGGAAGACAATGTTTATATTGGTATAGGGAAGACAATGTTTATACTGGTGTAGAGAAGACAATGTTTACACTGGTGTAAGGAAGACAATGTTTATACTGGTGTAAGGAAGACAATGTTTATACTGGTGTAAGGAAGACAATGTTTATACTGGTGTAAGGAAGACAATGTTTATACTGGTGTAGGGAAGACAATGTTTATACTGGTGTAGGGAAGACAATGTTTATACTGGTGTAAGGAAGACAATGTTTATATTGGTGTAGGGAAGACAATGTTTATACTGGTGTAGGGAAGACAATGTTTATACTGGTATAGGGAAGACAATGTTTATACTGGTGTAAGGAAGACAATGTTTATACTGGTGTAGGGAAGACAATGTTTATACTGGTATAGGGAAGACAATGTTTATACTGGTATAGGGAAGACAATGTTTATACTGGTGTAGGGAAGACAATGTTTATACTGGTATAGGGAAGACAATGTTTATACTGGTGTAGGGAAGACAATGTTTATACTGGTGTAGGGAAGACAATGTTTATACTGGTGTAGGGAAAACAAGTTACCTCTCATTCCCAAAGTGCAGAGTGAACCTCACGGGTTTAGTGCTCCTCAGTGAGTATTGTGATTTACACTCAGATTTCGCTTAGCGCTGACGAAGTGTTCCTGGAGATGGAGTGCAGTGTAACTCAGCACTATGCTAGGATGGAGTGCAGTGTAACTGACCACTATGCTAGGATGGAGTGCAGTGTAACTCAGCACTATGCTAGGATGGAGTGCAGTGTAACTCAGCACTATGCTAGGATGGAGTGCAGTGTAACTCAGCACTATGCAAGGATGGAGTGCAGTGTAACTCAGCACTATGCTAGGATGGAGTGCAGTGTAACTCAGCACTATGCTAGGATGGAGGGCAGTGTAACTCAGCACTATGCTAGGATGGAGTGCAGTGTAACTCAGCACTATGTTAGGATGGAGGGCAGTGTAACTCAGCACTATGCTAGGATGGAGTGCAGTGTAACTCAGCACTATGCTAGGATGGAGTGCAGTGTAACTCAGCACTATGCTAGGATGGAGGGCAGTGTAACTCAGCACTATGCTAGGATGGAGTGCAGTGTAACTCAGCACTATGCTAGGATGGAGTGCAGTGTAACTCAGCACTATGCTAGGATGGAGTGCAGTGTAACTCAGCACTATGCTAGGATGGAGTGCAGTGTAACTCAGCACTATGCTAGGATGGAGTGCAGTGTAACTCAGCACTATGCAAGGATGGAGTGCAGTGTAACTCAGCACTATGCTAGGATGGAGTGCAGTGTAACTCAGCACTATGCTAGGATGGAGGGCAGTGTAACTCAGCACTATGCTAGGATGGAGTGCAGTGTAACTCAGCACTATGCAAGGATGGAGTGCAGTGTAACTCAGCACTATGCAAGGATGGAGTGCAGTGTAACTCAGCACTATGCTAGGATGGAGTGCAGTGTAACTCAGCACTATGCTAGGATGGAGTGCAGTGTAACTCAGCACTATGCTAGGATGGAGTGCAGTGTAACTCACCACTATGCTAGGATGGAGTGCAGTGTAACTCACCACTATGCAAGGATGGAGTGCAGTGTAACTCAGCACTATGCTAGGATGGAGTGCAGTGTAACTCAGCACTATGCTAGGATGGAGTGCAGTGTAACTCACCACTATGCTAGGATGGAGTGCAGTGTAACTCACCACTATGCTAGGATGGAGTGCAGTGTAACTCAGCACTATGCAAGGATGGAGTGCAGTGTAACTCAGCACTATGCTAGGATGGAGTGCAGTGTAACTCAGCACTATGCTAGGATGGAGTGCAGTGTAACTCAGCACTATGCAAGGATGGAGTGCAGTGTAACTCAGCACTATGCTAGGATGGAGTGCAGTGTAACTAAGCACTATGCAAGGATGGAGTGCAGTGTAACTCAGCACTATGCTAGGATGGAGTGCAGTGTAACTCAGCACTATGCAAGGATGGAGTGCAGTGTAACTCAGCATTATGCAAGGATAGAGTGCAGTGTAACTCAGCACTATGCAAGGATAGAGTGCAGTGTAACTCAGCACTATGCTAGGATGGAGTGCAGTGCAACTCAGCATTATGCAAGGATAGAGTGGTGTAACTCAGCACTATGCAAGGATAGAGTGCAGTGTAACTCAGCACTATGCAAGGATGGAGTGCAGTGTAACTCAGCACTATGCAAGGATAGAGTGCAGTGTAACTCAGCACTATGCTAGGATGGAGTGCAGTGTAACTCAGCACTATGCTAGGATGGAGTGCAGTGTAACTCAGCATTATGCAAGGATAGAGTGCAGTGTAACTCAGCATTATGCAAGGATAGAGTGCAGTGTAACTCAGCACTATGCAAGGATGGAGTGCAGTGTAACTCAGCATTATGCAAGGATAGAGTGCAGTGTAACTCAGCATTATGCAAGGATAGAGTGCAGTGTAACTCAGCACTATGCAAGGATGGAGTGCAGTGTAACTCAGCACTATGCAAGGATGGAGTGCAGTGTAACTCAGCATTATGCAAGGATAGAGTGCAGTGTAACTCAGCATTATGCAAGGATAGAGTGCAGTGTAACTCAGCACTATGCTAGGATGGAGTGCAGTGTAACTCAGCACTATGCTAGGATGGAGTGCAGTGTAACTCAGCATTATGCAAGGATAGAGTGCAGTGTAACTCAGCATTATGCAAGGATAGAGTGCAGTGTAACTCAGCACTATGCAAGGATGGAGTGCAGTGTAACTCAGCACTATGCTAGGATGGAGTGCAGTGTAACTCAGCACTATGCTAGGATGGAGTGCAGTGTAACTCAGCATTATGCAAGGATAGAGTGCAGTGTAACTCAGCATTATGCAAGGATAGAGTGCAGTGTAACTCAGCACTATGCAAGGATGGAGTGCAGTGTAACTCAGCACTATGCAAGGATGGAGTGCAGTGTAACTCAGCACTATGCTAGGATGGAGTGCAGTGTAACTCAGCACTATGCTAGGATGGAGTGCAGTGTAACTCAGCACTATGCTAGGATGGAGTGCAGTGTAACTCAGCACTATGCTAGGATGGAGTGCAGTGTAACTCAGCACTATGCAAGGATGGAGTGCAGTGTAACTCAGCACTATGCAAGGATGGAGTGCAGTGTAACTCAGCACTATGTTAGGATGGAGTGCAGTGTAACTCAGCACTATGCTAGGATGGAGAGCAGTGTAACTCAGCACTATGCTAGGCGGAGTCATTATATAAAGATTTTTATTTCTGGACCAAAAGTAACTTAGAAGCCTCACTTAACTTCACTTATACTTAAGTAAAAAAATTTCATCTAACTTCTGGTATGTATAGCATAAGTCACTTACAATTTATTTAATATTTGAGTAATATTGTTATTATAACATTACGTACATGCAGCTGCGTACCTGATCAAAATAATGCAACCTGAGATATATGGTATATTACTGTATATTAGTTATAGTGGGAGTATCACACGATAATTTACAATTGTGTTGCACAGAGGTGTGAACTTTGTTTAGACTTCTGTGCAATCACGTGCAACTCTGTGCAACAATGTCCACAAAGATTTGTTAACTTATACCATGAATTAATGAAGGATGCAGGACTTTACCTTACGAAACAGACAAAGCAAATGCGATAGTAATTATGGACAAGGTAGATTATAGTGGAAAAATAAACATGATATTAGAAGACAGGGAAATTCACGCGCCTCTTAACTGTGTCTTCAGAAGGTTCCTCTCATGAAGCAGTTCTTGGTGGCAGGAAGTCATGTGTAGAACCTTTCATTGTCTTTTTGCTTCGCTCACAGCCAGGATCATGATCCATGAACTGGTCTTTGATTTGTTTGATCGTGGTGATGCTGGTGATGAGTAATTCTGTGGTGAAGTGTCGTGCTGGTGTTTCCTCTTCTACAACCGTATCCTCACATTCATTTAGGATGCGCTGCTCTGCCAGTTCTCGAAGTTCTTCATTACTAAGGCTCTCACCATGAGACTGCAGCAACTCTTCATCCATCATTAACATCAACTAATCCTGCTCATTGGTCAGTTGGACGATGTTTTAGAAGTCTGGTTCCTCTTGAACTACTTGTAAGCCCCTGCATGTTACTGACCATAGCTTCTTCCTCACTCTCGTTCATCCCGGGCTGCTCTCATACTGTCTACAGCTTTCATGAAGTAGTTTTTCCAAAATTACCAGACGTAGTTTGTCTTGACCATCTGTTTCCTCTACGAGTTGCCTGAATGTGTAACGAAGGTGGTAGATTGAAAATTCGATATTACTCCTTGATCCACTGGCAGGAGTAATGAAGTGGTGTTGGATGGAAGGTACATCACTTCTACAGGAATGAAGGTACGAAGGGTGTCAAGATTCTCAGAGTGGTCTGGGTCATTATCAAGCACCAGCAATGCTTGAGGTGCGAGCTCATGCTACTTTACCACTTCACTGCTGGATAAAAATGTGAGACAAAGCAATTTTGGAAAACATCAATTGTTACCCTGGCTTGTATGATATCCAGATAACTGGTAAACTTAATTTTAAAATACCTTTTATTGCTGTTTGTAAGTACTGACCTTATTTCCTCGGTTATTAAGAAGTACTGAGCTCAGTACTGACCTTTTAGTAGACCTTATTAATGTAAAACACTGATGTGTATACCAGGCCATATCTGATTAGTTACTTTCAGCTGGAGGCAGAGCAACAATGTCTTTAAGGGAATCAGGAATAGCAAGAAGAGAGGGCTTTTCCTCCATGGAGGGAGGAGAGGGCTCTTCCTCCATGGAGGGAGGAGAGGGCTCTTCCTCCATGGAGGGAGTAGAGGGCTCTTCCTCCATGGAGGGAGTAGAGGGCTCTTCCTCCATGGAGGGAGTAGAGGGCTCTTCCTACATGGAGGCAGGAGAGGGCTCTTCCTCTATGGAGGCAAGAGAGGGCTTTTCCTCCATGGAGGGAGTAGAGGGATCTTCCTCCATGGAGGCAGGAGAGGGCTCTTCCTCTATGGAGGCAAGAGAGGGCTTTTCCTCCATGGAGGGAGTAGAGGGATCTTCCTCCATGGAGGGAGGAGAGGGCTCTTCCTCCATGGAGGGAGTAGAGGGATCTTCCTACATGGAGGCAGGAAACGGCTCTTCCTCTATGGAGGCAAGAGAGGGTTTTTCCTCCATGGATAGAGTAGAGGGATCTTTCGTCTATGGAGTTTCAGTGACAGTTAACATGTCAGTCTAATGTGAAGCTCCATGTCTCACACTGATATTATAGATCACTAATTATTTTCAGACCACTGTTATTTTACTCCCATCCCCTTAATAACCTGGTATAATTTGTACTTGACCAGTACTTGTGTCTTCCCCACCCAGTAACCTGGTATAACTGGTACTAGAGCAGTACTAGTGTCCCCCACTAACCTGGTATATCTGGTACAAGACCAGTACATGTACTAGTGTCCCCCACTAACCTGGTATATTTGGTACTAGACCAGTACTATTGTCCCCCACTAACCTGGTATATTTGATACTAGACCAGTAGTAGTGACCCCAGTAACCTGGTACTAGACCAGTATTAGTGTCTGCCCCTCCCAGTATCCTATTAGGCGAAATTTGACTTTTAGATAATGTACAAAGAACCCTCACTGCAAGTATAAGTTCAGTCAAACACCTTAATTACTGACAATGTTTGAAGTCCCTTGACCTGTACTTCTTGGAATGCAGGCGAGAAAGATACATCATAATTTACACCTGGAAAATCTTAGACTGATACCAAATCTCCAGACACAAATCACTAGATACGAAAAGAAAAGGCTCTCCAGACGATGCATAATACCTCCAATTAAAAGTAGGGGTGCACACTGAGTACACTGAGAGCCAATACAATAAGTGTCAGGGCCCAAGACTATTCAACAGCCTCACATCATACATAAGGGGAATTACCAATAGACCCCTGACTGTCTTCAAGAAGGACCCGCATAAGTTTCTCAAGTCAATTTCTGACCAGCCGGGCTGTGGTTCGTACGTTGCATTGCGTGCGGCCAGCGGTAACAGCCTGGTTAATCAGGCCCTGATCCACCGCGAGTCCTGGTCATGGACCGGGCCACGAGGATGTTGATTCTCGAAAATGTCTTTCAGGGGAGATGAAGAGGTTCACACACCATGGTATGACAGTATGATGATGATGATGATGATGATGATGATGATGATGATGATGATGATGATGATGATGATGATGATGATGATGATGATGATGATGATGATGATGATGATGATGATGATAAAGACAGAGTGAGGGCTGGAAGACACCGGAAAAGAGCCGGGGTGTGAGAGTGTATCCCCTAAGAGTGCGAGACGTGTGTACTCACCTAGTTGTACTCACCTAGCTGAGGTTGCAGGGGTCGAGTCCCAGCTCCTGGTGTATAGGTTTACTGATACGTACCTGTAGCGTTTATCTAGCAGTCAACTGATACCTGGGTGTTAGTTGTGTTAGTTGACTATTAGCAGTGAACTGACACCTAGGTGTTGGTTGCCTGTTTTGTCGGGGACAGAGGGAGACCCCTGCAATAAACGGCAGGTTATGGCTTCACTAACAATGCAGTCAGTCTGAGTAGATCTATCGTTCACTATAACATAATGGAAGAAATCACAATAAAACACGTGATTACAAATATGAAAAAATGCCACAGTGAAAACAGGAAATCAAATCTGAGTGCTTTCATGTGTTTACACACATACCTTCGGAGGACCTTTTCCTGTTTCCTGATAAACCTTACCTAATCTTCAGAGGAAATCCTCTGAAGATGTGTGTGTGAGTACATGAAATCTCTCAGCTTTTATTTCCTATTTTCACTGTGGTATTTTTTTCAAAATAACATAAATATGGTGGGTGGTACCTGGGGTGTCCTTATCACCTGTCCTAGAGTAACAAGTGACAGTGACAGTCAGTACCTGTGTCAGTCAGGTGGTTAAAGGTAGAAGGTACTGGATCTTAGCACAGTCAGGTTCTAGCTCTTCCGACTGGGTGTCATTTTGCAGTTGTTGTGTGACTGTGTGTCACCTCACAGCATTCTGCCACACTGTGCAAATAAGTCAGTGCCTGTTCTTATATTTAGTTGTTTCAGATTTATTGTGTGTGTGTGTGTGTGTGTGTGTGTGTGTGTGTGTGTGTGTGTGTGTGTGTGTGTGTGTGTGTGTACTCACCTAATTGTGGTTGCAGGGGTCGAGACACAGCTCCTGGCCCCGCCTCTTCACTGATCGCTACTAGGTCCTCTCTCTCTCTCTGCTTCCTGAGCTTTGTCATACCTCGTCTTAAAGCTATATATGGTTCCTGCCTCCACTAGATCACTTGTTAGGCTATTCCACTTCCTGACGACTCTATGACTAAAGAAATACTTCCTAACATCTCTATGACTCGTCTGAGTCTTCAGCTTCCAATTGTGACCCCTTGTTTCTGTGGCCCCTCTCTGGAACAACCTATCTCTGTCTACCTTATTTATTCCACGCAGTATTTTGTATGTCGCTATCATGTCTCCCGTGACCCGCCTGTCCTCCAATGTCGTCAGTCCGATATCCCTCAACCTTTCTTCGTAGGACATACCCCTGAGCTCCGGAACTAGCCTTGTTGCAAACCTTTGCACTTCACTTTCTCTAATTTCTTGACGTGTTTGACCAGGTGTGGGTTTCAAAATGGTGCTGCATACTCCAGTATGGGCCTGATGTACACAGTGTACAGTGTCTTGAACGATTCCTTACTAAGGTATCGGAACGCTATTCTCAGGTTTGCCAGGCGCCCGTATGCTGCAGCAATTTTCTGGTTGATGTGTGCCTCCAAAGACATGGTCACCCCAAGATCTTTCTCCTTGAGCGAGGTTTGAAGTCCTTGGCCACCTGGTCTATACTCTGTCTGCGGTCTTCTTTGCCCTTCTCCGATCTTCATGACTTTCCACTTGGCAGGGTTGAATTCAAGAAGCCAGTTGCTGGACCACATGTCCAGCTTGTCCAGGTCTCTTTGAAGTCCTGCCTGGTCCTCATCTGATTTAATTCTCCTCATTAACTTCACATCATCTGAGAACAGGGACACTTCTGAGTCTAACCCTTCCATCATGTCATTCACATATACCAGAAATATCACTGGTCCTAGGACCGACCCCTGTGGGACCCCGCTCCCCACAGGTGCCCACTGTGATACCTCATCCCGTACCATGACTCGCTGTTGCTTCCCTGTCAGGTATTCTCTGATCCATTGCAGTGTCCTTCCTGTTATACGCGCCTGATCCTCTAGTTTCTGCACTAGTCTCTTGTGAGGAACTGTGTCGAAGACCTCCTTGCAGTCCAAGAAAATGCAATCAACCCACCCCTCTCTCTCGTGTCGCTCTTCTGTAACTTTGTCACAGAACTCCAGAAGGTTTGTGACACAGGATTTGCCTTCCATGAATCTGTGATGGTTATCGTTTATAATCTTGTTCCGTTCCAGGTGTTCCACCACTCTTCTGATCTTCTCCGTGACTTTGTATACTATACACGTCAGTGGCACTGGTCTGTAGTTTAGTGCCTGTTTTCTGTCACCTTTTTTAAAAATGGGAACTACATTTGCCGTCTTCCATACCTCAGGTAGTTGTCCAGTTTCAAGGGATGTGTTGAAGATTGTGTGTGTGTGTGTACTCACCTAGTTGTACTCACCTAGTTGAGGTTGCGGGGGTCGAGTCCGAGCTCCTGGCCCCGCCTCTTCACTGATCGCTACTAGGTCACTCTCCCTGAGCCGTGAGCTTTATCATACCTCTGCTTAAAGCTATGTATGGATCCTGCCTCCACTACATCGCTTCCCAAACTATTCCACTTACTGACTACTCTGTGGCTGAAGAAATACTTCCTAACATGTGTGTGTGTGTGTGTGTGTGTGTGTACTCACCTAATTGTGGCTGCAGGGGTCGAGACTCAGCTCCTGGCCCCGCCTCTTCACTGATCGCTACTAGGTCCTCTCCCTCTCTGCTTCCTGAGCTTTGTCATACCTCTTCTTAAAACTATGTATGGTTCCTGCTTCCACTACTTCACTTGCTAGGCTATTCCACTTCCTGACGACTCTATGACTGAAGAAATACTTCCTAAAGTCCCTATGACTCGTCTGAGTCTTCAGCTTCCAGTTGTGACGCCTTATTTCTGTGTCCCCTCTCTGGAACATCCTATTTCTGTCCACCTTGTCTATTCCCCGCAGTATCTTGTATGTCGTTATCATGTCTCCCCTGACCCTTCTGTCCTCCAGTGTCGTCAGTCCGATTTCCCTCAACCTTTCCTCGTACGACATTCCCCTGAGCTCTGGGACTAGCCTTGTTGTTGTTGTTGTTGTTTGTGTGTGTGTGTGTGTGTGTGTGTGTGTGTGTGTGTGTGTGTGTGTGTGTGTGTGTGTGTGTGTGTGTGTGTGTGTGTGTGTGTGTTTATATAATTTAGTTGATTAGATGATTAGATTTAGATTTTAAGAGTTACTTTGTGTGACTGTGCGTCATATTACATAGTGTACGTCATGCTACATACTGTGCGTTATGCTACATATTGTGCGTTATGTTACATACTGTGCGTTATGTTACATACTGTGCGTCATGTTACATGACTGTGCGTCAATCTATTAAACTGTGGGTTAATTTCTATTGTACATTATTTATGTGGTCTAGCAGGTGTGAATGTTAACAAACATGAGTTGCGTGCACCAGGTTACACGTACTCTACACAACCAATGGACCACCTCGACAGCGACTGATCAATTTCCTCTGATTCCGACTATGATCCACTAAGATTCATTATACTTCCAATAAGTATGATGTGCTTTTGTTGTTGTACAACTTTTTTTTTTTTTTGCACTGAATGGAATCACTGATATTCTTCTCTCTGGCATCTGTCAGTTCATTTACAGTGTATGTATCAGATACCTGTATGACGGAGTCAAGTACCATGATCCCAGGGGTCAATGGTATGTTAGGTTGTAAATAGGAGTCCATTCCACTACCTAGTGTCAAGGCATAAGAATGTGACGCTTGAGTTTGAGTCACTGAAAGGTTAGCAACGCAGGCCTGAATGAGGTCACACCCTAGCACTGCCTAGGGGGCATGGGTAGCCACAGTGTAGGCATCACAGACACCAGACATGCTAGGTGTCGTCAGCACCACCTGTCTAATAAACCACGGACAAGGATTACCTATAGACCCCTGGTTGTCTTCAAGAAGGAGCTGGACACGCACCTAAAGTCAGCACCCAACCAGCCGAGGTGTGGTTCGTACGTCGGTTTTGCGTGCGGCCAGCAGTAACAGTGTGGTTGATCAGTTCCTGATCGATCGCAAGGCCTGGTTATTAACCTGGCCGCGGGGTCATTGACCCCCGAAACCCTCTCCAGGTACTCCAACACCTCCAGTATGTTCCTTGAGCCCACTTACAACACCTAGGTCCTTTGTGTATCCAAATATTCTAGCATTACCATCTCTAGGATGATGTAGGGTGCACAATCAACTAGCCACTACCATCCCCAGGATGATGTAGGGTGCACAATCAACTAGCCACTACCATCCCCAGGATGATGTAGGGTGCACAATCAACTAGCCACTACCATCCCCAGGATGATGTAGGGTGCACAATCAACTAGCCACTACCATCCCCAGGATGATGTACGGTGCACAATCAACTAGCCACTACCATCCCCAGGATGATGTAGAGTGCACAATCAACTAGCCACTAAAATCCCCATGATGATGTACGGTGCACAATCAACTAGGCACTACCATCCCCAGGATGATGTACGGTGCACAATCAACTAGCCACTACCATCCCCAGGATGATGCACGGTGCACAATCAACTAGGCACTACCATCCCCAGGATGATGTAGGGTGCACAATCAACTAGCCACTACCATCCCCAGGATGATGTACGGTGCACAATCAACTAGCCACTACCATCCCCCGGATGATGTAGGGTGCACAATCAACTAGTCACTACCATCCCCAGGATGATGTAGGGTGCATAATCAACTAGCCACTACCATCCCCAGGATGATGTACGGTGCACAATCAACTAGCCACTACCATCCCCAGGATGATGTACGGTGCACAATCAACTAGCCACTACCATCCCCCGGATGATGTAGGGTGCACAATCAACTAGTCACTACCATCCCCAGGATGATGCACGGTGCACAATCAACTAGCCGCTACCATCCCCAGGATGATGTACGGTGCACAATCAACTAACCACTACCATCCCCAGGATGATGTTCGGTGCACAATCAACTAGCCACTACCATCCATAGGATGATGTAAGGTGCACAATCAACTAACCACTACCATCCCCAGGATGATGTACGGTGCACAATCAACTAGCCACTACCATCCCCAGGATGATGTTCGGTGCACAATCAACTAACCACTACCATCCCCAGGATGATGTACGGTGCACAATCAACTAACCACTACCATCCCCAGGATGATGTACGGTGCACAATCAACTAGCCACTACCATCCCCAGGATGATGTTCGGTCCACAATCAACTAACCACTACCATCCCCAGAATGATGTACGGTGCACAATCAACTAGCCACTACCATCCCCAGGATGATGTACGGTGCACAATCAACTAACCACTACCATCCCCAGGATGATGTACGGTGCACAATCAACTAACCACTACCATCCAGAGGATGATGTTCGGTGCACAATCAACTAGCCACTACCATCCCCAGGATGATGTACGGCGCACAATCAACTAGCCACTACAATCCCCAGGATGATGCACGGTGCACAATCAACTAACCACTACCATCCCCAGGATGATGTACGGTGCACAATCAACTACCCACTACCATCCCCAGGATGATGTAGGGTGCACAATCAACTAGCCACTACCATCCCCAGGATGATGTACGGTGCACAATCAACTAGCCACTACCATCCCCAGGATGATGTAGAGTGCACAATCAACTAGCCACTAAAATCCCCATGATGATGTACGGTGCACAATCAACTAGGCACTACCATCCCCAGGATGATGTACGGTGCACAATCAACTAGCCACTACCATCCCCAGGATGATGTACGGTGCACAATCAACTAGCCACTACCATCCCCCGGATGATGTAGGGTGCACAATCAACTAGTCACTACCATCCCCAGGATGATGTAGGGTGCATAATCAACTAGCCACTACCATCCCCAGGATGATGTATGGTGCACAATCAACTAGCCACTACCATCCCCCGGATGATGTAGGGTGCACAATCAACTAGTCACTACCATCCCCAGGATGATGCACGGTGCACAATCAACTAGCCACTACCATCCCCAGGATGATGTACGGTGCACAATCAACTAACCACTACCATCCCCAGGATGATGTTCGGTGCACAATCAACTAGCCACTACCATCCCCAGGATGATGTACGGTGCACAATCAACTAACCACTACCATCCCCAGGATGATGTACGGTGCACAATCAACTAGCCACTACCATCCCCAGGATGATGTTCGGTGCACAATCAACTAACCACTACCATCCCCAGAATGATGTACGGTGCACAATCAACTAGCCACTACCATCCCCAGGATGATGTACGGTGCACAATCAACTAACCACTACCATCCCCAGGATGATGTACGGTGCACAATCAACTAACCACTACCATCCAGAGGATGATGTTCGGTGCACAATCAACTAGCCACTACCATCCCCAGGATGATGTACGGTGCACAATCAACTAGCCACTACCATCCCCAGGATGATGCACGGTGCACAATCAACTAACCACTACCATCCCCAGGATGATGTACGGTGCACAATCAACTACCCACTACCATCCCCAGGATGATGTAGGGTGCACAATCAACTAGCCACTACCATCCCCAGGATGATGCACGGTGCACAATCAACTAGCCACTACCATCCCCAGGATGATGTACGGTGCACAATCAACTAGCCACTACCATCCCCAGGATGATGCACGGTGCACAATCAACTAGGCACTACCATCCCCAGGATGATGCACGGTGCACAATCAACTAGCCACTACCATCCCCAGGATGATGTAGGGTGCACAATCAACTAGCCACTACCATCCCCAGGATGATGCACGGTGCACAATCAACTAGCCACTACCATCCCCAGGATGATGCACGGTGCACAATCAACTAGCCACTACCATCCCCAGGATGATGCACGGTGCACAATCAACTAGCCACTACCATCCCCAGGATGATGTACGGTGCACAATCAACTAGCCACTACCATCCCCAAGATGATGTACGGTGCACAATCAACTAGCCACTACCATCCCCAAGATGATGCACGGTGCACAATCAACTAGCCACTACCATCCCCAGGATGATGCACGGTGCACAATCAACTAGCCACTACCATCCCCAAGATGATGCACGGTGCACAATCAACTAGCCACTACCATCCCCAGGATGATGCACGGTGCACAATCAACTAGCCACTACCATCCCCAGGATGATGCACGGTGCACAATCAACTAGCCACTACCATCCCCAAGATGATGCACGGTGCACAATCAACTAGCCACTTCGGCGGGAGAATCTAATCTACATTCAGTCTGCCGGATATGCACAAGCATGCTAGTGACTTTCTTTGTGCGTAACATCACTTTATTGCATGTAAACTAGTCTGTATACTACACAGAGAAATAAAATTCGATTTGAATCAGTAGTGTAGCTGAGGTAGGAAAGCCAGGGAAGGAACACCATCAATGTTGGTCACACCTACGTCAGTAGTGTGACTGAGGTAGGACTGCCAGGGAAGGAACACCATCAATGTTGGTCACACCTACGTCAGTAGTGTGGCTGAGGTAGGACTGCCAGGGAAGGAACACCATCAATGTTGGTCACACCTACGTCAGTAGTGTAGCTGAGGTAGGACTGCCAGGGAAGGAACACCATCAATGTTGGTCACACCTACGTCAGTAGTGTAGCTGAGGTAGGACTGCCAGGGAAGGAACACCATCAATGTTGGTCACACCTACGTCAGTAGTGTAGCTGAGGTAGGACTGCCAGGGAAGGAACACCATCAATGTTGGTCACACCTACGTCAGTAGTGTGGCTGAGGTAGGACTGCCAGGGAAGGAACACCATCAATGTTGGTCACACCTACGTCAGTAGTGTAGCTGAGGTAGGACTGCCAGGGAAGGAACACCATCAATGTTGGTCACACCTACGTCAGTAGTGTGGCTGAGGTAGGACTGCCAGGGAAGGAACACCATCAATGTTGGTCACACCTACGTCAGTAGTGTAGCTGAGGTAGGACTGCCAGGGAAGGAACACCATCAATGTTGGTCACACCTACGTCAGTAGTGTGGCTGAGGTAGGACTGCCAGGGAAGGAACGCCATCAATGTTGGTCACACCTACGTCAGTAGTGTAGCTGAGGTAGGACTGCCAGGGAAGGAACACCATCAATGTTGGTCACACCTACGTCAGTAGTGTGGCTGAGGTAGGACTGCCAGGGAAGGAACACCATCAATGTTGGTCACACCTACGTCAGTAGTGTAGCTGAGGTAGGACTGCCAGGGAAGGAACACCATCAATGTTGGTCACACCTACGTCAGTAGTGTGGCTGAGGTAGGACTGCCAGGGAAGGAACACCATCAATGCTGGTCACATCTACGTCAGTAGTGTAGCTGAGGTAGGAAAGCCAGGGAAGGAACACCATCAATGTTGGTCACACCTACGTCAGTAGTGTGGCTGAGGTAGGACTGCCAGGGAAGGAACACCATCAATGTTGGTCACACCTACGTCAGTAGTGTAGCTGAGGTAGGAAAGCCAGGGAAGGAACACCATCAATGTTGGTCACACCTACGTCAGTAGTGTGGCTGAGGTAGGACTGCCAGGGAAGGAACACCATCAATGTTGGTCACACAGACGTCAGTAGTGTGGCTGAGGTAGGACTGCCAGGGAAGGAACACCATCAATGTTGGTCACACAGACGTCAGTAGTGTGGCTGAGGTAGGACTGCCAGGGAAGGAACACCATTAATGCTCGTCACACCTACGTCAGTAGTGTGGCTGAGGTAGGACTGCCAGGGAACGAACACCATCAATGTTGGTCACACAGACGTCAGTAGTGTGGCTGAGGTAGGACTGCCAGGGAAGGAACACCATCAATGTTGGTCACACCTACGTCAGTAGTGTGGCTGAGGTAGGACTGCCAGGGAAGGAACACCATCAATGTTGGTCACACAGACGTCAGTAGTGTGGCTGAGGTAGGACTGCCAGGGAAGGAACACCATCAATGTTGGTCACACAGACGTCAGTAGTGTGGCTGAGGTAGGACTGCCAGGGAAGGAACACCATTAATGCTCGTCACACCTACGTCAGTAGTGTAGCTGAGGTAGGACTGCCAGGGAAGGAACACCATCAATGTTGGTCACACCTACGTCAGTAGTGTGGCTGAGGTAGGAAAGCCAGGGAAGGAACACCATCAATGTTGGTCACACCTACGTCAGTAGTGTGGCTGAGGTAGGACTGCCAGGGAAGGAACACCATCAATGTTGGTTACACCTACGTCAGTAGTGTGGCTGAGGTAGGACTGCCAGGGAAGGAACACCATCAATGTTGGTTACACCTACGTCAGTAGTGTGGCTGAGGTAGGACTGCCAGGGAAGGAACACCATCAAGGCTGGTCACACCTACGTCAGTAGTGTGGCTGAGGTAGGACTGCCAGGGAAGGAACACCATCAATGCTGGTCACACCTACGTCAGTAGTGTGGCTGAGGTAGGAGTGCCAGGGAAGGAACACCATCAATGCTGGTCACACCTACGTCAGTAGTGTGGCTGAGGTAGGACTGCCAGGGAAGGAGCACCATCAATGCTAGTCACACCTACGTCAGTAGTGTAGCTGAGGTAGGACTGCCAGGGAAGGAACACCATCAATGCTGGTCACACCTACGTCAGTAGTGTGGCTGAGGTAGGACTGCCAGGGAAGGAACACCATCAATGCTGGTCACACCTACGTCAGTAGTGTGGCTGAGGTAGGACTGCCAGGGAAGGAACACCATCAATGCTGGTCACACCTACGTCAGTAGTGTAGCTGAGGGAGGACTGCCAGGGAACACCATCAATGCTGGTCACACCTACGTCAGTAGTGTGGCAAAGGTAGGACTGCCAGGGAAGGTACACCATCAATGCTGGTCACACCTATGTCAGTAGTGTGGCAGAGATAGAACTGCCAGGGAAGAAACACCATCAATGCTGGTCACACCTACGTTAGCAGTGTGGCAGAGGTAGGACTGCCAGGGAAGGAACACTATCAATGCTGGTCACACCTACTTCAGTAGTGTGGCTGAGGTAGGACTGTCAGGGAAGGAACACCATCAATACTGGTCACATCTACGTCAGTAGTGTGGCTGAGGTACTACTGCCAGGGAAGGAACACCGTCAAAACTGGTCACACCTACGTCAGTAGTGTAGCTGAGGTAGGACTGCCAGGGAAGGAACACCATCAATGCTGGTCACACCTGCGTCAGTAGTGTGGCTGAGGTAGGACTGCCAGGGAAGGAACACCATCAATACTGGTCACACCTACGTCAGTAGTGTGGCTGAGGTAGGACTGCCAGGGAAGGAACATCATCAATACTGGTCACACCTACGTCAGTAGTGTGGCTGAGGTAGGACTGCCAGGGAAGGAACATCATCAATGCTGGTCACACCTACGTCAGTAGTGTGGCTGAGGTAGGACTGCCAGGGAAGGAACACCATCAATGCTGGTCACACCTACGTCAGTAGTGTGGCTGAGGTAGGACTGCCAGGGAAGGAACACCATCAATGCTGGTCACACCTACGTCAGTAGTGTGGCTGAGGTAGGACTGCCAGGGAAGGAACACCATCAATGATGGTCACACCTACGTCAGTAGTGTGGCTGAGGTAGGACTGCCAGGGAAGGAACACCATCAATGCTGGTCACACCTACGTCAGTAGTGTGGCTGAGGTAGGACTGCCAGGGAAGGAACACCATCAATGCTGGTCACACCTACGTCAGTAGTGTGGCTGAGGTAGGACTGCCAGGGAAGGAACACCATCAATGCTGGTCACACCTACGTCAGTACTGTGGCTGAGGTAGGACTGCCAGGGAAGGAACACCATCAATGCTGGTCACATCTACGTCAGTGTGACTGAGGTAGGACTGCCAGGGAAGGAACACCATCAATGCTGGTCACACCTACGTCAGTAGTGTGGCTGAGGTAGGACTGCCAGGGAATTAACACCATCAATTCTGGTCACACCTACGTCAGTAGTGTAGCTGAGGTAGGACTGCCAGGGAAGGAACACCATTAATGCTGGTCACACCTACGTCAGTAGTGTAGATGAGGTAGGACTGCCAGGGAAGGAACACCATTAATGCTGGTCACACCTTCGTCAGTAGTGTAGCTGAGGTAGGAAAGCCAGGGAAGGAACACCATTAATGCTGGTCACACCTACGTCAGTAGTGTAGATGAGGTAGGACTGCCAGGGAAGAAATACCATTAATGCTGGTCACACCTACGTCAGTAGTGTAGCTGAGGTAGGACTGCCAGGGAAGGAACACCATTAATGCTGGTCACACCTACGTCAGTAGTGTAGGTGAGGTACGACTGCCATGGAAGGAACACCATCAAGTAGCTGAGGTAGGACTGCCAGGGAAGGAACACCATCAATGCTGGTCACACCTACGTCAGTAGTGTAGCTGAGGTAGGACTGCCAGGGAAGGAACACCATCAATGCTGGTCACACCTACGTCAGTAGTGTGGCTGAGGTAGGACTGCCAGGGAAGGAACACCATCAATGCTGGTCACACCTACGTCAGTAGTGTGGCTGAGGTAGGACTGCCAGGGAAGGAACACCATCAATGCTGGTCACACCTACGTCAGTAGTGTGGCTGAGGTAGGACTGCCAGGGAAGGAACACCATCAATGCTGGTCACACCTACGTCAGTAGTGTGGCTGAGGTAGGACTGCCAGGGAAGGAACACCATCAATGCTGGTCACACCTACGTCAGTAGTGTGGCTGAGGTAGGACTGCCAGGGAAGGAACACCATCAATGCTGGTCACACCTACGTCAGTAGTGTGGCTGAGGTAGGACTGCCAGGGAAGGAACACCATCAATGCTGGTCACACCTACATCAGTAGTGTGGCTGAGGTAGGGCTGCCAGGGAAGGAACACCATCAATGCTGGTCACACCTACGTCAGTAGTGTGGCAGAGGTAGGACTGCCAGGGAAGGAACACCATCAATGCTGGTCACACCTATGTCAGTAGTGTGGCAGAGATAGAACTGCCAGGGAAAAAACACCATCAATGCTGGTCACACCTACGTTAGCAGTGTGGCAGAGGTAGGACTGCCAGGGAAGGAACACCATCAATCCTGGTCACACCTACTTCAGTAGTGTGGCTGAGGTAGGACTGTCAGGGAAGGAACACCATCAATACTGGTCACATCTACGTCAGTAGTGTGGCTGAGGTACTACTGCCAGGGAAGGAACACCATCAATACTGGTCACACCTACGTCAGTAGTGTAGCTGAGGTAGGACTGCCAGGGAAGGAACACCATCAATGCTGGTCACACCTACGTCAGTAGTGTGGCTGAGGTAGGACTGCCAGGGAAGGAACACCATCAATACTGGTCACACCTACGTCAGTAGTGTGGCTGAGGTAGGACTGCCAGGGAAGGAACACCATCAATGCTGGTCACACCTACGTCAGTAGTGTAGCTGAGGTAGGACTGCCAGGGAAGGAACACCATCAATGTTGGTCACACCTACGTCAGTAGTGTGGCTGAGGTAGGACTGCCAGGGAAGGAACACCATCAATGCTGGTCACACCTACGTCAGTAGTGTGGCTGAGGTAGGACTGCCAGGGAAGGAACACCATCAATGCTGGTCACACCTACGTCAGTAGTGTGGCTGAGGTAGGACTGCCAGGGAAGGAACACCATCAATGCTGGTCACACCTACGTCAGTAGTGTGGCTGAGGTAGGACTGCCAGGGAAGGAACACCATCAATGCTGGTCACACCTACGTCAGTAGTGTGGCTGAGGTAGGACTGCCAGGGAAGGAACACCATCAATGTTGGTCACACCTACGTCAGTAGTGTGGCTGAGGTAGGACTGCCAGGGAAGGAACACCATCAATGCTGGTCACACCTACGTCAGTAGTGTGGCTGAGGTAGGACTGCCAGGGAAGGATGCTGGTCACACCACCAGTAGCTGAGGTCAATGAACACCATCTGGTCACACCTACGTCAGTAGTGTGGCTGAGGTAGGACTGCCAGGGAAGGAACACCATCAATGCTGGTCACACCTACGTCAGTAGTGTGGCTGAGGTAGGACTGCCAGGGAAGGAACACCATCAATGCTGGTCACACCTACGTCAGTAGTGTAGCTGAGGTAGGACTGCCAGGGAAGGAACACCATCAATGCTGGTCACACCTACGTCAGTAGTGTGGCTGAGGTAGGACTGCCAGGGAAGGAACACCATCAATGCTGGTCACACCTACGTCAGTAGTGTGGCTGAGGTAGGACTGCCAGGGAAGGAACACCATCAATGCTGGTCACACCTACGTCAGTAGTGTAGCTGAGGTAGGACTGCCAGGGAAGGAACACCATCAATGCTGGTCACACCTACGTCAGTAGTGTAGCTGAGGTAGGACTGCCAGGGAAGGAACACCATCAATGCTGGTCACACCTACGTCAGTAGTGTGGCTGAGGTAGGACTGCCAGGGAAGGAACACCATCAATGCTGGTCACACCTACGTCAGTAGTGTGGCTGAGGTAGGACTGCCAGGGAAGGAACACCATCAATGCTGGTCACACCTACGTCAGTAGTGTGGCTGAGGTAGGACTGCCAGGGAAGGAACACCATCAATGTTGGTCACACCTACGTCAGTAGTGTGGCTGAGGTAGGACTGCCAGGGAAGGAACACCATCAATGTTGGTCACACCTACGTCAGTAGTGTGGCTGAGGTAGGACTGCCAGGGAAGGAACACCATCAATGTTGGTCACACCTACGTCAGTAGTGTGGCTGAGGTAGGACTGCCAGGGAAGGAACACCATCAATGCTGGTCACACCTACGTCAGTAGTGTGGCTGAGGTAGGACTGCCAGGGAAGGAACACCATCAATGCTGGTCACACCTACGTCAGTAGTGTGGCTGAGGTAGGACTGCCAGGGAAGGAACACCATCAATGCTGGTCACACCTACGTCAGTAGTGTGGCTGAGGTAGGACTGCCAGGGAAGGAACACCATCAATGCTGGTCACACCTACGTCAGTAGTGTGGCTGAGGTAGGACTGCCAGGGAAGGAACACCATCAATGCTGGTCACACCTACGTCAGTAGTGTGGCTGAGGTAGGACTGCCAGGGAAGGAACACCATCAATGTTGGTCACACCTACGTCAGTAGTGTGGCTGAGGTAGGACTGCCAGGGAAGGAACACCATCAATGCTGGTCACACCTACGTCAGTAGTGTGGCTGAGGTAGGACTGCCAGGGAAGGAACACCATCAATGCTGGTCACACCTACGTCAGTAGTGTGGCTGAGGTAGGACTGCCAGGGAAGGAACACCATCAATGCTGGTCACACCTACGTCAGTAGTGTGGCTGAGGTAGGACTGCCAGGGAAGGAACACCATCAATGCTGGTCACACCTACGTCAGTAGTGTGGCTGAGGTAGGACTGCCAGGGAAGGAACACCATCAATGTTGGTCACACCTACGTCAGTAGTGTGGCTGAGGTAGGACTGCCAGGGAAGGAACACCATCAATGCTGGTCACACCTACGTCAGTAGTGTGGCTGAGGTAGGACTGCCAGGGAAGGAACACCATCAATGCTGGTCACACCTACGTCAGTAGTGTGGCTGAGGTAGGACTGCCAGGGAAGGAACACCATCAATGCTGGTCACACCTACGTCAGTAGTGTGGCTGAGGTAGGACTGCCAGGGAAGGAACACCATCAATGCTGGTCACACCTACGTCAGTAGTGTGGCTGAGGTAGGACTGCCAGGGA
The DNA here is from genome assembly GCF_038502225.1 of Cherax quadricarinatus. Taxonomy (NCBI): domain Eukaryota; kingdom Metazoa; phylum Arthropoda; class Malacostraca; order Decapoda; family Parastacidae; genus Cherax; species Cherax quadricarinatus. Next base: position 18,226,456 of record NC_091328.1, read on the forward strand.
AGGAACACCATCAATGCTGGTCACACCTACGTCAGTAGTGTGGCTGAGGTAGGACTGCCAGGGAAGGAACACCATCAATGCTGGTCACACCTACGTCAGTAGTGTGGCTGAGGTAGGACTGCCAGGGAAGGAACACCATCAATGCTGGTCACACCTACGTCAGTAGTGTGGCTGAGGTAGGACTGCCAGGGAAGGAACACCATCAATGCTGGTCACACCTACGTCAGTAGTGTGGCTGAGGTAGGACTGCCAGGGAAGGAACACCATCAATGCTGGTCACACCTACGTCAGTAGTGTGGCTGAGGTAGGACTGCCAGGGAAGGAACACCATCAATGCTGGTCACACCTACGTCAGTAGTGTGGCTGAGGTAGGACTGCCAGGGAAGGAACACCATCAATGCTGGTCACACCTACGTCAGTAGTGTGGCTGAGGTAGGACTGCCAGGGAAGGAACACCATCAATGTTGGTCACACCTACGTCAGTAGTGTGGCTGAGGTAGGACTGCCAGGGAAGGAACACCATCAATGCTGGTCACACCTACGTCAGTAGTGTGGCTGAGGTAGGACTGCCAGGGAAGGAACACCATCAATGTTGGTCACACCTACGTCAGTAGTGTGGCTGAGGTAGGACTGCCAGGGAAGGAACACCATCAATGCTGGTCACACCTACGTCAGTAGTGTGGCTGAGGTAGGACTGCCAGGGAAGGAACACCATCAATGTTGGTCACACCTACGTCAGTAGTGTGGCTGAGGTAGGACTGCCAGGGAAGGAACACCATCAATGTTGGTCACACCTACGTCAGTAGTGTGGCTGAGGTAGGACTGCCAGGGAAGGAACACCATCAATGCTGGTCACACCTACGTCAGTAGTGTGGCTGAGGTAGGACTGCCAGGGAAGGAACACCATCAATGTTGGTCACACCTACGTCAGTAGTGTGGCTGAGGTAGGACTGCCAGGGAAGGAACACCATCAATGCTGGTCACACCTACGTCAGTAGTGTGGCTGAGGTAGGACTGCCAGGGAAGGAACACCATCAATGTTGGTCACACCTACGTCAGTAGTGTGGCTGAGGTAGGACTGCCAGGGAAGGAACACCATCAATGCTGGTCACACCTACGTCAGTAGTGTGGCTGAGGTAGGACTGCCAGGGAAGGAACACCATCAATGTTGGTCACACCTACGTCAGTAGTGTGGCTGAGGTAGGACTGCCAGGGAAGGAACACCATCAATGCTGGTCACACCTACGTCAGTAGTGTGGCTGAGGTAGGACTGCCAGGGAAGGAACACCATCAATGCTGGTCACACCTACGTCAGTAGTGTGGCTGAGGTAGGACTGCCAGGGAAGGAACACCATCAATGCTGGTCACACCTACGTCAGTAGTGTGGCTGAGGTAGGACTGCCAGGGAAGGAACACCATCAATGTTGGTCACACCTACGTCAGTAGTGTGGCTGAGGTAGGACTGCCAGGGAAGGAACACCATCAATGCTGGTCACACCTACGTCAGTAGTGTGGCTGAGGTAGGACTGCCAGGGAAGGAACACCATCAATGTTGGTCACACCTACGTCAGTAGTGTGGCTGAGGTAGGACTGCCAGGGAAGGAACACCATCAATGCTGGTCACACCTACGTCAGTAGTGTGGCTGAGGTAGGACTGCCAGGGAAGGAACACCATCAATGCTGGTCACACCTACGTCAGTAGTGTGGCTGAGGTAGGACTGCCAGGGAAGGAACACCATCAATGCTGGTCACACCTACGTCAGTAGTGTGGCTGAGGTAGGACTGCCAGGGAAGGAACACCATCAATGTTGGTCACACCTACGTCAGTAGTGTGGCTGAGGTAGGACTGCCAGGGAAGGAACACCATCAATGCTGGTCACACCTACGTCAGTAGTGTGGCTGAGGTAGGACTGCCAGGGAAGGAACACCATCAATGTTGGTCACACCTACGTCAGTAGTGTGGCTGAGGTAGGACTGCCAGGGAAGGAACACCATCAATGCTGGTCACACCTACGTCAGTAGTGTGGCTGAGGTAGGACTGCCAGGGAAGGAACACCATCAATGCTGGTCACACCTACGTCAGTAGTGTGGCTGAGGTAGGACTGCCAGGGAAGGAACACCATCAATGTTGGTCACACCTACGTCAGTAGTGTGGCTGAGGTAGGACTGCCAGGGAAGGAACACCATCAATGTTGGTCACACCTACGTCAGTAGTGTGGCTGAGGTAGGACTGCCAGGGAAGGAACACCATCAATGTTGGTCACACCTACGTCAGTAGTGTGGCTGAGGTAGGACTGCCAGGGAAGGAACACCATCAATGTTGGTCACACCTACGTCAGTAGTGTGGCTGAGGTAGGACTGCCAGGGAAGGAACACCATCAATGTTGGTCACACCTACGTCAGTAGTGTGGCTGAGGTAGGACTGCCAGGGAAGGAACACCATCAATGCTGGTCACACCTACGTCAGTAGTGTGGCTGAGGTAGGACTGCCAGGGAAGGAACACCATCAATGTTGGTCACACCTACGTCAGTAGTGTGGCTGAGGTAGGACTGCCAGGGAAGGAACACCATCAATGTTGGTCACACCTACGTCAGTAGTGTGGCTGAGGTAGGACTGCCAGGGAAGGAACACCATCAATGCTGGTCACACCTACGTCAGTAGTGTGGCTGAGGTAGGACTGCCAGGGAAGGAACACCATCAATGTTGGTCACACCTACGTCAGTAGTGTGGCTGAGGTAGGACTGCCAGGGAAGGAACACCATCAATGTTGGTCACACCTACGTCAGTAGTGTGGCTGAGGTAGGACTGCCAGGGAAGGAACACCATCAATGTTGGTCACACCTACGTCAGTAGTGTGGCTGAGGTAGGACTGCCAGGGAAGGAACACCATCAATGCTGGTCACACCTACGTCAGTAGTGTGGCTGAGGTAGGACTGCCAGGGAAGGAACACCATCAATGTTGGTCACACCTACGTCAGTAGTGTGGCTGAGGTAGGACTGCCAGGGAAGGAACACCATCAATGTTGGTCACACCTACGTCAGTAGTGTGGCTGAGGTAGGACTGCCAGGGAAGGAACACCATCAATGTTGGTCACACCTACGTCAGTAGTGTGGCTGAGGTAGGACTGCCAGGGAAGGAACACCATCAATGTTGGTCACACCTACGTCAGTAGTGTGGCTGAGGTAGGACTGCCAGGGAAGGAACACCATCAATGCTGGTCACACCTACGTCAGTAGTGTGGCTGAGGTAGGACTGCCAGGGAAGGAACACCATCAATGTTGGTCACACCTACGTCAGTAGTGTGGCTGAGGTAGGACTGCCAGGGAAGGAACACCATCAATGTTGGTCACACCTACGTCAGTAGTGTGGCTGAGGTAGGACTGCCAGGGAAGGAACACCATCAATGTTGGTCACACCTACGTCAGTAGTGTGGCTGAGGTAGGACTGCCAGGGAAGGAACACCATCAATGTTGGTCACACCTACGTCAGTAGTGTGGCTGAGGTAGGACTGCCAGGGAAGGAACACCATCAATGTTGGTCACACCTACGTCAGTAGTGTGGCTGAGGTAGGACTGCCAGGGAAGGAACACCATCAATGTTGGTCACACCTACGTCAGTAGTGTGGCTGAGGTAGGACTGCCAGGGAAGGAACACCATCAATGTTGGTCACACCTACGTCAGTAGTGTGGCTGAGGTAGGACTGCCAGGGAAGGAACACCATCAATGTTGGTCACACCTACGTCAGTAGTGTGGCTGAGGTAGGACTGCCAGGGAAGGAACACCATCAATGTTGGTCACACCTACGTCAGTAGTGTGGCTGAGGTAGGACTGCCAGGGAAGGAACACCATCAATGTTGGTCACACCTACGTCAGTAGTGTGGCTGAGGTAGGACTGCCAGGGAAGGAACACCATCAATGTTGGTCACACCTACGTCAGTAGTGTGGCTGAGGTAGGACTGCCAGGGAAGGAACACCATCAATGTTGGTCACACCTACGTCAGTAGTGTGGCTGAGGTAGGACTGCCAGGGAAGGAACACCATCAATGCTGGTCACACCTACGTCAGTAGTGTGGCTGAGGTAGGACTGCCAGGGAAGGAACACCATCAATGTTGGTCACACCTACGTCAGTAGTGTGGCTGAGGTAGGACTGCCAGGGAAGGAACACCATCAATGCTGGTCACACCTACGTCAGTAGTGTGGCTGAGGTAGGACTGCCAGGGAAGGAACACCATCAATGCTGGTCACACCTACGTCAGTAGTGTGGCTGAGGTAGGACTGCCAGGGAAGGAACACCATCAATGTTGGTCACACCTACGTCAGTAGTGTGGCTGAGGTAGGACTGCCAGGGAAGGAACACCATCAATGTTGGTCACACCTACGTCAGTAGTGTGGCTGAGGTAGGACTGCCAGGGAAGGAACACCATCAATGTTGGTCACACCTACGTCAGTAGTGTGGCTGAGGTAGGACTGCCAGGGAAGGAACACCATCAATGTTGGTCACACCTACGTCAGTAGTGTGGCTGAGGTAGGACTGCCAGGGAAGGAACACCATCAATGTTGGTCACACCTACGTCAGTAGTGTGGCTGAGGTAGGACTGCCAGGGAAGGAACACCATCAATGTTGGTCACACCTACGTCAGTAGTGTGGCTGAGGTAGGACTGCCAGGGAAGGAACACCATCAATGCTGGTCACACCTACGTCAGTAGTGTGGCTGAGGTAGGACTGCCAGGGAAGGAACACCATCAATGTTGGTCACACCTACGTCAGTAGTGTGGCTGAGGTAGGACTGCCAGGGAAGGAACACCATCAATGTTGGTCACACCTACGTCAGTAGTGTGGCTGAGGTAGGACTGCCAGGGAAGGAACACCATCAATGTTGGTCACACCTACGTCAGTAGTGTGGCTGAGGTAGGACTGCCAGGGAAGGAACACCATCAATGTTGGTCACACCTACGTCAGTAGTGTGGCTGAGGTAGGACTGCCAGGGAAGGAACACCATCAATGTTGGTCACACCTACGTCAGTAGTGTGGCTGAGGTAGGACTGCCAGGGAAGGAACACCATCAATGTTGGTCACACCTACGTCAGTAGTGTGGCTGAGGTAGGACTGCCAGGGAAGGAACACCATCAATGCTGGTCACACCTACGTCAGTAGTGTGGCTGAGGTAGGACTGCCAGGGAAGGAACACCATCAATGCTGGTCACACCTACGTCAGTAGTGTGGCTGAGGTAGGACTGCCAGGGAAGGAACACCATCAATGTTGGTCACACCTACGTCAGTAGTGTGGCTGAGGTAGGACTGCCAGGGAAGGAACACCATCAATGTTGGTCACACCTACGTCAGTAGTGTGGCTGAGGTAGGACTGCCAGGGAAGGAACACCATCAATGTTGGTCACACCTACGTCAGTAGTGTGGCTGAGGTAGGACTGCCAGGGAAGGAACACCATCAATGTTGGTCACACCTACGTCAGTAGTGTGGCTGAGGTAGGACTGCCAGGGAAGGAACACCATCAATGCTGGTCACACCTACGTCAGTAGTGTGGCTGAGGTAGGACTGCCAGGGAAGGAACACCATCAATGTTGGTCACACCTACGTCAGTAGTGTGGCTGAGGTAGGACTGCCAGGGAAGGAACACCATCAATGTTGGTCACACCTACGTCAGTAGTGTGGCTGAGGTAGGACTGCCAGGGAAGGAACACCATCAATGTTGGTCACACCTACGTCAGTAGTGTGGCTGAGGTAGGACTGCCAGGGAAGGAACACCATCAATGTTGGTCACACCTACGTCAGTAGTGTGGCTGAGGTAGGACTGCCAGGGAAGGAACACCATCAATGTTGGTCACACCTACGTCAGTAGTGTGGCTGAGGTAGGACTGCCAGGGAAGGAACACCATCAATGTTGGTCACACCTACGTCAGTAGTGTGGCTGAGGTAGGACTGCCAGGGAAGGAACACCATCAATGTTGGTCACACCTACGTCAGTAGTGTGGCTGAGGTAGGACTGCCAGGGAAGGAACACCATCAATGTTGGTCACACCTACGTCAGTAGTGTGGCTGAGGTAGGACTGCCAGGGAAGGAACACCATCAATGTTGGTCACACCTACGTCAGTAGTGTGGCTGAGGTAGGACTGCCAGGGAAGGAACACCATCAATGTTGGTCACACCTACGTCAGTAGTGTGGCTGAGGTAGGACTGCCAGGGAAGGAACACCATCAATGTTGGTCACACCTACGTCAGTAGTGTGGCTGAGGTAGGACTGCCAGGGAAGGAACACCATCAATGTTGGTCACACCTACGTCAGTAGTGTGGCTGAGGTAGGACTGCCAGGGAAGGAACACCATCAATGTTGGTCACACCTACGTCAGTAGTGTGGCTGAGGTAGGACTGCCAGGGAAGGAACACCATCAATGTTGGTCACACCTACGTCAGTAGTGTGGCTGAGGTAGGACTGCCAGGGAAGGAACACCATCAATGTTGGTCACACCTACGTCAGTAGTGTGGCTGAGGTAGGACTGCCAGGGAAGGAACACCATCAATGTTGGTCACACCTACGTCAGTAGTGTGGCTGAGGTAGGACTGCCAGGGAAGGAACACCATCAATGTTGGTCACACCTACGTCAGTAGTGTGGCTGAGGTAGGACTGCCAGGGAAGGAACACCATCAATGCTGGTCACACCTACGTCAGTAGTGTGGCTGAGGTAGGACTGCCAGGGAAGGAACACCATCAATGTTGGTCACACCTACGTCAGTAGTGTGGCTGAGGTAGGACTGCCAGGGAAGGAACACCATCAATGTTGGTCACACCTACGTCAGTAGTGTGGCTGAGGTAGGACTGCCAGGGAAGGAACACCATCAATGTTGGTCACACCTACGTCAGTAGTGTGGCTGAGGTAGGACTGCCAGGGAAGGAACACCATCAATGTTGGTCACACCTACGTCAGTAGTGTGGCTGAGGTAGGACTGCCAGGGAAGGAACACCATCAATGTTGGTCACACCTACGTCAGTAGTGTGGCTGAGGTAGGACTGCCAGGGAAGGAACACCATCAATGTTGGTCACACCTACGTCAGTAGTGTGGCTGAGGTAGGACTGCCAGGGAAGGAACACCATCAATGTTGGTCACACCTACGTCAGTAGTGTGGCTGAGGTAGGACTGCCAGGGAAGGAACACCATCAATGTTGGTCACACCTACGTCAGTAGTGTGGCTGAGGTAGGACTGCCAGGGAAGGAACACCATCAATGTTGGTCACACCTACGTCAGTAGTGTGGCTGAGGTAGGACTGCCAGGGAAGGAACACCATCAATGTTGGTCACACCTACGTCAGTAGTGTGGCTGAGGTAGGACTGCCAGGGAAGGAACACCATCAATGTTGGTCACACCTACGTCAGTAGTGTGGCTGAGGTAGGACTGCCAGGGAAGGAACACCATCAATGTTGGTCACACCTACGTCAGTAGTGTGGCTGAGGTAGGACTGCCAGGGAAGGAACACCATCAATGTTGGTCACACCTACGTCAGTAGTGTGGCTGAGGTAGGACTGCCAGGGAAGGAACACCATCAATGTTGGTCACACCTACGTCAGTAGTGTGGCTGAGGTAGGACTGCCAGGGAAGGAACACCATCAATGTTGGTCACACCTACGTCAGTAGTGTGGCTGAGGTAGGACTGCCAGGGAAGGAACACCATCAATGTTGGTCACACCTACGTCAGTAGTGTGGCTGAGGTAGGACTGCCAGGGAAGGAACACCATCAATGTTGGTCACACCTACGTCAGTAGTGTGGCTGAGGTAGGACTGCCAGGGAAGGAACACCATCAATGTTGGTCACACCTACGTCAGTAGTGTGGCTGAGGTAGGACTGCCAGGGAAGGAACACCATCAATGTTGGTCACACCTACGTCAGTAGTGTGGCTGAGGTAGGACTGCCAGGGAAGGAACACCATCAATGTTGGTCACACCTACGTCAGTAGTGTGGCTGAGGTAGGACTGCCAGGGAAGGAACACCATCAATGTTGGTCACACCTACGTCAGTAGTGTGGCTGAGGTAGGACTGCCAGGGAAGGAACACCATCAATGTTGGTCACACCTACGTCAGTAGTGTGGCTGAGGTAGGACTGCCAGGGAAGGAACACCATCAATGTTGGTCACACCTACGTCAGTAGTGTGGCTGAGGTAGGACTGCCAGGGAAGGAACACCATCAATGTTGGTCACACCTACGTCAGTAGTGTGGCTGAGGTAGGACTGCCAGGGAAGGAACACCATCAATGTTGGTCACACCTACGTCAGTAGTGTGGCTGAGGTAGGACTGCCAGGGAAGGAACACCATCAATGTTGGTCACACCTACGTCAGTAGTGTGGCTGAGGTAGGACTGCCAGGGAAGGAACACCATCAATGTTGGTCACACCTACGTCAGTAGTGTGGCTGAGGTAGGACTGCCAGGGAAGGAACACCATCAATGCTGGTCACACCTACGTCAGTAGTGTGGCTGAGGTAGGACTGCCAGGGAAGGAACACCATCAATGTTGGTCACACCTACGTCAGTAGTGTGGCTGAGGTAGGACTGCCAGGGAAGGAACACCATCAATGTTGGTCACACCTACGTCAGTAGTGTGGCTGAGGTAGGACTGCCAGGGAAGGAACACCATCAATGTTGGTCACACCTACGTCAGTAGTGTGGCTGAGGTAGGACTGCCAGGGAAGGAACACCATCAATGCTGGTCACACCTACGTCAGTAGTGTGGCTGAGGTAGGACTGCCAGGGAAGGAACACCATCAATGTTGGTCACACCTACGTCAGTAGTGTGGCTGAGGTAGGACTGCCAGGGAAGGAACACCATCAATGCTGGTCACACCTACGTCAGTAGTGTGGCTGAGGTAGGACTGCCAGGGAAGGAACACCATCAATGTTGGTCACACCTACGTCAGTAGTGTGGCTGAGGTAGGACTGCCAGGGAAGGAACACCATCAATGCTGGTCACACCTACGTCAGTAGTGTGGCTGAGGTAGGACTGCCAGGGAAGGAACACCATCAATGCTGGTCACACCTACGTCAGTAGTGTGGCTGAGGTAGGACTGCCAGGGAAGGAACACCATCAATGCTGGTCACACCTACGTCAGTAGTGTGGCTGAGGTAGGACTGCCAGGGAAGGAACACCATCAATGTTGGTCACACCTACGTCAGTAGTGTGGCTGAGGTAGGACTGCCAGGGAAGGAACACCATCAATGTTGGTCACACCTACGTCAGTAGTGTGGCTGAGGTAGGACTGCCAGGGAAGGAACACCATCAATGTTGGTCACACCTACGTCAGTAGTGTGGCTGAGGTAGGACTGCCAGGGAAGGAACACCATCAATGTTGGTCACACCTACGTCAGTAGTGTGGCTGAGGTAGGACTGCCAGGGAAGGAACACCATCAATGTTGGTCACACCTACGTCAGTAGTGTGGCTGAGGTAGGACTGCCAGGGAAGGAACACCATCAATGTTGGTCACACCTACGTCAGTAGTGTGGCTGAGGTAGGACTGCCAGGGAAGGAACACCATCAATGTTGGTCACACCTACGTCAGTAGTGTGGCTGAGGTAGGACTGCCAGGGAAGGAACACCATCAATGTTGGTCACACCTACGTCAGTAGTGTGGCTGAGGTAGGACTGCCAGGGAAGGAACACCATCAATGTTGGTCACACCTACGTCAGTAGTGTGGCTGAGGTAGGACTGCCAGGGAAGGAACACCATCAATGTTGGTCACACCTACGTCAGTAGTGTGGCTGAGGAAGGACTGACAGGGAAGGAACACCATCAATGCTGGTCACACCTACGTCAGTAGTGTGGCTGAGGTAGGACTGCCAGGGAAGGAACACCATCAATGTTGGTCACACCTACGTCAGTAGTGTGGCTGAGGTAGGACTGCCAGGGAAGGAACACCATCAATGTTGGTCACACCTACGTCAGTAGTGTGGCTGAGGTAGGACTGCCAGGGAAGGAACACCATCAATGTTGGTCACACCTACGTCAGTAGTGTGGCTGAGGTAGGACTGCCAGGGAAGGAACACCATCAATGTTGGTCACACCTACGTCAGTAGTGTAGCTGAGGTAGGACTGCCAGGGAAGGAACACCATCAATGTTGGTCACACCTACGTCAGTAGTGTGGCTGAGGTAGGACTGCCAGGGAAGGAACACCATCAATGTTGGTCACACCTACGTCAGTAGTGTGGCTGAGGTAGGACTGCCAGGGAAGGAACACCATCAATGTTGGTCACACCTACGTCAGTAGTGTGGCTGAGGTAGGACTGCCAGGGAAGGAACACCATCAATGTTGGTCACACCTACGTCAGTAGTGTGGCTGAGGTAGGACTGCCAGGGAAGGAACACCATCAATGTTGGTCACACCTACGTCAGTAGTGTGGCTGAGGTAGGACTGCCAGGGAAGGAACACCATCAATGTTGGTCACACCTACGTCAGTAGTGTGGCTGAGGTAGGACTGCCAGGGAAGGAACACCATCAATGTTGGTCACACCTACGTCAGTAGTGTGGCTGAGGTAGGACTGCCAGGGAAGGAACACCATCAATGTTGGTCACACCTACGTCAGTAGTGTGGCTGAGGTAGGACTGCCAGGGAAGGAACACCATCAATGTTGGTCACACCTACGTCAGTAGTGTGGCTGAGGTAGGACTGCCAGGGAAGGAACACCATCAATGTTGGTCACACCTACGTCAGTAGTGTGGCTGAGGTAGGACTGCCAGGGAAGGAACACCATCAATGTTGGTCACACCTACGTCAGTAGTGTGGCTGAGGTAGGACTGCCAGGGAAGGAACACCATCAATGCTGGTCACACCTACGTCAGTAGTGTGGCTGAGGTAGGACTGCCAGGGAAGGAACACCATCAATGTTGGTCACACCTACGTCAGTAGTGTGGCTGAGGTAGGACTGCCAGGGAAGGAACACCATCAATGTTGGTCACACCTACGTCAGTAGTGTGGCTGAGGTAGGACTGCCAGGGAAGGAACACCATCAATGTTGGTCACACCTACGTCAGTAGTGTGGCTGAGGTAGGACTGCCAGGGAAGGAACACCATCAATGTTGGTCACACCTACGTCAGTAGTGTGGCTGAGGTAGGACTGCCAGGGAAGGAACACCATCAATGTTGGTCACACCTACGTCAGTAGTGTGGCTGAGGTAGGACTGCCAGGGAAGGAACACCATCAATGTTGGTCACACCTACGTCAGTAGTGTGGCTGAGGTAGGACTGCCAGGGAAGGAACACCATCAATGTTGGTCACACCTACGTCAGTAGTGTGGCTGAGGTAGGACTGCCAGGGAAGGAACACCATCAATGTTGGTCACACCTACGTCAGTAGTGTGGCTGAGGTAGGACTGCCAGGGAAGGAACACCATCAATGTTGGTCACACCTACGTCAGTAGTGTGGCTGAGGTAGGACTGCCAGGGAAGGAACACCATCAATGTTGGTCACACCTACGTCAGTAGTGTGGCTGAGGTAGGACTGCCAGGGAAGGAACACCATCAATGTTGGTCACACCTACGTCAGTAGTGTGGCTGAGGTAGGACTGCCAGGGAAGGAACACCATCAATGCTGGTCACACCTACGTCAGTAGTGTGGCTGAGGTAGGACTGCCAGGGAAGGAACACCATCAATGCTGGTCACACCTACGTCAGTAGTGTGGCTGAGGTAGGACTGCCAGGGAAGGAACACCATCAATGTTGGTCACACCTACGTCAGTAGTGTGGCTGAGGTAGGACTGCCAGGGAAGGAACACCATCAATGTTGGTCACACCTACGTCAGTAGTGTGGCTGAGGTAGGACTGCCAGGGAAGGAACACCATCAATGTTGGTCACACCTACGTCAGTAGTGTGGCTGAGGTAGGACTGCCAGGGAAGGAACACCATCAATGTTGGTCACACCTACGTCAGTAGTGTGGCTGAGGTAGGACTGCCAGGGAAGGAACACCATCAATGTTGGTCACACCTACGTCAGTAGTGTGGCTGAGGTAGGACTGCCAGGGAAGGAACACCATCAATGTTGGTCACACCTACGTCAGTAGTGTGGCTGAGGTAGGACTGCCAGGGAAGGAACACCATCAATGTTGGTCACACCTACGTCAGTAGTGTGGCTGAGGTAGGACTGCCAGGGAAGGAACACCATCAATGTTGGTCACACCTACGTCAGTAGTGTGGCTGAGGTAGGACTGCCAGGGAAGGAACACCATCAATGTTGGTCACACCTACGTCAGTAGTGTGGCTGAGGTAGGACTGCCAGGGAAGGAACACCATCAATGTTGGTCACACCTACGTCAGTAGTGTGGCTGAGGTAGGACTGCCAGGGAAGGAACACCATCAATGCTGGTCACACCTACGTCAGTAGTGTGGCTGAGGTAGGACTGCCAGGGAAGGAACACCATCAATGTTGGTCACACCTACGTCAGTAGTGTGGCTGAGGTAGGACTGCCAGGGAAGGAACACCATCAATGTTGGTCACACCTACGTCAGTAGTGTGGCTGAGGTAGGACTGCCAGGGAAGGAACACCATCAATGTTGGTCACACCTACGTCAGTAGTGTGGCTGAGGTAGGACTGCCAGGGAAGGAACACCATCAATGCTGGTCACACCTACGTCAGTAGTGTGGCTGAGGTAGGACTGCCAGGGAAGGAACACCATCAATGTTGGTCACACCTACGTCAGTAGTGTGGCTGAGGTAGGACTGCCAGGGAAGGAACACCATCAATGCTGGTCACACCTACGTCAGTAGTGTGGCTGAGGTAGGACTGCCAGGGAAGGAACACCATCAATGTTGGTCACACCTACGTCAGTAGTGTGGCTGAGGTAGGACTGCCAGGGAAGGAACACCATCAATGCTGGTCACACCTACGTCAGTAGTGTGGCTGAGGTAGGACTGCCAGGGAAGGAACACCATCAATGCTGGTCACACCTACGTCAGTAGTGTGGCTGAGGTAGGACTGCCAGGGAAGGAACACCATCAATGTTGGTCACACCTACGTCAGTAGTGTGGCTGAGGTAGGACTGCCAGGGAAGGAACACCATCAATGCTGGTCACACCTACGTCAGTAGTGTGGCTGAGGTAGGACTGCCAGGGAAGGAACACCATCAATGTTGGTCACACCTACGTCAGTAGTGTGGCTGAGGTAGGACTGCCAGGGAAGGAACACCATCAATGTTGGTCACACCTACGTCAGTAGTGTGGCTGAGGTAGGACTGCCAGGGAAGGAACACCATCAATGTTGGTCACACCTACGTCAGTAGTGTGGCTGAGGTAGGACTGCCAGGGAAGGAACACCATCAATGTTGGTCACACCTACGTCAGTAGTGTGGCTGAGGTAGGACTGCCAGGGAAGGAACACCATCAATGTTGGTCACACCTACGTCAGTAGTGTGGCTGAGGTAGGACTGCCAGGGAAGGAACACCATCAATGTTGGTCACACCTACGTCAGTAGTGTGGCTGAGGTAGGACTGCCAGGGAAGGAACACCATCAATGCTGGTCACACCTACGTCAGTAGTGTGGCTGAGGTAGGACTGCCAGGGAAGGAACACCATCAATGTTGGTCACACCTACGTCAGTAGTGTGGCTGAGGTAGGACTGCCAGGGAAGGAACACCATCAATGTTGGTCACACCTACGTCAGTAGTGTGGCTGAGGTAGGACTGCCAGGGAAGGAACACCATCAATGTTGGTCACACCTACGTCAGTAGTGTGGCTGAGGTAGGACTGCCAGGGAAGGAACACCATCAATGTTGGTCACACCTACGTCAGTAGTGTGGCTGAGGTAGGACTGCCAGGGAAGGAACACCATCAATGTTGGTCACACCTACGTCAGTAGTGTGGCTGAGGTAGGACTGCCAGGGAAGGAACACCATCAATGCTGGTCACACCTACGTCAGTAGTGTGGCTGAGGTAGGACTGCCAGGGAAGGAACACCATCAATGTTGGTCACACCTACGTCAGTAGTGTGGCTGAGGTAGGACTGCCAGGGAAGGAACACCATCAATGTTGGTCACACCTACGTCAGTAGTGTGGCTGAGGTAGGACTGCCAGGGAAGGAACACCATCAATGTTGGTCACACCTACGTCAGTAGTGTGGCTGAGGTAGGACTGCCAGGGAAGGAACACCATCAATGTTGGTCACACCTACGTCAGTAGTGTGGCTGAGGTAGGACTGCCAGGGAAGGAACACCATCAATGTTGGTCACACCTACGTCAGTAGTGTGGCTGAGGTAGGACTGCCAGGGAAGGAACACCATCAATGCTGGTCACACCTACGTCAGTAGTGTGGCTGAGGTAGGACTGCCAGGGAAGGAACACCATCAATGCTGGTCACACCTACGTCAGTAGTGTGGCTGAGGTAGGACTGCCAGGGAAGGAACACCATCAATGTTGGTCACACCTACGTCAGTAGTGTGGCTGAGGTAGGACTGCCAGGGAAGGAACACCATCAATGTTGGTCACACCTACGTCAGTAGTGTGGCTGAGGTAGGACTGCCAGGGAAGGAACACCATCAATGTTGGTCACACCTACGTCAGTAGTGTGGCTGAGGTAGGACTGCCAGGGAAGGAACACCATCAATGCTGGTCACACCTACGTCAGTAGTGTGGCTGAGGTAGGACTGCCAGGGAAGGAACACCATCAATGTTGGTCACACCTACGTCAGTAGTGTGGCTGAGGTAGGACTGCCAGGGAAGGAACACCATCAATGCTGGTCACACCTACGTCAGTAGTGTGGCTGAGGTAGGACTGCCAGGGAAGGAACACCATCAATGTTGGTCACACCTACGTCAGTAGTGTGGCTGAGGTAGGACTGCCAGGGAAGGAACACCATCAATGTTGGTCACACCTACGTCAGTAGTGTGGCTGAGGTAGGACTGCCAGGGAAGGAACACCATCAATGTTGGTCACACCTACGTCAGTAGTGTGGCTGAGGTAGGACTGCCAGGGAAGGAACACCATCAATGCTGGTCACACCTACGTCAGTAGTGTGGCTGAGGTAGGACTGCCAGGGAAGGAACACCATCAATGTTGGTCACACCTACGTCAGTAGTGTGGCTGAGGTAGGACTGCCAGGGAAGGAACACCATCAATGCTGGTCACACCTACGTCAGTAGTGTGGCTGAGGTAGGACTGCCAGGGAAGGAACACCATCAATGTTGGTCACACCTACGTCAGTAGTGTGGCTGAGGTAGGACTGCCAGGGAAGGAACACCATCAATGTTGGTCACACCTACGTCAGTAGTGTGGCTGAGGTAGGACTGCCAGGGAAGGAACACCATCAATGTTGGTCACACCTACGTCAGTAGTGTGGCTGAGGTAGGACTGCCAGGGAAGGAACACCATCAATGTTGGTCACACCTACGTCAGTAGTGTGGCTGAGGTAGGACTGCCAGGGAAGGAACACCATCAATGTTGGTCACACCTACGTCAGTAGTGTGGCTGAGGTAGGACTGCCAGGGAAGGAACACCATCAATGTTGGTCACACCTACGTCAGTAGTGTGGCTGAGGTAGGACTGCCAGGGAAGGAACACCATCAATGTTGGTCACACCTACGTCAGTAGTGTGGCTGAGGTAGGACTGCCAGGGAAGGAACACCATCAATGTTGGTCACACCTACGTCAGTAGTGTGGCTGAGGTAGGACTGCCAGGGAAGGAACACCATCAATGCTGGTCACACCTACGTCAGTAGTGTGGCTGAGGTAGGACTGCCAGGGAAGGAACACCATCAATGTTGGTCACACCTACGTCAGTAGTGTGGCTGAGGTAGGACTGCCAGGGAAGGAACACCATCAATGTTGGTCACACCTACGTCAGTAGTGTGGCTGAGGTAGGACTGCCAGGGAAGGAACACCATCAATGTTGGTCACACCTACGTCAGTAGTGTGGCTGAGGTAGGACTGCCAGGGAAGGAACACCATCAATGCTGGTCACACCTACGTCAGTAGTGTGGCTGAGGTAGGACTGCCAGGGAAGGAACACCATCAATGTTGGTCACACCTACGTCAGTAGTGTAGCTGAGGTAGGACTGCCAGGGAAGGAACACCATCAATGCTGGTCACACCTACGTCAGTAGTGTGGCTGAGGTAGGACTGCCAGGGAAGGAACACCATCAATGCTGGTCACACCTACGTCAGTAGTGTGGCTGAGGTAGGACTGCCAGGGAAGGAACACCATCAATGTTGGTCACACCTACGTCAGTAGTGTGGCTGAGGTAGGACTGCCAGGGAAGGAACACCATCAATGTTGGTCACACCTACGTCAGTAGTGTGGCTGAGGTAGGACTGCCAGGGAAGGAACACCATCAATGTTGGTCACACCTACGTCAGTAGTGTGGCTGAGGTAGGACTGCCAGGGAAGGAACACCATCAATGCTGGTCACACCTACGTCAGTAGTGTGGCTGAGGTAGGACTGCCAGGGAAGGAACACCATCAATGCTGGTCACACCTACGTCAGTAGTGTAGCTGAGGTAGGACTGCCAGGGAAGGAACACCATCAATGTTGGTCACACCTACGTCAGTAGTGTGGCTGAGGTAGGACTGCCAGGGAAGGAACACCATCAATGTTGGTCACACCTACGTCAGTAGTGTGGCTGAGGTAGGACTGCCAGGGAAGGAACACCATCAATGTTGGTCACACCTACGTCAGTAGTGTAGCTGAGGTAGGACTGCCAGGGAAGGAACACCATCAATGTTGGTCACACCTACGTCAGTAGTGTGGCTGAGGTAGGACTGCCAGGGAAGGAACACCATCAATGTTGGTCACACCTACGTCAGTAGTGTGGCTGAGGTAGGACTGCCAGGGAAGGAACACCATCAATGTTGGTCACACCTACGTCAGTAGTGTGGCTGAGGTAGGACTGCCAGGGAAGGAACACCATCAATGCTGGTCACACCTACGTCAGTAGTGTGGCTGAGGTAGGACTGCCAGGGAAGGAACACCATCAATGTTGGTCACACCTACGTCAGTAGTGTGGCTGAGGTAGGACTGCCAGGGAAGGAACACCATCAATGCTGGTCACACCTACGTCAGTAGTGTGGCTGAGGTAGGACTGCCAGGGAAGGAACACCATCAATGCTGGTCACACCTACGTCAGTAGTGTGGCTGAGGTAGGACTGCCAGGGAAGGAACACCATCAATGTTGGTCACACCTACGTCAGTAGTGTGGCTGAGGTAGGACTGCCAGGGAAGGAACACCATCAATGTTGGTCACACCTACGTCAGTAGTGTGGCTGAGGTAGGACTGCCAGGGAAGGAACACCATCAATGCTGGTCACACCTACGTCAGTAGTGTGGCTGAGGTAGGACTGCCAGGGAAGGAACACCATCAATGTTGGTCACACCTACGTCAGTAGTGTGGCTGAGGTAGGACTGCCAGGGAAGGAACACCATCAATGTTGGTCACACCTACGTCAGTAGTGTGGCTGAGGTAGGACTGCCAGGGAAGGAACACCATCAATGCTGGTCACACCTACGTCAGTAGTGTGGCTGAGGTAGGACTGCCAGGGAAGGAACACCATCAATGTTGGTCACACCTACGTCAGTAGTGTGGCTGAGGTAGGACTGCCAGGGAAGGAACACCATCAATGTTGGTCACACCTACGTCAGTAGTGTAGCTGAGGTAGGACTGCCAGGGAAGGAACACCATCAATGTTGGTCACACCTACGTCAGTAGTGTGGCTGAGGTAGGACTGCCAGGGAAGGAACACCATCAATGTTGGTCACACCTACGTCAGTAGTGTGGCTGAGGTAGGACTGCCAGGGAAGGAACACCATCAATGTTGGTCACACCTACGTCAGTAGTGTGGCTGAGGTAGGACTGCCAGGGAAGGAACACCATCAATGTTGGTCACACCTACGTCAGTAGTGTAGCTGAGGTAGGACTGCCAGGGAAGGAACACCATCAATGTTGGTCACACCTACGTCAGTAGTGTAGCTGAGGTAGGACTGCCAGGGAAGGAACACCATCAATGTTGGTCACACCTACGTCAGTAGTGTAGCTGAGGTAGGACTGCCAGGGAAGGAACACCATCAATGTTGGTCACACCTACGTCAGTAGTGTGGCTGAGGTAGGACTGCCAGGGAAGGAACACCATCAATGTTGGTCACACCTACGTCAGTAGTGTGGCTGAGGTAGGACTGCCAGGGAAGGAACACCATCAATGTTGGTCACACCTACGTCAGTAGTAGGTGTGCCAGGGAAGGAACACCATCTGAGGTAGGACTGCCAGGGAAGGAACACCATCAATGTTGGTCACACCTACGTCAGTAGTGTGGCTGAGGTAGGACTGCCAGGGAAGGAACACCATCAATGTTGGTCACACCTACGTCAGTAGTGTGGCTGAGGTAGGACTGCCAGGGAAGGAACACCATCAATGTTGGTCACACCTACGTCAGTAGTGTGGCTGAGGTAGGACTGCCAGGGAAGGAACACCATCAATGTTGGTCACACCTACGTCAGTAGTGTGGCTGAGGTAGGACTGCCAGGGAAGGAACACCATCAATGCTGGTCACACCTACGTCAGTAGTGTGGCTGAGGTAGGACTGCCAGGGAAGGAACACCATCAATGCTGGTCACACCTACGTCAGTAGTGTGGCTGAGGTAGGACTGCCAGGGAAGGAACACCATCAATGCTGGTCACACCTACGTCAGTAGTGTGGCTGAGGTAGGACTGCCAGGGAAGGAACACCATCAATGCTGGTCACACCTACGTCAGTAGTGTGGCTGAGGTAGGACTGCCAGGGAAGGAACACCATCAATGCTGGTCACACCTACGTCAGTAGTGTGGCTGAGGTAGGACTGCCAGGGAAGGAACACCATCAATGCTGGTCACACCTACGTCAGTAGTGTGGCTGAGGTAGGACTGCCAGGGAAGGAACACCATCAATGCTGGTCACACCTACGTCAGTAGTGTGGCTGAGGTAGGACTGCCAGGGAAGGAACACCATCAATGCTGGTCACACCTACGTCAGTAGTGTGGCTGAGGTAGGACTGCCAGGGAAGGAACACCATCAATGTTGGTCACACCTACGTCAGTAGTGTGGCTGAGGTAGGACTGCCAGGGAAGGAACACCATCAATGTTGGTCACACCTACGTCAGTAGTGTGGCTGAGGTAGGACTGCCAGGGAAGGAACACCATCAATGTTGGTCACACCTACGTCAGTAGTGTGGCTGAGGTAGGACTGCCAGGGAAGGAACACCATCAATGCTGGTCACACCTACGTCAGTAGTGTGGCTGAGGTAGGACTGCCAGGGAAGGAACACCATCAATGCTGGTCACACCTACGTCAGTAGTGTGGCTGAGGTAGGACTGCCAGGGAAGGAACACCATCAATGTTGGTCACACCTACGTCAGTAGTGTGGCTGAGGTAGGACTGCCAGGGAAGGAACACCATCAATGCTGGTCACACCTACGTCAGTAGTGTGGCTGAGGTAGGACTGCCAGGGAAGGAACACCATCAATGTTGGTCACACCTACGTCAGTAGTGTGGCTGAGGTAGGACTGCCAGGGAAGGAACACCATCAATGTTGGTCACACCTACGTCAGTAGTGTGGCTGAGGTAGGACTGCCAGGGAAGGAACACCATCAATGCTGGTCACACCTACGTCAGTAGTGTGGCTGAGGTAGGACTGCCAGGGAAGGAACACCATCAATGTTGGTCACACCTACGTCAGTAGTGTGGCTGAGGTAGGACTGCCAGGGAAGGAACACCATCAATGTTGGTCACACCTACGTCAGTAGTGTGGCTGAGGTAGGACTGCCAGGGAAGGAACACCATCAATGCTGGTCACACCTACGTCAGTAGTGTGGCTGAGGTAGGACTGCCAGGGAAGGAACACCATCAATGTTGGTCACACCTACGTCAGTAGTGTGGCTGAGGTAGGACTGCCAGGGAAGGAACACCATCAATGTTGGTCACACCTACGTCAGTAGTGTGGCTGAGGTAGGACTGCCAGGGAAGGAACACCATCAATGTTGGTCACACCTACGTCAGTAGTGTGGCTGAGGTAGGACTGCCAGGGAAGGAACACCATCAATGTTGGTCACACCTACGTCAGTAGTGTGGCTGAGGTAGGACTGCCAGGGAAGGAACACCATCAATGCTGGTCACACCTACGTCAGTAGTGTGGCTGAGGTAGGACTGCCAGGGAAGGAACACCATCAATGTTGGTCACACCTACGTCAGTAGTGTGGCTGAGGTAGGACTGCCAGGGAAGGAACACCATCAATGCTGGTCACACCTACGTCAGTAGTGTGGCTGAGGTAGGACTGCCAGGGAAGGAACACCATCAATGTTGGTCACACCTACGTCAGTAGTGTGGCTGAGGTAGGACTGCCAGGGAAGGAACACCATCAATGCTGGTCACACCTACGTCAGTAGTGTAGCTGAGGGAGGACTGCCAGGGAAGGAACACCATCAATGTTGGTCACACCTACGTCAGTAGTGTGGCTGAGGTAGGACTGCCAGGGAAGGAACACCATCAATGCTGGTCACACCTACGTCAGTAGTGTAGCTGAGGTAGGACTGCCAGGGAAGGAACACCATCAATGTTGGTCACACCTACGTCAGTAGTGTAGCTGAGGTAGGACTGCCAGGGAAGGAACACCATCAATGTTGGTCACACCTACGTCAGTAGTGTAGCTGAGGTAGGACTGCCAGGGAAGGAACACCATCAATGCTGGTCACACCTACGTCAGTAGTGTGGCTGAGGTAGGACTGCCAGGGAAGGAACACCATCAATGTTGGTCACACCTACGTCAGTAGTGTGGCTGAGGTAGGACTGCCAGGGAAGGAACACCATCAATGCTGGTCACACCTACGTCAGTAGTGTGGCTGAGGTAGGACTGCCAGGGAAGGAACACCATCAATGTTGGAGGAAGACAGCAGCAGCTGCTGCTGGTGTGTGTGTGTACTCACCTAATTGTATTCACCTCGTTGTGGTTGCCAGGGTCCAGACTCAGCTCCTGGCCCCGCCTCTTCGCTGACGGCTACTGGGTCCTCTCTCTCCCTGCTCCATGAGCTTTATCATACCTCGGCTTAAAACTATGTATGGTTCCCGCCACCACTACGTCACTTTCTAGGCTATTCCACTTCCTGACAACTCTATGTCTGAAGAAATACTTCCTAACATCCCTTTTAATTATCTGAGTCTTCAACTTCCAAATGTGACCCCTTGTTTCTGTGTCCCATCTCTGGAAAATCCTGTCTCTGTCCACCTTATCTATTCCACGCATTATTTTGTATGTCGTTATCATGTCTCCCCTAACCCTCCTGTCCTCCAGTATAGTCAGGCCGATTTCCCTTAACCTTAGGACATTTCCCTTAACTCTGTGACTAGTCTTGTTGCAAACTTTTGCACTTTCTCTAATTTCTTGACGTGCTTGGCCAGGTATGGGTTCCAAACCGGTGCTGCATCTTCCAGTATAGGTCTGTTGTACACGGTGTACAGAGTCTTGAACGATTCCTTACTAAGGTATCGGAACGCTATTCTCAGGTTTGCCAGGCGCCCATATGCTGCAGCAGTTATCTGGTTAATGTGTGCTTCCGGAGATATGGTCACCCCAAGATCTTTCTCCTTGAGCGAGGTTTGCAGTCTTTGGCAACCTAACCTATACTCTGTTTGCGGTCTTTTTTGCCCTTCCCCAATCTTCATGACTTTGCATTTGGTGGGGTTAAACTCTAGGAGCCAATTGCTGGACCACGCGTCCAGACTATCTAGGTCTCTTTGTAGTCCTGCCTGATTCTCGTCTGATTTAATTCTCCTCATTAACTTCACATCATCTGCAAATAGGGACACCTCTGAGTCTATTCCTTCCGTCATGTCATTCACATATACAAAAAACAGCACTGGTCCTAAAACTGACCCCTGTGGAACCCCGCTCGTGAGAGGCGCCCACTGTGATACCTCTTCACGTCCCATGACTCGCTGTTGCCTCCCTGTCAGGTATTCTCTGATCCATTGCAGCGCCCTTCTTGTTATACGTTCCTGAACCTCCAGCTCTGCACTAATCTCTTGTGAGGAAATGTGTCGAAGGCCTTCTTGCAGTCCAAGAAAATGCAATCAACTCACCCCTCTCTCTCGTGTCTTACCTATGTTACCTTGTCATACAACTCCTGTAGGTTTGTGACACAGGATTTGCCTTCCATGAATCCGTGCTGGTTGTCGTTTATAATCTTGTTCCGTTCCAAGTGCTCCACCACTCTTCTCCTGATAATCTTCATCACTTTGCATACTATACACCTTAGTGACACTGGCCTATAGTTTAGTGTCTCGTTTCTGTCTCCTTTCTTAAAGATGGGGACTACATTTGCCGTCTTCCGTACCTCAGGTGGTTGCCCAGTTTCAAGGGATGTGTTGAAAATTGTGGTTAGTGGCACACATAGCGTCTCTGCTCCTTCTCTAAGGACCCATGGAGATATGTTGTCCGGTCCTACCACCTTTGAGGTGTGTGTGTGTGTGTGTGTGTGTGTGTGTGTGTGTGTGTGTTTGACTGATTATATCTGCTGATGTGTCTGTCTGGCTGTAGTTAATATGTAGTCGATTTCACGAGTCCTGATGCTAAAGAGTCTAATGTATGTGTCACAGCCTCAGTGAGTGTCATGTAGTGTGTGGTGCCTCAGTGTCATGTAGAACGTGGTGCCTCAGTGTCATGTAGTGCGTGGTGCCTCAGTGTCATGTAGAACGTGGTGCCTCAGTGTCATGTAGTGCGTGGTGCCTCAGTGTCATGTAGAACGTGGTGCCTCAGTGTCATGTAGTGCGTGGTGCCTCAGTGTCATGTAGAACGTGGTGCCTCAGTGTCATGTAGTGCGTGGTGCCTCAGTGAGTGCCATGTAGTGTGTGGTGCCTCAGTGAGTGCCATGTAGTGTGTGGTGCCTCAGTGAGTGTCATGTAGTGCGTGGTGCCTCAGTGTCATGTAGTGAGTGGTGCCTCAGTGAGTGCCATGTAGTGCATGGTGCCTCAGTGAGTGTCACGTAGTGCGTGGTGCCTCAGTGAGTGCCATGTGGTGCGTGGTGCCTCAGTGAGTGCCATGTAGTGCGTGGTGCCTCAGTGAGTGCTATGTAGTGCGTGGTGCCTCAGTGAGTGCTATGTAGTGCGTGGTGCCTCAGTGAGTGCTATGTAGTGCGTGGTGCCTCAGTGAGTGCTATGTAGTGCGTGGTGCCTCAGTGAGTGCTATGTAGTGTGTGGTGCCTCAGTGAGTGCTATGTAGTGCGTGGTGCCTCAGTGAGTGCTATGTAGTGCGTGGTGCCTCAGTGAGTGCTATGTAGTGCGTGGTGCCTCAGTGAGTGCTATGTAGTGCGTGGTGCCTCAGTGAGTGCTATGTAGTGCGTGGTGCCTCAGTGAGTGCTATGTAGTGCGTGGTGCCTCAGTGAGTGCCATGTAGTGTGTGGTGCCTCAGTGAGTGCTATGTAGTGCATGGTGCCTCAGTGAGTGTCACGTAGTGCATGGTGCCTCAGTGAGTGCCATGTGGTGCGTGGTGCCTCAGTGAGTGCCATGTAGTGTGTGGTGCCTAAGTGTCATGTAGTGCGTGGTGCCTCAGTGAGTGCCATGTAGTGTGTGGTGCCTCAGTGTCATGTAGTGCGTGGTGCCTCAGTGAGTTCTATGTAATGCGTGGTGCCTCAGTGAGTGCTATGTAGTGCGTGGTGCCTCAGTGAGTGCTATGTAGTGCGTGGTGCCTCAGTGAGTGCTATGTAGTGCGTGGTGCCTCAGTGTCATGTAGTGCGTGGTGCCTCAGTGAGTGCTATGTAGTGCGTGGTGCCTCAGTGAGTTCTATATAGTGTGTGGTGCCTCAGTGAGTGTCATGTAGTGTGTGGTGCCTCAGTGTCATGTAGTGTGTGGTGCCTCAGTGAGTGCTATGTAGTGCGTGGTGCCTCAGTGAGTTCTATGTAGTGTGTGGTGCCTCAGTGAGTGCTATGTAGTGCGTGGTGCCTCACTGAGTTCTATGTAGTGCGTGGTGCCTCAGTGTCATGTAGTGCGTGGTGCCTCAGTGAGTGCTATGTAGTGCGTGGTGCCTCAGTGAGTGCTATGTAGTGCGTGGTGCCTCAGTGTCATGTAGTGCGTGGTGCCTCAGTGAGTGCTATGTAGTGCGTGGTGCCTCAGTGAGTGTCATGTAGTGCGTGGTGCCTCAGTGAGTGCTATGTAGTGCGTGGTGCCTCAGTGAGTGCTATGTAGTGCGTGGTGCCTCAGTGAGTGCTATGTAGTGCGTGGTGCCTCAGTGAGTGCTATGTAGTGCGTGGTGCCTCAGTGAGTGCTATGTAGTGCGTGGTGCCTCAGTGAGTGCTATGTAGTGCGTGGTGCCTCAGTGAGTGCTATGTAGTGCGTGGTGCCTCAGTGAGTGCTATGTAGTGCGTGGTGCCTCAGTGAGTGCTATGTAGTGCGTGGTGCCTCAGTGAGTGTCATGTAGTGCGTGGTGCCTCAGTGAGTGCTATGTAGTGCGTGGTGCCTCAGTGAGTTCTATGTAATGCGTGGTGCCTCAGTGAGTGCTATGTAGTGCGTGGTGCCTCAGTGAGTGCTATGTAGTGCGTGGTGCCTCAGTGAGTGCTATGTAGTGCGTGGTGCCTCAGTGAGTGCTATGTAGTGCGTGGTGCCTCAGTGAGTGCTATGTAGTGCGTGGTGCCTCAGTGAGTGCTATGTAGTGCGTGGTGCCTCAGTGAGTGCTATGTAGTGCGTGGTGCCTCAGTGAGTGCTATGTAGTGCGTGGTGCCTCAGTGAGTGCTATGTAGTGCGTGGTGCCTCAGTGAGTGCTATGTAGTGCGTGGTGCCTCAGTGAGTGCTATGTAGTGCGTGGTGCCTCAGTGAGTGCTATGTAGTGCGTGGTGCCTCAGTGAGTGCTATGTAGTGCGTGGTGCCTCAGTGAGTGCTATGTAGTGCGTGGTGCCTCAGTGAGTGCTATGTAGTGTGTGGTGCCTCAGTGAGTGCTATGTAGTGCGTGGTGCCTCAGTGAGTGCTATGTAGTGCGTGGTGCCTCAGTGAGTGCTATGTAGTGCGTGGTGCCTCAGTGAGTTCTATGTAGTGCGTGGTGCCTCAGTGAGTGCTATGTAATGCGTGGTGCCTCAGTGAGTGCTATGTAGTGCGTGGTGCCTCAGTGAGTGCTATGTAGTGCGTGGTGCCTCAGTGTCATGTAGTGCGTGGTGCCTCAGTGAGTGCTATGTAGTGCGTGGTGCCTCAGTGAGTGCTATGTAGTGCGTGGTGCCTCAGTGAGTGCTATGTAGTGCGTGGTGCCTCAGTGAGTGCTATGTAGTGCGTGGTGCCTCAGTGAGTTCTATGTAGTGCGTGGTGCCTCTGTGAGTTCTATGTAATGCGTGGTGCCTCAGTGAGTGCTATGTAGTGCGTGGTGCCTCAGTGAGTGCTATGTAGTGCGTGGTGCCTCAGTGAGTGCTATGTAGTGCGTGGTGCCTCAGTGAGTGCTATGTAGTGCGTGGTGCCTCAGTGAGTGCTATGTAGTGCGTGGTGCCTCAGTGAGTGCTATGTAGTGCGTGGTGCCTCAGTGAGTGCTATGTAGTGCGTGGTGCCTCAGTGTCATGTAGTGTGTGGTGCCTCAGTGAGTTCTATGTAGTGCGTGGTGCCTCAGTGAGTTCTATGTAGTGCGTGGTGCCTCAGTGAGTGTCATGTAGTGCGTGGTGCCTCAGTGTCATGTAGTGTGTGGTGCCTCAGTGTCATGTAGTGTGTGGTGCCTCAGTGAGTGCTATGTAGTGCGTGGTGCCTCAGTGAGTTCTATGTAGTGCGTGGTGCCTCAGTGAGTGTCATGTAGTGCGTGGTGCCTCAGTGTCATGTAGTGTGTGGTGCCTCAGTGTCATGTAGTGTGTGGTGCCTCAGTGAGTGCTATGTAGTGCGTGGTGCCTCAGTGAGTGTCATGTAGTGCGTGGTGCCTCAGTGTCATGTAGTGTGTGGTGCCTCAGTGAGTGCTATGTAGTGCGTGGTGCCTCACTGAGTTCTATGTAGTGCGTGGTGCCTCAGTGAGTGCTATGTAGTGCGTGGTGCCTCACTGAGTTCTATGTAGTGCGTGGTGCCTCAGTGAGTGCTATGTAGTGCGTGGTGCCTCAGTGAGTGCTATGTAGTGTGTGGTGCCTCAGTATCATGTAGTGCGTGGTGCCTCAGTGAGTGCTATGTAGTGCGTGGTGCCTCAGTGAGTGCTATGTAGTGCGTGGTGCCTCAGTGAGTGCTATGTAGTGCGTGGTGCCTCAGTGAGTGCTATGTAGTGCGTGGTGCCTCAGTGAGTGTCATGTAGTGCGTGGTGCCTCAGTGAGTTCTATGTAGTGCATGGTGCCTCAGTGAGTGCTATGTAGTGCGTGGTGCCTCAGTGAGCTCTATGTAGTGCGTGGTGCCTCAGTGAGTTCTATGTAGTGCGTGGTGCCTCAGTGAGTGCTATGTAGTGCGTGGTGCCTCAGTGAGTGCTATGTAGTGTGTGGTGCCTCAGTGAGTGTCATGTAGTGCGTGGTGCCTCAGTGAGTTCTATGTAGTGCGTGGTGCCTCAGTGAGTGCTATGTAGTGCGTGGTGCCTCAGTGAGTGCTATGTAGTGCGTGGTGCCTCAGTGAGTTCTATGTAGTGCGTGGTGCCTCAGTGAGTGCTATGTAGTGCGTGGTGCCTCAGTGAGTTCTATGTAGTGCGTGGTGCCTCAGTGAGTTCTATGTAGTGCGTGGTGCCTCAGTGAGTGCTATGTAGTGCGTGGTGCCTCAGTGAGTTCTATGTAGTGCGTGGTGCCTCAGTGAGTGCTATGTAATGCGTGGTGCCTCGGTGAGTTCTATGTAGTGCATGGTGCCTCAGTGAGTGCTATGTAGTGCGTGGTGCCTCAGTGAGCTCTATGTAGTGCGTGGTGCCTCAGTGAGTTCTATGTAGTGCGTGGTGCCTCAGTGAGTGCTATGTAGTGCGTGGTGCCTCAGTGAGTGCTATGTAGTGCGTGGTGCCTCAGTGAGTGCTATGTAGTGCGTGGTGCCTCAGTGAGTGTCATGTAGTGCGTGGTGTCTCAGTGAGTGCTATGTAGTGCGTGGTGCCTCAGTGAGCTCTATGTAGTGCGTGGTGCCTCAGTGAGTGCTATGTAGTGCGTGGTGCCTCAGTGAGCTCTATGTAGTGCGTGGTGCCTCAGTGAGTGCTATGTAGTGCGTGGTGCCTCAGTGAGTTCTATGTAGTGCGTGGTGCCTCAGTGAGTGCTATGTAATGCGTGGTGCCTCAGTGAGTGCTATGTAATGCGTGGTGCCTCGGTGAGTGCTATGTAGTGCGTGGTGCCTCAGTGAGTGCTATGTAGTGCGTGGTGCCTCAGTGAGTGCTATGTAGTGCGTGGTGCCTCAGTGAGTGCTATGTAGTGCGTGGTGCCTCAGTGAGTGCTATGTAGTGCGTGGTGCCTCAGTGAGTGCTATGTAATGCGTGGTGCCTTAGTGAGTGTCATGTAGTGCGTGGTGCCTCAGTGAGTTCTATGTAGTGCATGGTGCCTCAGTGAGTGCTATGTAGTGCGTGGTGCCTCAGTGAGTTCTATGTAGTGCGTGGTGCCTCAGTGAGTTCTATGTAGTGCGTGGTGCCTCAGTGAGTGCTATGTAGTGCGTGGTGCCTCAGTGAGTGCTATGTAGTGCGTGGTGCCTCAGTGTCATGTAGTGCGTGGTGCCTCAGTGAGTGCTATGTAGTGCGTGGTGCCTCAGTGAGTGCTATGTAGTGCGTGGTGCCTCAGTGAGTGCTATGTAGTGCGTGGTGCCTCAGTGAGTGCTATGTAGTGCGTGGTGCCTCAGTGTCATGTAGTGCGTGGTGCCTCAGTGAGTGCTATGTAGTGCGTGGTGCCTCAGTGAGTGCTATGTAGTGCGTGGTGCCTCAGTGAGTGCTATGTAGTGCGTGGTGCCTCAGTGAGTGCTATGTAGTGTGTGGTGCCTCAGTGAGTGTCATGTAGTGCGTGGTGCCTCAGTGAGCTCTATGTAGTGCGTGGTGCCTCAGTGAGTGCTATGTAGTGCGTGGTGCCTCAGTGAGTGCTATGTAGTGCGTGGTGCCTCAGTGAGCTCTATGTAGTGCGTGGTGCCTCAGTGAGTGCTATGTAGCGCGTGGTGCCTCAGTGAGTTCTATGTAGTGCGTGGTGCCTCAGTGAGTTCTATGTAGTGCGTGGTGCCTCAGTGAGTGCTATGTAGTGCATGGTGCCTCAGTGAGTTCTATGTAGTGCGTGGTGCCTCAGTGAGTTCTATGTAGTGCGTGGTGCCTCAGTGAGTGTTATGTAGTGCGTGGTGCCTCAGTGAGTTCTATGTAGTGCGTGGTGCCTCAGTGAGTGCTATGTAGTGCGTGGTGCCTCAGTGAGTGCTATGTAGTGCGTGGTGCCTCAGTGAGTTCTATGTAGTGCGTGGTGCCTCAGTGAGTGCTATGTAGTGCGTGGTGCCTCAGTGAGTGCTATGTAATGCGTGGTGCCTCGGTGAGTGCTATGTAGTGCGTGGTGCCTCAGTGAGTGCTATGTAGTGCGTGGTGCCTCAGCAAGTGCTATGTAGTGCATGGTGCCTCAGTGAGTGCTATGTAGTGCGTGGTGCCTCAGTGAGTGCTATGTAGTGCGTGGTGCCTCAGTGAGTGCTATGTAGTGCGTGGTGCCTCAGTGAGTGCTATGTAGTGCGTGGTGCCTCAGTGAGTGCTATGTAGTGCGTGGTGCCTCAGTGAGTGCTATGTAGTGCGTGGTGCCTCAGTGAGTGCTATGTAGTGCGTGGTGCCTCAGTGAGTGCTATGTAGTGCGTGGTGACTCAGTGAGTGCTATGTAGTGCGTGGTGCCTCAGTGAGTGCTATGTAGTGCGTGGTGCCTCAGTGAGTGCTATGTAGTGCGTGGTGACTCAGTGAGTGCTATGTAGTGCGTGGTGCCTCAGTGAATGCCTTCACATTGAGTGTTTATGCCTCCTCCGTGGGAAGAGGTCATACCTGTGTGTATAAGGGAGTGAGGCTTCCTCACCTCCAGACTATAAGGTCACTGAGTCCTGCTGACCTCCTTCTCAGGTAGTCACTAACCTACCCTACGACTGTCAGCAAGCTGCACCCTCTGTCAGGGAGGAGGAGGAGGAGGGAGGGAGGGAGGGAGGATGGGAGGGAGGGAGGGAGGGAGGGAGGGAGGGAGGGAGGGAGGGAGGGAGGGAGGGAGGGAGGGAGGGAGGGAGGGAGGGAGGGAAGGAGGGAAGGAGGGTCTGAGGGAGGGAGGCAGGGAGGGAGGGAGGGAGGGAGGGTGGGAGGGAGGCAGGGAGGGAAGGAGGGAGGGTCTGAGGGAGGGAGGGAGGGAGGGAGGGAGGGAGGGAGGGAGGGAGGGAGGGAGGGTGGGAGGGAGGCAGGGAGGGAGGGTGGGAGGGTCTGAGGGAGGGAGGGTGGGAGGGAGGGAGGGAGGGTGGGAGGGTCCACTACAGTTATGAGGAACGTGGTTTGACTATATTATATTAAAAGTGTATAGTTCAGTAGTGTGCTGCTATTATATTCTATACGAGAGTTACACAGTAAGAAGTACAGTTAGCTATGGTTCCCTGTCAAGTCCATCACACAGGATGGTTCACATGCCATGTCTACCTGGAGAGTATTCCGGGGATCAACGCCCCCGCGGCCTGGTCCGTGATCAGGCCTCCCAGTGGATCAGGGCCTAATCAACTAATCTGTTACTGCTGACCGCACGTAGTGCAATGTACGAACCACAGCCCGGTTGATCCGGCACTGACTTTACGTATCTGTCCAGCTCCCTCTTGAAGTAGCCAGGGGTCTATTAGTAATTCCCATTATGGCTGGTGGGAGGCTATGTTCATTATAACTGTTGCACTACCACAGCCTGGGAATATTGGGGTTAAAACGCTGACCCCCCACTTTTCAAAGCTAGACCCTTTGGTGTGTCCAGTCCCCTTAGTCGTGATGTAGCTAGTTGTAAGGGTAGATGTAGAGGGTAGATGTAGAGGGCAGATGTAGAGGGCAGAAGTAGATGAGAGTGAGCATAGCAGAACTTACCAATAAACCAAAGAACAAATACTGCTGTGATATCCTTTACACATACCACTCAACCAACACAAATACTTGCTGCACAACAAAACTGGTGGCAGCAACTATTTGTGTTGGTAGAGTCATAGGTATAAAGGATATCACAGCTGCACTTGCTCTGTGGTATACTGGTTAAATTCTGCTATGCTGTCTGCTAACTACACGTCTGCCCTCGTCAGTAGCTATATCACGACTAAGGGGACTGGGCACGCCGAGGGGACGAACTTTAAGAACTAGGGGTCAGTTTCTTGACCCCTACATTTCCAGGCTGTGGGAGTGTAACAGTTATGACACACATACATAGTACTGAAATGTGTCAGCCTGGAGCTGAGAGACTTCAGTAGTGTCAGCCTGAGCTGGGAGACTTCAGTAGTGTCAGCCTGAGCTGGGAGACTTCAGTAGTGTCAGCCTGAGCTGGGAGACTTCAGTAGTATCAGCCTAAACTGGCAGACTTCAGTAGTGTCAGCCTGAGCTGGGAGACTTCAGTAGTGTCAGCCTGAGCTGGGAGACTTCAGTAGTGTCAGCCTGAGCTGGGAGACTTCAGTAGTATCAGCCTAAACTGGCAGACTTCAGTAGTGTCAGCCTGAGCTGGGAGACTTCAGTAGTATCAGCCTAAACTGGCAGACTTCAGTAGTGTCAGCCTGAGCTGGGAGACTTCAGTAGGGTCAGCCTAAGCTGGGAGACTTCAGTAGTGTCAGCGTGAGCTGGGAGACTTTAGTAGTGTCAGCCTGAGCTGGGAGACTTCAGTAGTATCAGCCTGGAGCTGAGAGACTTCAGTAGTGTCAGCCTGAGCTGGGAGACTTCAGTAGTGTCAGCCTGAGCTGGGAGACTTCAGTAGTGTCAGCCTGAGCTGGGAGACTTCAGTAGTATCAGCCTAAACTGGCAGACTTCAGTAGTGTCAGCCTGAGCTGGGAGACTTCAGTAGTATCAGCCTAAACTGGCAGACTTCAGTAGTGTCAGCCTGAGCTGGGAGACTTCAGTAGGGTCAGCCTAAGCTGGGAGACTTCAGTAGTGTCAGCGTGAGCTGGGAGACTTTAGTAGTGTCAGCCTGAGCTTGGAGACCAGTAGTGTCAGCCTAAGCTGGGAGACTTCAATAGTGTCAGCGTGAGCTGGGAGACTTTAGTAGTGTCAGCCTGAGCTTGGAGACCAGTAGTGTCAGCCTAAGCTGGGAGACTTCAGTAGTGTCAGCGTGAGCTGGGAGACTTTAGTAGTGTCAGCCTAAGCTGGGAGACTTTAGCAGTGTCAGCCTGAGCTGGGAGACTTCAGTAGTGTCAGCCTGAGCTAGGAGACTTCAGTAGTGTCAGCCTGAGCTAGGAGACTTCAGTAGTGTCAGCCTGAGCTAGAAGACTTCAGTAGTGTCAGCCTGAGCTAGGAGACTTCAGTAGTGTCAGCGTGAGCTGGGAGACTTCAATAGCATCAGTCTGAGCTGGGAGACTTCAGTAGTGTCAGCCTGAGCTGGGAGACTTCAGTATTGTCAGCCTGAGCTAGGAGACTTCAGTAGTGTCAGCCTGAGCTAAGGAGACTTCAGTAGTGTCAGCCTGAGCTGGGAGACCTCAGTAGTGTCAGCCTGAGCTGGGAGACCTCAGTAGTGTCAGCGTGAGCTGGGAGACCTCAGTAGTGTCAGCGTGAGCTGGGAGACTTCAGTAGTGTCAGCTTGAGCTGGGAGACTTCAGTAGTGTCAGCCTGAGCTGGGAGACTTCAGTAGTGTCAGTCTGAGCTGGGAGACTTCAGTAGTGTCAGCCTGAGCTGGGAGACTTCAGTAGTGTCAGCCTGAGCTGGGAGACTTCAGTAGTGTCAGCCTGAGCTGGGAGACTTCAGTAGTGTCAGCCTGAGCTGGGAGACTTCAGTAGTGTCAGCCTGAGCTGGGAGACTTCAGTAGTGTCAGCCTGAGCTGGGAGACTTCAGTAGTGTCAGCCTGAGCTGGGAGACTTCAGTAGTGTCAGCCTGAGCTGGGAGACTTCAGTAGTGTCAGCCTGAGCTGGGAGACTTCAGTAGTGTCAGCCTGAGCTGGGAGACTTCAGTAGTGTCAGCCTGAGCTGGGAGACTTCAGTAGGACAATGAAGATACGGTCAAGTATTCCATTAAAAGTTCATCATCCAGCAGAGCTGCAGTTCATCAACCAGCAGAGCTGCAGTTCATCATCCAGCAGAGCTGCAGTTCATCATCCAGCAGAGCTGCAGTTCATCATCCAGCAGAGCTGCAGTTCACCATCCAGCAGAGCTGCAGTTCATCATCCAGCAGAGCAGCAGTTCATCATCCAGCAGAGCTGCAGTTCATCATCCAGCAGAGCTGCAGTTCATCATCCAGCAGAGCTGCAGTTCACCATCCAGCAGAGCTGCAGTAGTGTCAGCCTGAGCTGGGAGACTTCAGTAGTATCAGCCTGAGCTGGGAGACTTCAGTAGTATCAGCCTAAACTGGCAGACTTCAGTAGTGTCAGCCTGAGCTGGGAGACTTCAGTAGTATCAGCCTAAACTGGCAGACTTCAGTAGTGTCAGCCTGAGCTGGGAGACTTCAGTAGGGTCAGCCTAAGCTGGGAGACTTCAGTAGTGTCAGCGTGAGCTGGGAGACTTTAGTAGTGTCAGCCTGAGCTTGGAGACCAGTAGTGTCAGCCTAAGCTGGGAGACTTCAATAGTGTCAGCGTGAGCTGGGAGACTTTAGTAGTGTCAGCCTGAGCTTGGAGACCAGTAGTGTCAGCCTAAGCTGGGAGACTTCAGTAGTGTCAGCGTGAGCTGGGAGACTTTAGTAGTGTCAGCCTAAGCTGGGAGACTTTAGCAGTGTCAGCCTGAGCTGGGAGACTTCAGTAGTGTCAGCCTGAGCTAGGAGACTTCAGTAGTGTCAGCCTGAGCTAGGAGACTTCAGTAGTGTCAGCCTGAGCTAGAAGACTTCAGTAGTGTCAGCCTGAGCTAGGAGACTTCAGTAGTGTCAGCGTGAGCTGGGAGACTTCAATAGCATCAGTCTGAGCTGGGAGACTTCAGTAGTGTCAGCCTGAGCTGGGAGACTTCAGTATTGTCAGCCTGAGCTAGGAGACTTCAGTAGTGTCAGCCTGAGCTAAGGAGACTTCAGTAGTGTCAGCCTGAGCTGGGAGACCTCAGTAGTGTCAGCCTGAGCTGGGAGACCTCAGTAGTGTCAGCGTGAGCTGGGAGACCTCAGTAGTGTCAGCGTGAGCTGGGAGACTTCAGTAGTGTCAGCTTGAGCTGGGAGACTTCAGTAGTGTCAGCCTGAGCTGGGAGACTTCAGTAGTGTCAGTCTGA
This sequence comes from Cherax quadricarinatus, assembly GCF_038502225.1. Taxonomy (NCBI): domain Eukaryota; kingdom Metazoa; phylum Arthropoda; class Malacostraca; order Decapoda; family Parastacidae; genus Cherax; species Cherax quadricarinatus. The sequence continues at coordinate 18,259,690 of NC_091328.1, forward strand.
GCTGGGAGACTTCAGTAGTGTCAGCCTGAGCTGGGAGACTTCAGTAGTGTCAGCCTGAGCTGGGAGACTTCAGTAGTGTCAGCCTGAGCTGGGAGACTTCAGTAGTGTCAGCCTGAGCTGGGAGACTTCAGTAGTGTCAGCCTGAGCTGGGAGACTTCAGTAGTGTCAGCCTGAGCTGGGAGACTTCAGTAGTGTCAGCCTGAGCTGGGAGGCTTCAGTAGTGTCAGCCTGAGCTGGGAGACTTCAGTAGTGTCAGCCTGAGCTGGGAGACTTCAGTAGTGTCAGCCTGAGCTGGGAGACTTCAGTAGGACAATGAAGATACGGTCAAGTATTCCATTAAAAGTTCATCATCCAGCAGAGCTGCAGTTCATCATCCAGCAGAGCTGCAGTTCATCATCCAGCAGAGCTGCAGTTCATCATCCAGCAGAGCTGCAGTTCATCATCCAGCAGAGCTGCAGTTCACCATCCAGCAGAGCTGCAGTTCATCATCCAGCAGAGCAGCAGTTCATCATCCAGCAGAGCTGCAGTTCATCATCCAGCAGAGCTGCAGTTCATCATCCAGCAGAGCTGCAGTTCACCATCCAGCAGAGCTGCAGTTCATCATCCAGCAGAGCTGCAGTTCATCATCCAGCAGAGCTGCAGTTCATCATCCAGCAGAGCTGCAGTTCATCATCCAGCAGAGCTGCAGTTCATCATCCAGCAGAGCTGCAGTTCACTATCCAGCAGAGCTGCAGTTCATCATCCAGCAGAGCTGCAGTTCATCCAGCAGAGCTGCAGTTCACCATCCAGCAGAGCTGCAGTTCATCATCCAGCAGAGCTGCAGTTCACCATCCAGCAGAGCTGCAGTTCACCATCCAGCAGAGCTGCAGTTCATCCAGCAGAGCTGCAGTTCATCATCCAGCAGAGCTGCATTTCACCATCCAGCAGAGCTGCAGTTCACCATCCAGCAGAGCTGCAGTTCATCATCCAGCAGAGCTGCAGTTCATCATCCAGCAGAGCTGCAGTTTATCATCCAGCAGAGCTGCAGTTCACCATCCAGCAGAGCTGCAGTTCATCATCCAGCAGAGCTGCAGTTCATCATCCAGCAGAGCTGCAATTCATCATCCAGCAGAGCTGCAGTTCATCATCCAGCAGAGCTGCAGTTCATCATCCAGCAGAGCTGCAGTTCATCATCCAGCAGAGCTGCAGTTCACCATCCAGCAGAGCTGCAGTTCATCATCCAGCAGAGCTGCAGTTCACCATCCAGCAGAGCTGCAGTTCATCATCCAGCAGAGCTGCAGTTCATCATTCAGCAGAGCTGCAGTTCATCATCCAGCAGAGCTGCAGTTCATCATCCAGCAGAGCTGCAGTTCATCATCCAGCAGAGCTGCAGTTCACCATCCAGCAGAGCTGCAGTTCATCATCCAGCAGAGCTGCAGTTCATCATCCAGCAGAGCTGCAGTTCACCATCCAGCAGAGCTGCAGTTCATCATCCAGCAGAGCTGCAGTTCATCATCCAGCAGAGCTGCAGTTCATCATCCAGCAGAGCTGCAGTTCACCATCCAGCAGAGCTGCAGTTCATCATCCAGCAGAGCTGCAGTTCATCATCCAGCAGAGCTGCAGTTCATCATCCAGCAGAGCTGCAGTTCATCATCCAGCAGAGCTGCAGTTCACCATCCAGCAGAGCTGCAGTTCATCATCCAGCAGAGCTGCAGTTCATCATCCATCAGAGCTGCAGTTCATCATCCAGCAGAGCTGCAGTTAATCATCCAGCAGAGCTGCAGTTCACCATCCAGCAGAGCTGCAGGTCATCATCCAGCAGAGCTGCAGTTCACCATCCAGCAGAGCTGCAGTTCACCATCCAGCAGAGCTGCAGTTCATCCAGCAGAGCTGCAGTTCATCATCCAGCAGAGCTGCAGTTCATCATCCAGCAGAGGTGAAGTTCATCATCCAGCAGAGCTGCAGTTCACCATCCAGCAGAGCTGCAGTTCATCATCCAGCAGAGCTGCAGTTCATCATCCAGCAGAGCTGCAGTTCACCATCCAGCAGAGCTGCAGTTCATCATCCAGCAGAGCTGCAGTTCACCATCCAGCAGAGCTGCAGTTCATCATCCAGCAGAGCTGCAGTTCATCATCCAGCAGAGCTGCAGTTCATCATCCAGCAGAGCTGCAGTTCACATTCCAGCAGAGCTGCAGTTCATCATCCAGCAGAGCTGCGGTTCACCATCCAGCAGAGCTGCAGTTCATCATCCAGCAGAGCTGCAGTTCACCATCCAGCAGAGCTGCAGTTCATCATCCAGCAGAGCTGCGGTTCACCATCCAGCAGAGCTGCAGTTCATCATCCAGCAGAGCTGCAGTTCACCATCCAGCAGAGCTGCAGTTCATCATCCAGCAGAGCTGCAGTTCATCATCCAGCAGAGCTGCAGTTCATCATCCAGCAGAGCTGCAGTTCACATTCCAGCAGAGCTGCAGTTCATCATCCAGCAGAGCTGCGGTTCACCATCCAGCAGAGCTGCAGTTCATCATCCAGCAGAGCTGCAGTTCACCATCCAGCAGAGCTGCAGTTCATCATCCAGCAGAGCTGCAGTTCATCATCCAGCAGAGCTGCAGTTCATCATCCAGCAGAGCTGTAGTTCATCATCCAGCAGAGCTGCAGTTCATCATCCAGCAGAGCTGTAGTTCATCATCCAGCAGAGCTGCAGTTCATCATCCAGCAGAGCTGCAGTTCATCATCCAGCAGAGCTGTAGTTCATCATCCAGCAGAGCTGCAGTTCATCATCCAGCAGAGCTGCAGTTCATCATCCAGCAGAGCTGCAGTTCATCATCCAGCAGAGCTGCAGTTCATCATCCAGCAGAGCTGCAGTTCATCATCCAGCAGAGCTGTAGTTCATCATCCAGCAGAGCTGCAGTTCATCATCCAGCAGAGCTGCAGTTCATCATCCAGCAGAGCTGTAGTTCATCATCCAGCAGAGCTGCAGTTCATCATCCAGCAGAGCTGCAGTTCATCATCCAGCAGAGCTGCAGTTCATCATCCAGCAGAGCTGTAGTTCATCATCCAGCAGAGCTGTAGTTCATCATCCAGCAGAGCTGCAGTTCATCATCCAGCAGAGCTGCAGTTCATCATCCAGCAGAGCTGCAGTTCATCATCCAGCAGAGCTGCAGTTCATCATACAGCAGAGCTGCAGTTCATCATCCAACAGAGCTGTAGTTCATCATCCAGCAGAGCTGCAGTTCATCATCCAGCAGGGCTGCAGTTCATCATCCAGCAGAGCTGCAGTTCACCATCCAGCAGAGCTGCAGTTCATCATCCAGCAGAGCTGCAGTTCATCATCCAGCAGAGCTGTAGTTCATCATCCAGCAGAGCTGCAGTTCATCATCCAACAGAGTTGTAGTTCATCATCCAGCAGAGCTGCAGTTCATCATCCAGCAGAGCTGCAGTTCATCATCCAGCAGAGCTGCAGTTCATCATCCAGCAGAGCTGTAGTTCATCATCCAGCAGAGCTGCAGTTCATCATCCAGCAGAGCTGCAGTTCATCATCCAGCAGAGCTGCAGTTCACCATCCAGCAGAGCTGCAGTTCATCATCCAGCAGAGCTGCAGTTCATCATCCAGCAGAGCTGTAGTTCATCATCCAGCAGAGCTGCAGTTCATCATCCAGCAGAGCTGTAGTTCATCATCCAGCAGAGCTGTAGTTCATCATCCAGCAGAGCTGCAGTTCATCATCCAGCAGAGCTGTAGTTCATCATCCAGCAGAGCTGCAGTTCATCATCCAGCAGAGCTGCAGTTCATCATCCAGCAGAGCTGCAGTTCATCATCCAGCAGAGCTGTAGTTCATCATCCAGCAGAGCTGCAGTTCATCATCCAGCAGAGCTGCAGTTCATCATCCAGCAGAGCTGTAGTTCATCATCCAGCAGAGCTGCAGTTCATCATCCAGCAGAGCTGTAGTTCATCATCCAGCAGAGCTGCAGTTCATCATCCAGCAGAGCTGCAGTTCATCATCCAGCAGAGCTGCAGTTCATCATCCAGCAGAGCTGTAGTTCATCATCCAGCAGAGCTGCAGTTCATCATCCAGCAGAGCTGTAGTTCATCATCCAGCAGAGCTGCAGTTCATCATCCAGCAGAGCTGCAGTTCATCATCCAGCAGAGCTGTAGTTCATCATCCAGCAGAGCTGCAGTTCATCATCCAGCAGAGCTGCAGTTCATCATCCAGCAGAGCTGCAGTTCATCATCCAGCAGAGCTGCAGTTCATCATCCAGCAGAGCTGTAGTTCATCATCCAGCAGAGCTGCAGTTCATCATCCAGCAGAGCTGCAGTTCATCATCCAGCAGAGCTGTAGTTCATCATCCAGCAGAGCTGCAGTTCATCATCCAGCAGAGCTGCAGTTCATCATCCAGCAGAGCTGTAGTTCATCATCCAGCAGAGCTGCAGTTCATCATCCAGCAGAGCTGCAGTTCATCATCCAGCAGAGCTGCAGTTCATCATCCAGCAGAGCTGCAGTTCATCATCCAGCAGAGCTGCAGTTCATCATCCAGCAGAGCTGCAGTTTACCATCCAGCAGAGCTGCAGTTCATCATCCAGCAGAGCTGCAGTTCATCATCCAGCAGAGCTGCAGTTCATCATCCAGCAGAGCTGCAGTTCACCATCCAGCAGAGCTGCAGTTCATCATCCAGCAGAGCTGCAGTTCATCATCCAGCAGAGCTGCAGTTCATCATCCAGCAGAGCTGTAGTTCATCATCCAGCAGAGCTGCAGTTCATCATCCAGCAGAGCTGCAGTTCATCATCCAGCAGAGCTGCAGTTCATCATCCAGCAGAGCTGCAGTTCATCATCCAGCAGAGCTGTAGTTCATCATCCAGCAGAGCTGCAGTTCATCATCCAGCAGAGCTGCAGTTCATCATCCAGCAGAGCTGTAGTTCATCATCCAGCAGAGCTGCAGTTCATCATCCAGCAGAGCTGTAGTTCATCATCCAGCAGAGCTGCAGTTCATCATCCAGCAGAGCTGCAGTTCATCATCCAGCAGAGCTGCAGTTCATCATCCAGCAGAGCTGTAGTTCATCATCCAGCAGAGCTGCAGTTCATCATCCAGCAGAGCTGTAGTTCATCATCCAGCAGAGCTGCAGTTCATCATCCAGCAGAGCTGCAGTTCATCATCCAGCAGAGCTGTAGTTCATCATCCAGCAGAGCTGCAGTTCATCATCCAGCAGAGCTGCAGTTCATCATCCAGCAGAGCTGCAGTTCATCATCCAGCAGAGCTGCAGTTCATCATCCAGCAGAGCTGTAGTTCATCATCCAGCAGAGCTGCAGTTCATCATCCAGCAGAGCTGCAGTTCATCATCCAGCAGAGCTGTAGTTCATCATCCAGCAGAGCTGCAGTTCATCATCCAGCAGAGCTGCAGTTCATCATCCAGCAGAGCTGTAGTTCATCATCCAGCAGAGCTGCAGTTCATCATCCAGCAGAGCTGCAGTTCATCATCCAGCAGAGCTGCAGTTCATCATCCAGCAGAGCTGCAGTTCATCATCCAGCAGAGCTGCAGTTCATCATCCAGCAGAGCTGCAGTTTACCATCCAGCAGAGCTGCAGTTCATCATCCAGCAGAGCTGCAGTTCATCATCCAGCAGAGCTGCAGTTCATCATCCAGCAGAGCTGCAGTTCACCATCCAGCAGAGCTGCAGTTCATCATCCAGCAGAGCTGCAGTTCATCATCCAGCAGAGCTGCAGTTCATCATCCAGCAGAGCTGTAGTTCATCATCCAGCAGAGCTGCAGTTCATCATCCAGCAGAGCTGTAGTTCATCATCCAGCAGAGCTGCAGTTCATCATCCAGCAGAGCTGCAGTTCATCATCCAGCAGAGCTGCAGTTCATCATCCAGCAGAGCTGTAGTTCATCATCCAGCAGAGCTGCAGTTCATCATCCAGCAGAGCTGTAGTTCATCATCCAGCAGAGCTGCAGTTCATCATCCAGCAGAGCTGTAGTTCATCATCCAGCAGAGCTGCAGTTCATCATCCAGCAGAGCTGCAGTTCATCATCCAGCAGAGCTGCAGTTCATCATCCAGCAGAGCTGCAGTTCATCATCCAGCAGAGCTGCAGTTCATCATCCAGCAGAGCTGCAGTTCATCATCCAGCAGAGCTGTAGTTCATCATCCAGCAGAGCTGCAGTTCATCATCCAGCAGAGCTGCAGTTCATCATCCAGCAGAGCTGCAGTTCATCATCCAGCAGAGCTGTAGTTCATCATCCAGCAGAGCTGTAGTTCATCATCCAGCAGAGCTGCAGTTCATCATCCAGCAGAGCTGCAGTTCATCATCCAGCAGAGCTGTAGTTCATCATCCAGCAGAGCTGTAGTTCATCATCCAGCAGAGCTGCAGTTCATCATCCAGCAGAGCTGCAGTTCATCATCCAGCAGAGCTGTAGTTCATCATCCAGCAGAGCTGTAGTTCATCATCCAGCAGAGCTGTAGTTCATCATCCAGCAGAGCTGCAGTTCATCATCCAGCAGAGCTGTAGTTCATCATCCAGCAGAGCTGTAGTTCATCATCCAGCAGAGCTGCAGTTCATCATCCAGCAGAGCTGCAGTTCATCATCCAGCAGAGCTGCAGTTCATCATCCAGCAGAGCTGCAGTTCATCATCCAGCAGAGCTGCAGTTACTATCACTTGGGACTCAACATGACCCAGCACATACACACCAGAAATAGAATTTTTATGAGGATATTTCCATCATCCCAGAGTGGAAACAAGAAAATTATATATAGAAGAGAAACGGGGTATGAGGAAAGGAGAAGAGGGAGAGAGAGAGAGAGGAGCGAGGGAGGAAGGAAGGGAGGGAGGAAGGGAGGGAAAGAGGGAAGGGAGGGAAGGAGGGAGGAAGGGAGGGAAGGAGGGAGGGAGGGACTGAGGAAGGGAGGGAAGGAGGAAGGAAGAAAGGGAAGGATGGAGGAAGGGATGGAAGGAGGGAGGAAGGGAGGGAAGGAGGAAGGGAGGGAAGGAGGAAGGGAGGGAAGGAGGGAGGGAGGGAAGGAGGGAGGAAGGGAGGGAAGGAGGGAGGGAGGGAAGGAGGGAGGAAGGGAGGGAAGGAGGGAGGGAGGAAGGGAGGGAAGGAGGGAGGGAGGGAAGGAGGGAGGGAGGGAAGGAGGGAGGGAATAAAGGTGACCAACTCTTCCATAACATGAGTCAGGTGTCTGACACATCACCTGTATTGGCAACAGTGCAACATTGTTTTCCATAATTTGGCAGGTAAGTTGCTGTTAGTGTTACTTATTACAGCACCTGGATCATATACGGCTCATACACGGGGTCATATACGGCTCATACACGGGGTCATATACGGCTCATACACGGGTTATAAGAGTTTTGTTTACCCCCACAGACAGGTCTGGGTCAAGGCTTTTCTGTTGAATGTCTATTCTACCAGACTGTTGCTACTGGTAGCCATCTCAGCCACTATAAAATATTTTCCCATAAGAAAGCCTGCAAAAAAAAATAGTGTATTGAGGGAGAACATAAAGAATTTACAGGAGAAAAAATGTGAAAATCTTGCATATTTCCACAGACGCAAAATTCAATTTAAAATCCTCTCCACAAATGGCCCATTACTCACAGAATGTTCGTATGTTAATGCCGAGATATGAACGGAATTTTTCAGAGCATTATAAAGTAATGCTTAACAGTCCGATTAAGAAGAGTACAGTGGAGGCTACACACAGTATTTTTACTACCTCTGCTCTCCCAGCAATTGAACACAAATCCCGTATAATTCGAGTCTGAAATAGAAACCATAGCCAGTCATGCAGCTCCTGGACAGCATTAATGAGCACTCGGTATTCCTTTGCTCATACACGACTCATACACGGGCCATATAGGGCTCATACAAGGGCCAAACACAAGTCATACACGGCTCATACATGGGTCACACACGGGGTCATACATGGCTCATACACGTGCACACATATCTCCTCTACAAAAAGAAGGCAGTAGACAGCTGGCAAAAAAATTACATCACAAAAGTCTTTTGAAAGGACGATGAGACGCCAAGTTACGAACTTTAATAAGAAAAAGCGTGAGCTGTACAATCCAAGTCAACACAGATTTAGAGCTTGAAGATCCTGTTTGTCACAGCTACTAAATCAAAACGACAAAATCACGGAGACTCTAGAAGAAAACCAGAATACAGACGCAGCGTGTACTGACTTTCCTGAGTTGATATCACTTAAAACTTTCAATTTTCTGACGAGCAGAACGGGAAGAGTAACGGTAAACAAGGCGGAAACCAGCGTTAGCAAAGCAAAGGATATCCATAGCAAAGTAACAAGCGTCTCAGTAGCCCAAGACACGATTCTGCCTCCCTTACTGTTGCTCATCCTTACTGAGGACATAGAAAAAACTTAACACAGCTTCGTATGATTCTTTGCGAACGATACAAAAATTAAACAAGTCACTTCAGCAGACGACACTAAAAAAACTGCCAGAGGACATATAGTTTTCCAGCACGATGCTCAGTGGCAGCAAACTCCAACTGTTTATATATGGAAAGAATGAAGAACTTAAGGCACTCACACTCTGTACATTGTCTTAGAGCAAAGAAACCATGACGAGGGACGGTAAACTACGTGTGGTTCCTTACTATTCACCTAGAGGTAGGTAGACACCTAGGTGTCTGTACATGAATGGTATACAGTACCGACAAGATAAGAAATTAGACACATGTGCAACATCTGGGTATCTTTAATTTGTATACGTTTCGTCATCCAGTGGCTTTATCAATACAATAAAAGGACATAATATGAAGACTGTAGGAGTACATACAAAAGACGAAGTAATCGGTCCCTCAGCCTAGGAGCAGGTGATGAGCACCGTAGTGTTGAAGAATGTGAAGCACAGGCAGGAAGACTGGAGCTTATATACTGGCATCACATTATGTCTTTGTGATGTACTGATAAAGCCACTGGATGGCGTTACATCTACAAATTAAAGATACCCATATGTTGCGCATGTGTCTGAGTCTTCACCTAGATGTTTACCCATTGCTGTGAGTGGCATCCTGAAGAGTGGTAGTATATCTGAGTTTTGAAATGATTTGAGTAGATTAGGTTAGGTAAGATTCGTCAGGAAACAGGACAAGTGTTTCCTGTCGCGGGTCTTAGTCACATAATGACCCCCTAGTGGAGTTTTTGGTCATCTGACCGAGGTCTTCCGCCGGCTTACCAGTCCATCCCTTTAAAAATTAAGATAATCAATTAGTAGTTGCTAACTGTGAATGTAAGTACGATAACAGCTCTTCGCCTGTAAAAATCAATGGCGTAGATCTTACTTTTCCACTGAGAGAGACTTTGAGGACTCAGTCTACAGTACTGGAGTGAAAGTCGTGACCAACACGTGGGACTGACAGACCAACACATGGGACTGACAGACCAACACGTGGGACTGATAGACCAACACATGGGACTGACAGACCAACACATGGGACTGACAGACCAACACATGGGACTGACAAACCAACACGTGGGATTGACAGACCAAGACCTGGGACTCACAGACCAACACATGGGACTGACAGACAGACAGGTGTCTCGCTCTCTGCTGGTGTTGCACAATAATGTTCGTAAATCATTATTTGTCACCGTTATATATTTTTTTAACACATCGGTAGTTTCCCATCAAGGTACAGTGACCCCCCTAACCCCCCATAAAAAAGAAACACATTTACCATCATCCTTTCAATATGTGTATTACGAACACAGGTATAGTCTTGTGGTGTGTACACCTGAGCATCACCGCGTCACCATGATAACCAAGGGCAGGAACGAATAAAAAGGGGGCAAAGAGTAAATACTAAATTATGTATTTAATTCACCAAATAAACGTGCAAATATATATACATTATGTTGAGAATAACAAGTTTGTCAACAAGAGATACAGTGAGGACGTGTGAGTGACCAAACGTGAGAGGTAAGTCTGACCCCGTGGCCTGGCTACCAAAGCTTTCGCTGGGTAGAAACATTTCGACGCGTTTCCCTATACCTGTTGTCCTGTTCACATAGCAGCAAGTAGGTACCTGAGTATTAGTTGACTGGTGTGAGTCGCATCCTGAGGAACAAAATTGAGGACCCCAATGGAAATAAGTCAGACAGTCCTCGATGACGCACTGACTTTCTTAGGTTATTCTGGGTGGCTAACCCTCCGGGGTTAAAAATCCGAACGAAATCTCATTTTATCTCTTACGAATCCCAGTCATCGCTTAACAACTTTGGTGGGCCTCCTTGTGATTGGCGCCTTGAACCCACCCAGCTGTTAGCATAACATTAGCCCCCCCCCCGTCATACCCTTAAAAGCTGGATTTCTGGTCGGGAGGACATGTTATGGGCGTGTGACATACCTCGAATAATTGTAACATACTCTTCCCATGCCATAAACTGCCTTAACAGATGACCAAAAGCTCCAGTGGCAGGTCATCGTCTGAAACCCGCGTCAGGAAACACTTGTCCTGTTTCCTGACGAACCTTACCTAACCTAACCTATGTGGACACCATTTATATGACCCTCCGAACTGCAACATTCTCACCCCTCCTTCAGAGTGCAGGTACTGCACTTACCTCCTCCAGGACTCGAGTCCGACTAACCGGCTGTACTTAAATCCTTCCGTAAATGTTTACTTAGCTAATACTCCAACAGTACGTCGAACCATGAAAACCTCTCGTCACAATTCATCCTCATGTAATACGCTCACATAAGCCTGCTGGATGCTCAAGCCCACAGGACTCAAAGCACCCTTCACCCACCTCCTGCGTGCAACCCTTCCTGGGAGGACTCCAACACTTCCGTCCACCCCAGGTTTACATACTCTCTCGGTCATCCTATTCTGCTCCATCTTAGTTCCCAAACCACCTCAATAACTCTCTTCAGCCATCTCAGTTACATTTTTGGACTGGGCAGCGGGGGCGCTGACCCCCGCAACAACCTTACTTCCTCTACTTACTTTTACACTCCGAATTCTATGTTATATGTCAGTGACTGTGCTAGGTCTGTAAATTATATGTGCTATATCTGTAAATTATACGTGCTGTGTCAGTAAATTATATGTGTTGTCTGTAAACATATGTGTTGTCTGTAAATTATATGTGTTGTCTGTAAATATGTGTTGTCTGTAAATTATATGTGTTGTCTGTAAATATGTGTTGTCTGTAAATATGTGTTGTCTGTAAATATGTGTTGTCTGTAAATTATGTTTCTCTGTAAATATATATGTTATCTGTAAATTATGTGTATTGTCTGTAAATATATGTATTGTCTGTAAATATATGTATTGTCTGTCAATTATGTGTGCTGTTTGTAAATATATGTAAATGTTGTCTGTAAATTATATGTGTTATACGCCGATAAATTATTCTCTGCACAAAAAGCCTGTGTAATGATGCTTTTAAAGCAATAAGTATGTGACCTTGATGACAGAGCAGGTGTGTGACCTTGATAAGTAGGTGTGTGACCCTGATGATAGAGCAGATGTGTGTGACCTTCATGATATAGAAGGCGTGTGACCTTAATATAACAGATGTGTGTGACCTTGATGACAGAGCAGGTGTGTGTGTGTGTGTGTGACCTTGATTACAGAGCAGGTGTGTGTGTGTGTGTGTGACCTTGATGACATAGCAGTGTGTGTGTGTGTGTGTGTGACCTTGATGATAGAGGTGTGAACTTGTTGATAAAGAAGGTGTGTGTGAACTTAATAGAGCAGATGTGTGACCTTATGATAGAGCAGGTGTATGTGTGTGACCTTGATAAAACAGGTGTGTGTGTGTGTGACCTTGATAAAACAGGTGTGTGTGTGACCTTGATAAAACAGGTGTGTGTGTGACCATGATGATAGAGGTGTGTGTGTGACCTTGATGAGAGCAGGTGTGTGTGTGACTTTGATGAGAGAGCAGGCGTGTGTGTGACCTTGATTAGAAAGCATATGTGTGTGTCCTTGATGAGAGCAGATGTGTGACCTTGATGAGAGAGCAGATGTGTGTGACCTTGATGAGAGTAGGTGTGTTTGACCTTGATGAGAGAGTAGGTGTGTGTGACCTTGATGAGAGCAGGTATGTGTGTGACCTTGATGAGAGAGCAGGTATGTGTGTGACCTTAATGAGAGCAGGTGTGTATGACCTTGATGAGAGAGCAGGTGTGTGTGACCTTGACGATAGAGCAGGTGTGACCTTGATAAAGCAGGTGTATGTGACCTTGATGGAGCAGGTGTGTGAGTAACCTTGATGAGAGTATGTGCGTGAGTGGCCCTGAGATAGAGCAGGTGTGTGAGTGACCTTGATGATAGAAGTGTGTGACCCTGATGATAGAGCAGGTGTGAGTGACCTTGATGAGAGAGGTGTGTGAGTGACCTTCACGATAGAGCAGGTGTTTGAGTGACCTTGATGATAGAGCAGGTGTGTGAGTGACCGTGATAGAGCAGGTGTATGTGACCTTGATAAAGCAGGTGTTTGACTGACCTTGATGATAGAGCAGGTGTGTGACCGTGATAGAGCAGGTGTGTGTGACCTTGATGATAGAACAGGTGTGTGAATGACCTTGATAGAGCAGTGTGTGTGTGACCTTGATGAGAGCAGGAGTGAGTGACCTTGATGAGAGAGCTTGTGTGTGTGTGACCTTGAGAGAGCAGGTGTAAGTGACCTTGATGAGAGCAGGTGTGTGACCTTGATGAGAGAGCAGGTTTGTGACCGTGATGATAAAGCAGGTGAGTGACCTGATGAGAGAGCAGTGTGTGTGCGACCCTGATGATAGAACAGGTGTGTGTGACCTTGATGAGAGAGCAGGTTTGTGACCGTGAAGATAAAGCAGGTGCGTGACCTTGATGAGAGAGCAGTGTGACCGTGATGAGAGCAGGTGTGTGACCTTGATGAGAGCAGGTGTGTGTGACCGTGATGAGAGCAGGTGTGTGACCTTGATGAGAGCAGGTGTGTGTGACCTTGATGAGAGAGCAGTGTGACCGTGATGAGAGCAGGTGTGTGACCTTGATGAGAGCAGGTGTGTGACCCTGATGATAGAGCAGGTGTGTGTGACCTTGATAGAGCAGGTGTGTGTGACCTTGATGAGAGAGAGGAGGTGTATGGTGTTGTACAGTGGGATAAATGTTAATATATATGTTTTGTGACATACAGTATGCTGAAGATGGTTATCATTCTGAGTGGTGATAGTGACTCCTGTCGTCACTCTACTGTGACTCCCCACCACTACCAACCCTACACACCTGGCGTCTACCTGGACGGTGTTCCGGGGGTTAACGCCCTCGCGGCCAGGTCCTTGACCAGGCCTCGTGGTAGATCAAGGCCTGATCAGCCAGACTGTTACTGCTGGCCGCACGCAAGCCGACGTACAAACCACAGCCCGGCTGGTCAGGTACTGACTTTAGGTGCCTGTCCAGCTCCCTTTCAAGACAGCCAGGGATGTTTTGGTAATTCCCCCTTATGAATGATGGGAGGCTGTTGAACAGCCTTGGACTCCTTACCCTTATTCTGCCTTATCTCGATGTACTCAAGACACTTATGCTTTTCACTGCTTGGGGATGATGCACCGTCTGCAGAGTATTTTGCTTCCAGAGGGAGTGATTTCTGTCACCAGAGTCTCTCTCTAGGACTTTCCAGGGATAAATTATAATGTATCTCGGCTGCCTCCTTCCAAGATGTGCGTGTCGAGTGACTAACATTCTCAGTAATTAAGACACTTGACTAAACCCCTCCCCCACAACCTCTCCCCTACAACCCCTCACCCACAACCTCTCCCCTACAACCCCTCCCCCACAACCTCTCCCCCACAACCTCTCCCCCACAACCTCTCCCCTACAGCCTCTCCCCTTCAACCCCTCCCCCACAACCCTTCCCCCACAACCTCTCCCCTACAACCCCTCCCCCACAAACCCAGTCTCACAGGTTGTATGTGGATTTCTCACAGTTTGCAGTAAATTTCTCAAATTACATTACTTAGGTTAAGTTAGGATAGGTTAAGTTAGGATAGGTTAAGTTAGGATAGGTTACGCTTGTTAGGATAGGTTACGTTTAGTTAGGTCATGTTAAGTTAGGATAGGTTACGCTTGTTAGGTTATGTTAAGTTAAGATAGGTTACGCTTGTTAGGTCATGTTAAGTTAGGATAGGTTACGCTTGTTAGGTCATGTTAAGTTATGATAGGTTACGTTTGTTAGGTCATGTTAAGTTAGGATAGGTTACGCTTGTTAGGTCACGTTAAGTTAGGATAGGTTACGCTTGTTAGGTCATGTTAAGTTAGGATAGGTTACGCTTGTTAGGTCATGTTAAGTTAGGATAGGTTACGCTTGTTAGGTCATGTTAAGTTAGGATAGGTTACGCTTGTTAGGTCATGTTAAGTTAGGATAGGTTACGCTTGTTAGGTCATGTTAAGTTAGGATAGGTTACGCTTGTTAGGTCATGTTAAGTTATGATAGGTTACGTTTGTTAGGTCATGTTAAGTTAGGATAGGTTACGCTTGTTAGGTCATGTTAAGTTAGGATAGGTTATGCTTGTTAGGTCATGTTAAGTTAGGATAGGTTACGCTTGTTAGGTCATGTTAAGTTATGATAGGTTACGTTTGTTAGGTCATGTTAAGTTAGGATAGGTTACGCTTGTTAGGTCACGTTAAGTTAGGACAGGTTACGCTTGTTAGGTCATGTTAAGTTAGGATAGGTTACGCTTGTTAGGTCATGTTAAGTTAGGATAGGTTGCGCTTGTTAGGTCATGTTAAGTTAGGATAGGTTACGCTTGTTAGGTCATGTTAAGTTAGGATAGGTTACGTTTGTTAGGTCATGTTAAGTTAGGATAGGTTACGCTTGTTAGGTCATGTTAAGTTAGGATAGGTTACGTTTGTTAGGTTATGTTAAGTTAGGATAGGTTACGCTTGTTAGGTCATGTTAAGTTAGGATAGGTTACGCTTGTTAGGTCATGTTAAGTTAGGATAGGTTACGCTTGTTAGGTCATGTTAAGTTAGGATAGGTTAAGTTAGACTGTCGTCGTCTATCAACAAAAGCAAACAGTTGCAACATGTCACAAGGAATATAAGTGAAATATAAGACAAAAACGACGAAAAAACATCAGACGCGCGACCACAAAACTGAGCGTCAACCAGCGCAGCAGAAATATTTAAGTCACAGTCACTGTTTAACACTGTTAAACAGTCACCCATATGACTGTCTTAGAGACAGGTACATTTTGTTATAATAAAAAGCTGCTTGTACAAGTTTACTTAGCTTGTAAATCTTATAGTTTACGTGTAAACAGTTCCAGGGGGAGTCGCTGCCCCCGCGGCCCCGTCCCAGACCAGATTTCCCTGGTGAGATCATTATTAATCAAGTTGTTAGTGCTGGTTACATGTAATAAATCCATCCCGTGTGATGGAATATGAGAGAAACACAAGTGTAACTTGTTTGCTGTTCTTACTATAGAACCTTCATGCTGAACACCACCAGCACCTGCACCACCACCACCTGCACCACCAGCACCACCACCTGCACCACCAGCACCACCACCAGCACCACCACCACCTGCACCACCACCAGCACCACCAGCACCACCACCAGCACCACCACCACCACCACCAGCAGCACCACCACCACCTGCACCACCAGCACCACCACCAGCACCACCACCACCTGCACCACCACCACCACCAGCACCACCACCTGCACCACCACCACCACCAGCACCACCAGCACCAGCACCACCAGCACCAGCACCACCAGCACCACCACCACCACCACCACCACCACCAGCACCACCACCACCAGCACCACCACCAGCACCACCACCACCAACAGCACCACCACCACCACCAACAGCACCACCACCACAAGCAGCACCACCACCACCACCAGCACCACCACCACCACCACGACCAGCACCACCACCACCACCACCACCAACAGCACCACCACCAGCACCAACAGCACCACCACCAGCACTACCACCACCAGCACCACCACCAGCACCACCAACAGCACCACCACCACCAGCACCACCAACAGCACCACCACCACCACCACCACCAGCACTACCACCACCAGCACTACCACCACCAGCACTACCACCAGCACCACCACCAGCACCACCACCACCACCACCAGCACCACCAACAGCACCACCACTAGCACCACCACCAGCACAACAGCACCACAACCACCAGCACAACAGCACCACAACCACCAGCACCACCACCAAAAGCACAACAGCACTACCTCCAACACCACCACCAGCAGCACCACCACCATCAGCAGCAGCACCACCAACACCAACACCACCACCACCAGCACCACCACCAACAGCACCACCACCAGCACCACCACCAACAGCACCACCACCAGCACCACCACCACCAACAGCACCACCAGCACCACCACCAACAGCACCACCAACACACTACTGATGTATACAATTCTGATTAAAATTTCCCTGCTGTACCCTCCCCCCTTTCCCTTAACCCTACTCCCCTCCCTCCGCCCCTCCTTCCCTCTACTCTGTACTTCCTCCCCTCTCTCTCGTCCCTCCTCTCCTCTCCCCCGTCTCATGTCCCCTCTCCCCGTCCCTCCTCCCCTCTCCCTGTCCCTCCTCCCCTCTCCCCGTCCCTCCTCCCCTCTCCCCGTCCCTCCTCCCCTCTACCCCGTCCCTTTCACAGCCACAAAGAACCTTATCTCTGACCACAGGCCGCTCTATAATCCCCCCTCTCTCCCCACTCACCTATTCTCCTCTCACCACTCCTCTCCTCTGCCCTGCAGATCACGCTCCTCACTCTCCAGTAGCATAAAACTGCTCCAAGAATAAACATAAGAAAGAAGAAGCACTGCTACAGGCCTACTGGTCCATGCTAGGTAGGTCCAAGTCACCTACTGGTCCATGCTAAGCAGGTCTAAGTTACCTACTGGCCCATGTTAGGCAGGTCTAAGTCACCTAATGGTCCATGCTAGGCAGGTCCAAGTCACATACTGGCCCATGCTAGGCAGGTCCAAGCCACCTACTGGCCCATGCTAGGCAGGTCCAAGTCACCTACTGGCCCATGCTAGGCAGGTCCAAGTCACCTACTGGCCCATGCAAGGCGGGTCCGAAACAGAGGAGGACAGGGACAAGTTGCAGCCAGCAGAGGTAGATGAGTGCAACACACTGCTCAGTAGCCTCACTGAAGCCAACATCTGGAGCAACTCTGAACATAGATGTAAAAATAAGGACAAATGCAGTATAATGCGATCCTTTATTGAGTAGGTTTCACCCACACAGTGGACTTTATTAAGTGGCACACAGATGTACCTGGGTAAAGTGCACATGGATGTGGAGTCTAGGGGAGAATGTTGTATGAGAGACGTGCACCTCCGTCTCTCATACAACATACATAACATTCATATACAAGATTATGTTAGCAACAAAAGATAAAGATAGTGGAGGTATTACTGGAGGTTCCGGGGTTAACCTCCCCATCCCTGAGGCCAGGTCCATGACCAGGCCTGGAGCTGGAGGGAGCCTCATAATACATGCTCCTGGTGTTCACCGTGCTCCTGGTGTTCACCATGCTCCTGGTGTTCACATGGACCTGGTGTTCACCGTGCTCCTGGTGTTCACATGCTCCAGGAGTTCACCGTGCTCCTGGTGTTCACCGTGCTCCTGGTGTTCACCATGCTCCTGGTGTTCACCATGCTCCTGGTGTTCACCATGCTCCTGGTGTTCACCATGCTCCTGGTGTTCACAATGCTCCTGGTGTTCACCATGCTCCTGGTGTTCACCGTGCTCCTGGTGTTCACCGTGCTCCTGGTGTTCACCGTGCTCCTGGTGTTCACCATGCTCCTGGTGTTCACCGTGCTCCTGGTGTTCACCGTGTTCCTGGTGTTCACCGTGCTCCTGGTGTTCACCATGCTCTTGATGTTCACCATGTTCCTGGTGTTCACGCACCTGGTGTTCACAATGAACTTGGTGTTCACCATGTTCCTGGTGTTCACCATGTTCCTGGTGTTCACCATGTTCCTGGTGTTCACCACGCTCCTGGTGTTCTCCATGTTCCTGGTGTTCACCATGTTCCTGGTGTTCATGCACCTGCTGTTCACCATGCTCCAGGAGTTCACCGTGCTCCTGGTGTTCACCATGCTCCTGGTGTTCACCATGCTCCTGGTGTTCACCATGCTCCTGGTGTTCACCGTGCTCCTGGTGTTCACCATGCTCTTGGTGTTCACCATGTTCCTAGTGTTCACCGTGCTCCTGGTGTTCACCATGCTCCTGGTATTTACCATGCTCCTGGTGTTCACGCACCTGGTGTTCACCATGAACCTGGTGTTCATCATGTTCCTGGTGTTCACCATGTTCCTGGCGTTCACCATGTTCCTGGTGTTCACCATGTTCCTGGTGTTCACCATGTTCCTGGCATTCACCATGCTCCTGGTGTTCACCATGTTCCTGGTGTTCACCATGTTCCTGGTGTTCACCATGTTCCTGGTGCTCACCATGTTCCTGGTGCTCACCATGAACCTGGTGTTCACCATGTTCCTGGTCTTCACCATGTTCCTGGTGTTCACCATGAACCTGGTGTTCATCATGTTCCTGGTGTTCACCATGTTCCTGGTGTTCATCATGCTCCTGGTGTTCACCATGTTCCTGGTCTTCACCATGTTCCTGGTGTTCACCATGAACCTGGTGTTCATCATGTTCCTGGTGTTCACCATGTTCCTGGTGTTCACCATGAACCTGGTGTTCACCATGAACCTGGTGTTCACCATGTTCCTGGTGTTCATCATGCTCCTGGTGTTCATCATGCTCCTGGTGTTCATCATGCTCCTGGTGTTCACCATGTTCCTGGTGTTCATGTTCCTGGTGTTCACCATGTTCCTGGTGCTCACCATGTTCCTGGTGTTCACCATGTTCCTGGTGTTCACCATGTTCCTGGTCTTCACCATGTTCCTGGTCTTCACCATGTTCCTGGTGTTCACCATGTTCCTGGTCTTCACCATGTTCCTGGTCTTCACCATGTTCCTGGTGTTCACCATGTTCCTGGTCTTCACCATGTTCCTGGTGTTCACCATGTTCCTGGTGTTCACCATGTTCCTGGTGTTCACCATGTTCCTGGTCTTCACCATGTTCCTGGTCTTCACCATGTTCCTGGTCTTCACCATGTTCCTGGTGTTCACCATGTTCCTGGGGCTCACCATGTTCCTGGTCTTCAACATGTTCCTGGTGTTCATCATGTTCCTGGTGTTCACCATGTTCCTGGTGTTCACCATGTTCCTGGTGTTCAACATGTTCCTGGTGTTCACCATGTTCCTGGTCTTCACCATGTTCCTGGTGTTCACCATGTTCCTGGTCTTCAACATGTTCCTGGTGTTCACCATGAACCTGGTGTTCATCATGTTCCTGGTGTTCACCATGTTCCTGGTGTTCACCATGTTCCTGGTGTTCACCATGTTCCTGGTGTTCACCATGTTCCTGGTGTTCACCATGTTCCTGGTGTTCAACATGTTCCTGGTAACAACCGGGAACAACACGCACGACACATCAACATGCCTGGTCACACAACATGGCAAAGTTGCAACAATAAGAACTGGTTTTGTTGCTGTTGTTGTTGCGTGTGTGAGGAAGAAACTGGCCAGACACGAATGCTTCTTATATGATGATGGTTCAGTGTTGTGGCCACTATAATGGTGCAGCAGCAACATTAACCTGTCCTCCCAACACTCAGTATTATGATGATGGTTCATTGTTGTGGCCACTATAATGGTGCAGCAGCAACATTAACCTGTCCTCCCAACACTCAGTATTATGATGATGGTTCATTGTTGTGGCCACTATAATGGTGCAGCAGCAACATTAACCTGTCCTCCCAACACTCAGAATTATGATGATGGTTCATTGTTGTGGCCACTATTATGGTGCAGCAGCAACATTAACCTGTCCTCCCAACACTCAGTGAGTGAATCTTACTGCTAGTTACTTCTGTCGTTGCAATTGTAATCTAACTTGACCCAACAATACCAAAAACAACCTAACCTAACTTAGCAACGCAACGTAACATAACCTCTACTCTTCCACATATTCACCGCAGATTATTCAACTCGCACAAATTCTCATCCAGCGGACCCACATGTGCTGTGTGTGGAGCCTCACCCCCAGAGCTCAGTGTGTCGTACCAGTTCTGGGGAAGCAAGAGAACGATGGTGAGGAGAGGAGCGAGCAGGAGAGGAGTGAGCAGGAGAGGAGTGAGCAGGAGAGGAGTGAGGAGGAGAGGAGTGAGGAGAGGAGGAAGGGAAGGAGGAGGACAAGGAGTACCGTTAAGTACTACAAGCGACCAGATACCACAAAAACGCGACTCTCTCTGGACACCTTGAACTCTCACCTCCTGGGCCAAACATTGCCTTCACCTACACAACAATATGTAAATTTGAATGAAATAAAAATGAGTTAGTCCTTGCCAGTGTATACCTGGAGAGGGTTCCAGGGGTCACGCCCCCTCGGCCCGGTTGTCATGAAGGGGGGTAATGATTAGGGGAATATGGGGGTAAGGGGAGGGAGTCAGTAGGCAGGGGACAGGCAGGAGAAGTGGTAGGAGAGATGATTAGCGGAGGTTGGTAGGTAATGTGAGGTCACTGGTGACTACATCTTCACCTCTCATTACTCTACCCACCACTCCACACTACTCACCCTCTCACTACTTTAGCTAAACATAAATAAATGGAAATAAGAATAAATAACGGGGACAGTGAATATTACTATTCTACTCAAACACAGTTTATTATTAAGTCCTTGTACAATAATATATTTGGGAACAGGAGTACATCATTGGGGTTTAGATAAATGGGGTGGTACACATAAGCAGTGAGACAGGGAACACAATCAACTTGACGAAAATTAATATAACTTACAATATAGTTCAGAGGACAGTTCACTACAGGAACTAAGCCACAGGTCCCAAGACCTACACAGCACGAGTACTGCTCCAAGCCAGTACTCTGCCCAATGTCTCCAACAGTCTCTCCTCCCGAGACTCTCCAGCTCAGCTCTGCTCACAGGCCAGAGCTCTGCTCGAATCTCCAACAGTCTCTCCTCCCGAGACTCTCCAGCTCAGCTCTGCTCCCAGGCCAGAGCTCTGCCCGAATCTCCAACAGTCTCTCCTCCCGAGACTCTCCAGCTCAGCTCTGCTCCCAGGCCAGAGCTCTGCCCGAATCTCCAACAGTCTCTCCTCCCGAGACTCTCCAGCTCAGCTCTGCTCCCAGGCCAGAGCTCTGCCCGAATCTCCAACAGTCTCTCCTCCCGAGACTCTCCAGCTCAGCTCTGCTCCCAGGCCAGAGCTCTGCCCGAATCTCCAACAGTCTCTCCTCCCGAGACTCTCCAGCTCAGCTCTGCTCCCAGGCCAGAGCTCTGCCCGAATCTCCTCTGCTCAGCTGTTCCTTGGGCTTATATTGTCCCGAGAGCACCCCCCCCCACAACCACGTGTACGACCTGACGCCTAGGTCTGACGCCGTCAAGAACAAAAGACCTCAGACGTGGGCGTGGCTGACAGACGTTTGCCAAGGCAAGGTGTGACCATATAATTGGTTAAATTAGGTCTCCCAAGAGACCTCACAAGCCCAGCTGAACTACATCACACGGTCCCAGACCAGTGTACTTACACTTTAGAAATTAGTAAATAATTACATTATTATTATTTCTTTTATTATTAATATTATTTCTCTTATTATTATTATTAGCATTATTGGTATTACTATTATTATTACATTTATGGGGGAGTAGTAAAGTCGTAGGGGTCACACAGCACCTGGGGGCAGGGAGGCATGGTGGAGGGGAGAAGGAAACATTCAGACTGGAGTGAAGGAACTGAAATACAGATCCACTTCCTGAGATCAAGAGCTCTTGATGGAAGCAACATTGAAACACCAAATATCATCATAAAACAATGACACAACATAAACATGGTAACCTCACGAGGTTTCCTCATGGTAACTTCGCGAGGTTTCCTCATGGTAACCTCACGAGGTTTCCTCATGGTAACCTCACGAGGTTTCCTCATGGTAACTTCACAAGGTTCCCTCATGGTAACCTCACAAGGTTCCCTCATGGTAACTTCACAAGGTTCCCTCATGGTAACCTCACAAGGTTCCCTCATGGTAACCTCACAAGGTTCCCTCATACTGGAGACTGTGTAGTGTTTTCGACATGACAGAAGTTATAAATACTAAGAAATGTTAAGCTTGACCAATACTGAACATATCAACAACAGGCTGGGAGACTCCAGGCTGGGGGACTCCAGGCTGGGGGACTCCAGGCTGGGGGACTCCAGGCTGGGGGACTCCAGGCTGGGGGGCTCCAGGCTGGGGGACTGATTACCTCCTCTCGTTTAACTACTTCTACAGTCTTCACATTATATCCATGTATTGTCTTCATAAAGCCACTGGATGGCGAAACGTCTACAAATTAAAGATACCCAGATGTTGTACATGTGTCTAATTCATCATCTTGTCGGTACGGTATAACCATTCATGTACAATAAAAATAATAATAATAATAATAATAATAATAATAATAATAATAATAATAATCTTTATTTCTAAAAGTACAGGGCATACAGGCCTAGCTGACATCAATGACATACTACTGTATAGAAAGCAGCTTGTTATGCAGAGTATTTCGGGCAAATTAGGTAAATTTTGTCCCAGGATGCGACCCACACCAGTCGACTAACATCCAGGTACCTATTTTACTAATGGGTGAACAAGGAGAGCAGGTGTCTTAAGAAAAACGTCCTAATGTTTTCCAGCCATACCGGGGATTCGATCCAAGGACCTCAGTGTGTGAGCTGAGTGCGCTACCGATCGAAAGTGTTGGCTGGATCTCATTATTAAGTGGAATGAGGTGGACGAGGTGAATGAAGATCCCTACATTTACAGCTTTAAGAAGAGGTATGACAGAGTCAAGCATCCACTAGTCATGCACTTGTCGGCCAAGATAACCCAGGAGGGACCGAAACGTGTCGACCAAGATAACCCAGGAGGGACCGAAACGTCTTCTTAAGCTTTCTCTCCCAAGTGAAGGTTATTTATGAATTGTTCCAGCTATGATATTGTAGATTATTTGTGAATTGTTCCAGCCACGGTATTGTGGGTTATTTCCTAAGAGACGTGGTTCAGCAGTGCTTCGAACCTCTCAAAGACAACTCACTGTAAACACACACACACACACACACACACACACACACACACACACACACACACACACACACACACACATACACACACACACACACACCGTGCTATGAAGGTTGCAAAACACAGGCAATCACAACATTTACAAAAGCCAGAGAAACATGGGCGTAAAGCCATAAACAGCCCCTGCTACAACATGGTTACTTACACACCATAACACACGCACAATGCTGACGTGACACACACACACACACACACACACACACACACACACACACGTCTAAAATACTCCCACCTGCAAGTCACCTGCAGGTAAGAGGTGTCAGGTGAACCACCGGGAGGCCTGGTCCAGGAGCGGGCCAAGGGGGCGACGATCCCCCGAAACCTAATCCTGGCTAATCCTGGGTAAACAACACAAAAGAAGAGGACATTGTTGATTGGACAAAGTTCTATGTAGAGTGAAACATGGCTTGGTAAAGTTCTATGTGGAGTGAAACATGACTTGGGAAAGTTCTATGTGGAGTGAAACATGACTTGGGAAAGTTCTATGTGGCGTGAAACATGACTTGGTAAAGTTCTATGTGGCATGAAACATGACTTGGGAAAGTTCTATGTGGCATGAAACATGACTTGGGAAAGTTCTATGTGGCATGAAACATGACTTGGGAAAGTTCTATGTGGAGTGAAACATGACTTGGGAAAGTTCTATGTGGCGTGAAACATGACTTGGGAAAGTTCTATGTGGCGTGAAACATGGCTTGGGAAAGTTCTATGTAGAGTGAAATATCATGTGGGGTTCGAACACGTGGATAGGGTAAAGTAATACTCATGTAGGCTGGAAGTACGTATAATTACGGATAATGTGGGGAGCGCCCTAACAGCCGTAACCTTGTCTCCTTGCTCACTCTCGTAACACTGACTGGCTGCCCACAGTACCCATATGTGAGGGGGTCTTTGAATACTGCTATGGTCAGCACAATATGAATACAGACAGTGACTCAGGCAGAGAGGGTTGGTAGTGAGTCATCTACTGGTACACTGGTTACTGGTAACTGGTTACTACTACTGAGAGCTCGGCGACGCTAACGTATGTTGTCCCGACATACAACTAATACAAACTAGAGATGGCAGGTGTACGGCTTGGGCTGATTCTATACAATGTCAAAGTACACAACAATTGAACATTATAACATACATAAGTAGAACATTGGAATGGAAGCTTACGTAACAGAAACTGTAATGCAATACAAGGTATAATATAGCACAACTCATCGAATGAAACTCAACGTTGGGATTACACAGTAGAAGTGATAAAAAAAATTTGATCGATCGATCTGTATTCATGTGATCTACGGATTCTGAGGAAGGAATATATACAAAGAAGTGTTTAACAGAAAGGCAGATTCGGTGCACTCAAATCTAGACTGTTAACTCTCAGAACTCGAAGAGAACGTGAACACAAAAAAAAAAAATTCTTGAATACTGATAAGCTGATACTGTAATTATTCATCTATACAGGTTATTTACATTTAACCCCAACTCTGCTAGGGTAAGATTGACATATGCAGAATGGGTGTCATCTCTGGGAGGATCAAACTCTGTAGCACTGGCTAACTCATGCTGTATTTGAGGCAAATCTGAATTGGAAGTTACAAATGATACTTGAGGATTTCTCAATACCTGTTGTGTACGTAGGGAATAACGACATTCAGGTTGATCGTCTGATTGAGTATCAGAGGAAGAGAGTACAGGATCAGGAGGATTGTTAGAGTCTGTCACATTAGTCTGGGTTGGAACATCATTATCATCACATACTAACTTCATATGATCTAAATGCGATTCTTTATACTGACCAGTACTAATTTCTCTAACCTTATACTTATTACCAGTGATATGTTCAACTACTCGATAAGGACCAACAAACTTTTGATCAAGCTTTGGCATTGCAGATGTTTTGTTAAAGTTAGTCAGCATAACTCTCGAACCTACTTTGATTTTGGATGGCTTTGCTCGAGTGTTTGCGACTCTTGTAAATTCTGCTGTTGATTTATGAAGTGTTTCACGGATTCTTCTAAAAACACTTTGAGCTAAGCTGGTACGAGTTGCTATGAAATCATCAGGGTTGTAATTTGGTTTCGGATTAGAATATAACAACTCATAAGGCAAACGTTTATCTACACCGTACAATGCATAATGTGGAGTGTCACCTATAGAAACATTGTAAGCAGAATTTATAGCACACTGCACATCAGGTATAACTTCATCCCAAGTTTCACTGTTGGGATTGATAGTGGCTCTCAAGACATCAAGTACTTTCTTATTGGTTCGTTCCACTAACCCATTGCTGGCAGGATGATGAGGAACAATGGTGGATTTAGAGATCTTGTACAAGGTACACAAATTTTCAAGAATCTCATTACAGAATTCACCTCCATTATCTGTTACTAGGGACTTAGGGGTGGTATGCCTGCAGATAATGCATTCTTTAAATGCTTTAGCTACTGTCTCGGCAGTCTTATCTGCAATAGGAACTAACTCACAATATCTGGTGAAATGGTCTACCATAACACACAGATGTTTGTTGCCTTGGAGGGAACATTGGAAATTAGTTAACAAATCTAGTGCAACTCTTTCCCAAGGTTCGCTAGTGGTTGGATATACTTGGATTGGATTAGGACCATTAGCATTACCTTTATGTTGCATGCAGACACTACATTTCTTAACATACTCAGAAATATCAGTTGCCATACGAGGCCAAAAGTATTTCAATCTGGCTTGTTTTACTGAACGATCCATACCAGGGTGTGCAACACCTGGTACATCGTGAACTAGCTGTAAGGCTACATTCATTAGTGACTGTGGAATTACTAACTGGTATACTCTTCTGCTAGGAGTACCCAACTCGGCTGTTCGATACAGTAATTCTTGGTTCATGACAAAGTCACTGATGGGTGCTGGTGGCTTCACAGTCAGAATAAGATCTTCCTGGAGCAGGAATCGAATCACACCAGACCACATGGGATCTGTTCGTTGAGCACTCTTTACATCTTCAGCACTAAATGGGGGGTCTGCAGTTACTATACTAACATGTCGCAATAAGGCATCTGCGACTACATTTGACTTGCCAGGTAAATGCTCAAAGGTGGGATTGAACTCTTGGATAGTCAAGGTCCATCTGGCTAACCTTCCAGTAGGTTGTTTGTTCTGGAATAAAGGTATCAGTGGAGCATGGTCTGTCAAGACATGAACAGAGTACTGATAAATGTCTCGGAAGTGCTTTAAAGACCATACTATTGCTAAAGCTTCTTGCTCAGTTACTGTATAATTACGTTCAGCCTTCGTAAGGACTCGGCTAGCAAATGCAACTGCGTTGTACTTGCCATCGGTCTTCTGAGCTAGTACGGCACCTATGCCGATTGAACTAGCATCAGTTGTCAGATAGAAGGGCTTAGAAAAATCTGGAAATTTCAAAATTGGAGCAGATGTTAGCTTTTCTTTTAGAGTTTGGAATGCTCTTTCTTGACGGAAGGTCCAAACAAAAGGAGCATCTTTCTTAAGCAACTCAGTTAGAGGAGCAGCTATGGAAGAAAAATTGGCAATGAAAGATCTATAAAAACCTGCTAAGCCCACAAAGGATCTTACGGCATCAGCAGTTTTGGGTGTTGGAAAATTTAGTACTGCAGTTACTTTACTTTGGTCAGTCGTAACCCCTCTAGGAGTGACCGCGGGGCGTTGATCTCCGGAATACCCTCCAGGTAGACTCCAGGCAGGTATGATATTATCCTGTGTATGATATTATTTATGATAGAGGAACATTTTATTTTTGCTACCCAGCGCCAGTCTTTAATTAACACTAGGGACTAATGCCCATAGCCACCGCCCACCGCCCCGCACCCCCCGAATACATTTAAGTAATACATGAATCCTGCACAAGGAAAGTTAGTGAGGCTGAGGCGAAAAAAGAAATGACGATCGGCAAGTAAGAGATGAATTCTGCAAATGTCCACCAGGGGCGTGTAACGTCCACGGTGGGCAGCATCCAGGGTGGGCAACGTCCAGGGTGGGCAGCGTCCAGAGTGGGCAACGCCCAGGGTGGGCAGCGTCCAGGGTGGGCAACGTCCAGTCCAGGGTGGGCAATACTGCTCTCACCTGGTGCGACATGTCCTTCATGTCGTCACAGACACCTGTGTCATGTTTACCAAAAGGAAATTTTAGCTCCTCGGCTATGGAATAAAAACGAAATCAAAATTGGAGTAGAAATGCGAAAGACGTGGGAATGAACATGTAGGAAGGTGTTACACTGAGAACACGACTATGTTGTTATCACAGCTATAAGAACAGTAGTGGACCGGGGAAACAGAGCCTCCTAAGAGGAAGCCAGTGATGACGATGTTCAGACAACTTGTGCACTAACAGCTAGTAAATGCTGGCTAAGTTTCGCTCAGACTGATAAAACTTGTTGCACAGGCGAAACTTCTTTCAATATAGTTTCCCAGGTGTTGATATAATTTACAATACTTCCCATCAAGGCTGAAGGGACCGATCATCTCAAATTAATTCTACATCCTTCCGTGTTATGTTCGTCTCATTCAACCGAAGAAGCCTGCCGAGCAGGCGAAACGACTCGACAATGAAGATACCAAAAAGCTGCACATGTGTCGTATGAGCTGGCGAATTCAGAGATCAGAAGAATGTACAGAGAACCTCCTAGGAGCACCTCCCTTCAAGATCCCTGGAACTGTAATCACTGAAGTGCAGCCCAGACAGCTACATCATAATTCACAACTGGAACAGTCTGGAGGGCCCGGCTTCTAAATCCACACACTGAGTTACCTCTTACCAGAGCGGGAGGCACTGTACATGGTAGAGTACTATGTGCCTCAAGTGAAAATCAGGGGAGCAGTACTTTCACTGAGAGATAAAGAGTAGGAAGACTGCGAGGATCTTCACTGGCCTTCCTGCATGTCAGGCTCCTATGAGAATTTCGTAAGTTCTTGTAAAAAATGAGAGAGCGAGAGAGAGAGAGAGAGAGAGAGAGAGAGAGAGAGAGAGAGAGAGAGAGAGAGAGAGAGAGAGAGAGAGAGAGAGAGAGAGAGAGAGAGAGAGAGAGAGAGAGAGAGAGAGAGAGAGAGAGAGAGAGAGAGAGAGAGAGAGAGAGAGAGAGAGAGAGAGAGAGAGAGAGAGAGAGAGAGAGAGAGAGCCGAAGTGTCAGAGAACCTGATATATAAAACCCCAGACAACTGAGTGGATGTCCCTTGAGAGCTGTGAGGTGTAATTACCTGGCAAATCCCTTGGCCGCACACCTGTCATTCCACCTGTCATCTCTAACAGTCTCTCTCTGTCTCTCTCTCTCAGGATACGAATTCTCACTGCCCAGAGTAAAGAAAAAACACAGGTGGAGAGTAAACTTTCACTGCTGCAACGTTTCACTTCATGTAGTTTTATCAAGTCATGTTTTGTTCTGTGTGGACCTTTAACAAGTAATGTTTTATTCCGTTTAAAGCTTTATGAAGTCATGTTTTGCTCCATGTCAAGCTTTATTCAGTTAAGCTCTACACAGACCACAACAATAACACAAAAACTCTCTCTCTCTCTCTACTCCTGTTTCTTTTAATGCATTGTTCTTGCCTATGAAATCTCCAGGCACATTTTACACTTCTGAATAACAATTCCCTTCTTCATGGTGGCAGTGTGGGGGGAGAGCCTTCTGCTTTACCACCCTGACAGCTGTCTAGACCAAAGTAACGACAGTGTTACGCCAGTTTAGTTTCTCTTTAAGAAAATATGCTGGCAAGATCCTGAGGATTTTTGGTATGTATACTTTTTGATCACAATCTAATCAAAGTTTAGACTTACATGCACAAGGGTCCTGACCAGCAAAATGCACGCAACTATGAAGGTTTCTTCACCAAATTCAACTACAACAACAATAACATCAACTGGGATCAGGGGAACCATGCCTTAAATGAAACATGTTGGGGAGATATCTTAAATAACATGGATCCAAACCAGTGCCTTGAAAGGATCAACTTCCTGGCAGCTGAAGTTTGTTCAAGGCATATTACCCAAAGAAAGAAGAAGAGAAGAGGTAAACTGGAGAGAGAAAGATGCTCCCACTACAGAAGACGACGAAGAATTGCCGAGCTCCTCAAGAAGGCTATATTATCTGATTCACGGAAGGAAGCACTAGCCAGGGAAGTGGAAAGTATCGAACTTAAGTTAAAGGACTCACGCAGGATCCAGGAGAGGCAGAAGGAGCTAAAAGCGATTAGTGAAACTGAAAGAAATTCGAGATATTTCTTTTCATATGCAAAAAAAAAAAAAAAAGATAAAAACCACATCTAGTATCGGGCCTTTGCTCAGACAAGACGGGACTTACACAGATGACAACACAGAAATGAGTGAGATACTGAAATCTCAATATGACTCTGTTTAGCGAGCAAATAATCAGTCTAAAGACTGACAATCTGCATGACCTTTTCATGAATGAGCCCCAAAACACCGTCAATGTATGCCAGATTTCTGACATTAACCTAACTCCACTAGACTTTGAGAAAGCCATAGACAACATGCCCATGCATTCAGCTCCAGGCCCAGACTCGTGGAACTCTGTATTCATTAACAACTGCAAGAAACCCCTTTTGCGTGCTCTAAGTATGCTATGGAGAAGGAGCTTAGACATGGGTGAAATCTCAAAGTCACTTAAAACGACGGACATAGCCCCTCCCCATAAAGGTGGCAGTAAAGCATTAGCTACGAACTATAGACCAACAGCTCTAACGTCCCACATCATAAAAAAATATTTGAAAGAGTACTAAGAAGCATGATTGCAAACCACTTGAATTCCCAACAACTGCACAATCCAGGACAACATGAGTTTAGAGCAGGTCGCTCCTGCCTCTCGCAAATACTGGATCTTGGATGCAACGGAAGACAAACATAATGCAGTTGCAGTATACACAGACTTTGAAAAAGCCTTTGATAAGTACGATCATGGTGCAACACCGCACAAAATGCTTGATGAAGGGATAACTGGCATAGTGGGCAGATGGATCTTCAGCTATCTAACCAATCGAACACAAAGAGTAGTGGTACACAGAGTTAAATCAGAAGCTGCCATAGTGAAAAGCTCTGTTTCACAAGACACAGTACTCGCCCCCATCCTGTTCCTCATCATCATATCAGACATAGGGACGTAAACCATAGTACTGTGATATCCTCTGCAGACGATACTAGGATCTCCATGAGACTGTCATCCACTGAGGACGCGGTTAACCTCCAAGAAGATATAAACAGTTTCCAAATGGGCAACGGAAAACAATATGATGTTCAATGAAGACAAATTTCAACTACTCCATTATGGAAAACTGGAGGAGTAAAAACTAGAAGTGAGCATACTACAAACTCTAATCATACAATAGAGCGGAAAAGTAATGTGAAGGACCTGGGAGTGGTAATGTCTGAAAATCTCTCTCTCAAAGATCACAACAGTGCCGCAATCACATCTGGGAAGAAAATGATAGGATGGATAATGAGAACGTTCAAAACAAGAGATACCAAGCCAATAATGATCCTTTTTAAATCAATTGTTCTATCTAGGCTGGCATATTGCTGTACATTAACACCTCCCTTCAAAGCAGGTGAAATTGCAGATCTCGAGAATGTACAGAGAACCTTAACTGCACATATAAGTCCTATCAAACACCTTAACTACTGGGAACGCCTTGAAGTACTTGACTTGTACTCACTGGAGCGCAGGAGAGAGATATATAATCTACACTTGGAAAATCCTAGAGGGGATTGGTCCCTAATCTGCACACGGAAATCACTCCCTTCGAAAGCAAAAGACTGGGCAGGCGATGCAAAATACCCCCAATGAAAAGTAGGGGCGCCATTAGTACATTAAGAGAAAACACAATTAGTGTCCGGGGTCCAAGACTGTTCAACAGCCTCCCACCAGCCATAAGGGGAATTACCAATAAACCCCTGGTTGTCTACAAGAGGGAGCTGGACAGATACCTAAAATCAGTGCTTATCAGCCGCGCTGTGGTTCGTACGTTGGACTACATGGGGCCAGCAGTAACAACCTGGTTGATCAGGCCCTGATCTACCGGGAGGCCTGGTCGTGGACCGGGCCGCGGGGGCCCTGACCCCCGGAATACCCTCCAGGTAGGTAGGTAGGTATTTACTTTCTCTCGCTTTACGTCTCTTCTGTTTCTCTTGTCTTTTTTTTAATCTTACTCTTGTCTCTCGTCTATTTTTTATCTTTATTATCGATATTTTTCTCTATACTACACAGCAATCCAGGCTGTTGATGTCAGTAACGTCACAAGATTCAGATGATGTCACGTTATGTTACTGACATCATATGAGCTTAACATCACTAGTCTTAGGCCTCATTTAAATTATGCTGCTCAGTTCTGGTCACTGTGTTGCAGAATGGATATAAATGCTCTGGAAAACGTACAGAGGAGGATGACAAAGTTGATCCCATGTATCAGATATCTTCCCTATGAGGACAGACTGAGGGTCCTGAATCTGCACTCTCTAGAAAGGCGTAGAATTAGGGGGGATATGATTGAGGTGTATAAATGGAAAACAGGAATAAATAAAGGATATAAATAGCGTGCTGAAAATATCTAGCCAAGACAGGACTCGCAGCAATGGTTTCAAGTTGAAAAAATTCAGATTCAGAAAGGATATAGGAAAGCACTGAGAGATGATAATTCCTGAGAGATGATAATTCCCAATCGTGACTCCAGTTTTTGAAGCTGTCATAGGTGATGAACCTTGCAGGAATACTTGACGATATACTTCACTGACCTTCTGAAGTCTCCCAACCCAGGCTGACACATTTTATTACTATAAGACACTGAACTGATGTCAGCTGTAAGAAACCCATTCTGTTTCTTACTGTTTCTACTCCCGGAGTCCGGCCTATGGGCCAGACTCGTCTGGTGTTTGTCTGGTCATCCAGGTTGTTGCTGCAAGTGGCCCGCTGACCCACTTATCCATCACAGCCTGGTTGACCTGGTGAAGATACTTGTCCAGTTTCCTGTTGAAGACTTCTACACTTGTCCCAGTGTTTCTGTTATCTTCTGGTAAGATGTTGATACAGTGTTCCCTTATCGTCCCCACCGCACCCTTGCTTTTCACTGGCTTTATTTTGCACTTTCTCCCATATCTCTTGCTCCAGTATGTTGCTACGGCAGTGTGCAGATTTAGGACCAGGCCCTCCAGTACTTTCCACACATATATTATCATGTATCTCTCCTCTCCGGTATTACATAACTCTTTTCTATTCTATTCTATTTAAAAAAAAATCGTCATAATTTACACGTGGAAAACTTTACAGAAAACAAGAGGTTCGACAGACGGTGCAAAATACCATTAATGAAAAGCAGGGATGACATGAATACACTAGGACAGAATTCAATAAGTGTAAAGGAACCAAGACTCTTTAATACCCTCTCTTCATACAAAAGGGAAATTACCAACAGACACCTGGATGTCCTCAAGAGTAAACTGGATAAGTTCTTCAAGTTAGTTCCCGATCAGCTGGGCTGTGGTGCCTAAGTTAGGCTAGTACCAACAGTCTGGTTTATCAGGCCATCAACCAGAAGGCCTGGTCTAGGACCGGGCCGCTAGAGCGGTGACCTCCTGAAATCGTCTTAGCCTTCAACAGCACACTGCTGTTGTAGCCAGCTTCATTAAGTCTTCAGAAAGGAGCCAGACAGGTTCCTTCAGGAGCCGGATTAACTAGTTTATGATGGCTACGCCAGCCATGGTCAGCCATAACCTGGCTGAGCAGGCAGTCACCGGGGAATCCTGGCCTCAGGCCTGGCTGCAAGAATTAAAAAAAAAAAAAAACTGGTGAAACAGGTCTGTGGCGGCCGCGCCTTCACATTTTCTGAATCTGGAAGTCATTATTGACACACTTGCCGGAGGGAAGGATGAAAGTGAGAGGCCAGGCTGACGGCGATCAATGTAGGTAAACACGAGCACGGTGACACCCACCACCACCATGCTCACCCACCAACCTACAAAGTGTTAAATTCACGCTACACCATAGACTGGGAATGAAACCCGTGCGACGTTTCGGTTCATCTGGGATCATTACAGAGGCGCCAGTGAAAGTTTTCAATTTCAATTTGTGGGTTGCTATGAGGTGCTGCAGTTTCGTTACTGTGATTTTCTTTCTTCCAGAGTTTTGCAAAATTTAAAGAGCGTAGCAGCTTACTCTCGGGATGGGTAATGAAAACTTTCAAAACAAGGGAAATAGTACCAATGGTAACACTGTTCAAATAACTTGTGCTCTCTTGCTTAAGAGGCGCCTGAGTTTACCTGTCTCCTAATATCATGTTTACTTCTCCATTATAATCTACCTTGTCCATAATTACTATCGCATTTGCCTTGTATGCTTCACAAGGTGAAGTCCAGGATCTTTCCTTAATTCATGGTAAAACTTAACAAATCTTTGAGGACAATAATGTTGCAGAGGTGTGAGCTTTTGCTCAGACCTCTACAACACAACTGCCCTCAAATATTTAAGTTATACTATGAATTAAGGAAAGATCCTGGACTTCACCTTACGAAAGCAAAGCAAATGCGACAGTAATTATAGACAAGGCATATTATAGGGGAAAATAACATATTAGAAGACGGGGAAACTGATGCGCCCCTTAAAGTATAGTTCAGTGTTGACGGCTCCGTCCAGGGCAGGCGAGGTATCAGAGCTGGGACAGATACAGAGATCATTTACGACCCGCATAAAGCATTTAAATTACTGGGAACCCATCAGAGTCCCAAATACGTACTCCTTGGGGAAGAGGAGAGATACATAATCATATATACCTGGAGAGTATACTTGAGGGCCTTGTCCCAAACCTGCACACTGCCATAACAACATATTGGAATAACTAACAAAAAGGGCACAATACCGTGACTGGAACAATACACAAATAACCCGCACATAGAAGAGAGAAGCTTACGACGACGTTTCGGTCCGACTTGGACCATTTACAACGTCACACTAGTGTGACGGGTAAATGTGCGGGTTATTTCTGTATTGTGTAACATACTGGAGTGAGAGATATGGGAGGAAGTGCAAAATAACTCTGGTAAAAGTATGGGCGCCGTGGACACAATAAGAGAACATTGTATCAACATCTGTGGCCCCAGTCTATTCAACATCTTACCAGAAAATATCAGAAACACTCTTGGGACAAGTGTAGAAGTCTTCATGAGGAAACTGGGTATCTTCAACAGGTGCCAGATCAACCAGGCTATGATAGATATGTGGGGCAGCGGGCCTCCAGCAGCAACAGTCTGGTTCGCCAGGCAAGCACCAAACAAGCCTGGCCTAGAGGCCGTGTTGCATGAAAATTCATAGATATATCACCCCCAGTACGCACCCCCAGTACGCACCCCCAGTACGCACCCCCAGTACGCACCCCCAGTACGCACCCCCAGCACGCACCCCCAGCACGCACCCCCAGTACGCACCCCCAGTACGCACCCCCAGCACGCACCCCTAGCACGCACCCCCAGCACGCACCCCCAGTACGCACCCCCAGTACGCACCCCCAGCACGCACCCCCAGTACGCACCCCCAGTACGCACCCCCAGCACGCACCCCCAGTACGCACCCCCAGTACGCACCCCCAGCACGCACCCCCAGCACGCACCCCCAGTACGCACGCGTAGTACACATGCTCAAAACGCACGCCCAGCACGCACGCCCAGTACACATGCTCAACACGCACGCTCAATACGCACGCCCAGTACACTCGCCCAGTACACACGCGTAGTACACACCCCAGTGCACATTCCCCTGTGCAGCTCAACACAGAACATACTCCCAGTATACACGACAGCAATTAATACATATTCTGATACCTAATTCCCAGATGTTATTCTCTCTCTCTCTCTCTCTCTCTCTCTCTCTCTCTCTCATTTCATATTAATGTAGACCTTACAGCTATCACGCTCGTCTTTTGTTTACTATTATTATAAAGTTTAGAGCCAGGAGTTAGTCCACTAACTACAGTACTACACTATTGTCAAATCAATAAATCACAACATATGAAAACTATTATAGATCGCTTATGCAAATTATTTATTTTTCACTACAATAAGGTATACCAGTAAGGTATACCAATAAGGTATACCAGTAAGGTATACAAGATGCAAAACAACCACAGAGGGAGTTGAGGGAATGGTCATCCTACTCATTTCTGCAACACTGAAAGCTCTTGAAAATGTGTTGATTGAAACACGAAAGGCCTAGAGCTATCATCCAACTCCCCCTGTGGTTGTTTTGCACCAAAATTGTTGTTGAAGGTGTATGAAGTGCTGGTGGGTCATTATGGTCACAACAGAAGTCCTTAAATGCATATAATAGTGTAAACAGTGAGTAGTTTACATGAACTAAGACACACATGTTGGTGTGCATACACTGGGAGATACATACACTGGGAGATACATACACTGGGAGATACATACACTGGGAGATACATACACTGGGAGATACATACACTGGGAGATACATACACTGGGACATACACGTCTCCCACTGGGAAGAATTAGACACGTGTAACACCTGTGTATTTTTATTTCGAAGAGTAGAACTAACCAGTGAGTTTCAATTCGATACAAAGATGACATACAAAGACATCAGAAGATGAGGCAATCAGTCCCTGAGTCAGCATTGAGTCAGCCTGGTTGATCATGCCCTGATCAACCGGGAGGCCTGGTCAAGGACTGGGCCTCGGGGACGTTGACCCTCGGAACGACCCCCAGGTAGCCTTGCGGAACTATATACACAAGACAGTGGATGTTTGGGTAATCAGTCCCTCAGCCTCATGACTTAACTCCTCAGCACTGTGTACTGTTACTCTCGCCATACACCTCCCACTGTACACACACTGTACATAAATTACAACACACAGCGTTTTCTACACCTCACCTGCGTTACACTGCCACCTGTGTATGTAACGTGAAAATTAAGCCCAGTTCGATCACTGGCGGTGGTCGAACTGGGCCGTGAAGAGTTCCCAGTCACGTTTGATAACCATTGCGCCAGCCAGAGGTTCAAAACGTTCAGCACCGGTGAAGAACACAAGGTTCAACACGGTAGTTAGAATGTAAGACCTCATCTTAACACATGATATTCACAGTTTAGTTGTGTGTGTACACACGGAGTGCACACGTACACTACATGTACACACACACACACGGTCAAGGATATTGTATATCTCAAGCGCATGTACAATGCCAGTTGATTTTATATATATATATATATATATATATATATATATATATATATATATATATATATATATATATATATATATATATATATATATAAAGAGAGAGAGAGAGAGTGCACATGAAAGACTTGAAATAATTTACATATTCATTAACATTAACTCTCATGAAACAAACACAGGACAGATAACTTTTCAAACATTTCTTCTTGTTTCAATACACTGGGGGTGAAAATGATGTTTTTTTTTTTAACTAGAATGGTAAATATTATGAGTGTAACCACAAAATGTTTATCAAAAATTATCAATGATGGATAAACATAATAATGAAAGCCACCACTAGTGTGTGTGTATGTGTGTGTGTGTGTGTGTGTGTG
Organism: Cherax quadricarinatus; assembly: GCF_038502225.1. NCBI lineage: Eukaryota > Metazoa > Arthropoda > Malacostraca > Decapoda > Parastacidae > Cherax > Cherax quadricarinatus. The sequence goes on from NC_091328.1 coordinate 18,296,460, forward strand.
TGTGTGTGTACTCACCTAGTTGAGGTTGCGGGGGTCGAGTCCGAGCTCCTGGCCCCGCCTCTTCACTGATCGCTACTAGGTCACTCTCCCTGAGCCGTGAGCTTTATCATACCTCTGCTTAAAGCTATGTATGGATCCTGCCTCCACTACATCGCTTCCCAAACTATTCCACTTACTAACTACTCTGTGGCTGAAGAAATACTTCCTAACATCCCTGTGATTCATCTGTGTCTTCAGCTTCCAACTGTGTCCCCTTGTTACTGTGTCCAATCTCTGGAACATCCTGTCTTTGTCCACCTTGTCAATTCCTCTCAGTATTTTGTATGTCGTTATCATGTCCCCCCTATCTCTCCTGTCCTCCAGTGTCGTCAGGTTGATTTCCCTTAACCTCTCCTCGTAAGACATACCTCTTAGCTCTGGGACTAGTCTTGTTGCAAACCTTTGCACTTTCTCTAGTTTCTTCACGTGCTTGGCTAGGTGTGGGTTCCAAACTGGTGCCGCATACTCCAATATGGGCCTAACATACACGGTGTACAGGGTCCTGAATGATTCCTTATTAAGATGTCGGAATGCTGTTCTGAGGTTTGCTAGGCGCCCATATGCTGCAGCAGTTATTTGGTTGATGTGCGCTTCAGGAGATGTGCCTGGTGTTATACTCACCCCAAGATCTTTTTCCTTGAGTGAGGTTTGTAGTCTCTGACCCCCTAGACTGTACTCCGTCTGCGGCCTTCTTTGCCCTTCCCCAATCTTCATGACTTTGCACTTGGTGGGATTGAACTCCAGGAGCCAATTGCTGGACCAGGTCTGCAGCCTGTCCAGATCCCTTTGTAGTTCTGCCTGGTCTTCGATCGAGTGTATTCTTCTCATCAACTTCACGTCATCTGCAAACAGGGACACCTCAGAGTCTATTCCTTCCGTCATGTCGTTCACAAATACCAGAAACAGCACTGGTCCTAGGACTGACCCCTGCGGGACCCCGCTGGTCACAGGTGCCCACTCTGACACCTCACCGTGTGTGTGTGTGTGTGTGTGTGTGTGTGTGTGTGTGTGTGTGTGTGTGTGTGTGTGTGTGTGTGTGTGTGTGTGTGTGTGTGTGTGTGTGTGTGTACTCGCCTGGCTGAGCTTGCAGGGGTTGATACACACGTAACCCACAACTCTCATCGACCGGCTTTATTGATTTCTGGTCTCCATGGTCTGATCGTACCTCCTATTGCAACTGTGTAAGGTGAACGTCTCCACCACCTGTTCGTCCGGTGCAACCCACTTACTACTGTCACAATGATGACGTGTTTCCTAGCTTTCCCGTGACCTCCTTAGGAGTAGTGCTGGGTGTCATCTGTGTCCCCTGACTCTCAGTGGTGCTGGGTGTCATCTGTGTCCCCTGACTCTCAGTGGTGCTGGGTGTCATCTGTGTCCCCTGACTCTCAGTGGTGCTGGGTGTCACCTGTGTCCCCTGGTTCACTCAGTGGTGCTGAGTGTCATCTGTGTCGCCTAGTTCATTCAGTGGTGCTGAGTGTCATCTATGTCCCCTGGTTCACTCAGTGGTGCTGGGTGTCATCTGTGTCCCCTGGTTCACTCAGTGGTGCTGGGTGTCATGTGTGTCCCCTGGTTCACTCAGTGGTGCTAGTGTCATCTGTGTCCCCTGGTTCACTCAGTGGTGCTGAGTGTCATCTGTGTCCCCTGGTTCACTCAGTGGTTCTGAGTGTCATCTGTGTCCCCTGGTTCACTCAGTGGTGCTGAGTGTCATCTGTGTCCCCTGGTTCACTCAGTGGTTCTGAGTGTCATCTGTGTCCCCTGGTTCACTCAGTGGTGCTGAGTGTCATCTGTGTCCCCTGGTTCACTCAGTGGTTCTGAGTGTCATCTGTGTCCCCTGGTTCACTCAGTGGTGCTGAGTGTCATCTGTGTCCCCTGGTTCACTCAGTGGTTCTGAGTGTCATCTGTGTCCCCTGGTTCACTCAGTGGTGCTGGGTGTCATCTGTGTCCCCTGGTTCACTCAGTGGTTCTGAGTGTCATCTGTGTCCCCTGGTTCACTCAGTGGTGCTGGGTGTCATCTGTGTCCCCTGGTTCACTCAGTGGTTCTGAGTGTCATCTGTGTCCCCTGGTTCACTCAGTGGTGCTGAGTGTCATCTGTGTCCCCTGGTTCACTCAGTGGTGCTGAGTGTCATCTGTGTCCCCTGGTTCACTCAGTGGTGCTGAGTGTCATCTGTGTCCCCTGGTTCACTCAGTGGTGCTGGGTGTCATATGTGTCCCCTGGTTCACTCAGTGGTGCTAGTGTCATCTGTGTCCCCTGGTTCACTCAGTGGTTCTGAGTGTCATCTGTGTCCCCTGGTTCACTCAGTGGTGCTGGGTGTCATATGTGTCCCCTGGTTCACTCAGTGGTGCTAGTGTCATCTGTGTCCCCTGGTTCACTCAGTGGTTCTGAGTGTCATCTGTGTCCCCTGGTTCACTCAGTGGTGCTGGGTGTCATATGTGTCCCCTGGTTCACTCAGTGGTTCTGAGTGTCATCTGTGTCCCCTGGTTCACTCAGTGGTGCTGGGTGTCATCTGTGTCCCCTGGTTCACTCAGTGGTTCTGAGTGTCATCTGTGTCCCATGGTTCACTCAGTGGTGCTGAGTGTCATATGTGTCCCCTGGTTCACTCAGTGGTTCTGAGTGTCATCTGTGTCCCCTGGTTCACTCAGTGGTGCTGAGTGTCATCTGTGTCCCCTGGTTCACTCAGTGGTGCTGAGTGCATGCTCACTCCAAAACACAAACAGCCACACCATAATAATTAGATAGGTATAACATTTAAGAAACAACATACAGTCTAAAAGTCGAGAGTAACAAGATGACGGGAGGAACAGAGAACAGTTTTATCGATCAACGAGCGTTCTGTAGACGAAGTCATGGAAGAATGGCCCTGCAAATTTTTCCGCTATCTACAAACGTCATTCACTACTTGCAAATGTTTCCACTCATCTCCACAAGAGTAGCTTTTGAGTGAAAGTTCTGTGGAATGCATTCGCAGTTTGCCTGGTGCTTCAGAAGTGTAAGCGACAGCAAGGTGCAGGCCGCAGTCACGCCTGCAAGGAGCAGGCCGCAGTCACGCCTGCAAGGTGCAGGCCGCAGTCACGCCTGCAGCAGGTTATGACGAGAAAATGGGCACTGGTAAAGATCACACCCATTGATACCAGAGTAAACATCAACTATGGTCAAGAATAAGTCACTGTCGGGGCTACAACGACTACTACCAGCGTAGACATCAACTATATTGAAAAGTAATAAACATTACCAGTACTATAACAAATAGTACTAGTGTAAACATCATCTACAGTGAAGAATAATAAACATTACCGTTGCTACAACAACTAGTACCATTGTAAACATCAACTATGGTGAAGAATATACCACATTACCGGTGAATAACTTATACACCTTTGTATCTTATTGGATGGACGTCATTATGTATGTTAATCTACCTAGAGGATCGACATATTTGTAAGGTACCGTCTGCTATTAATTACTGTTGAAATTGTGAAGTGGTAGGACTTCTACAGTCATTACCTCACTTTGTAACACATAAAGTGTGTTTTTCCTGCCTCTTCTTCCTGTTCCTCCGAAGATGTGTGAAACACATGAAAACGCTCAAGTTGTCCTCTTTACTCTTTCACTATACAGATTAATAAATAAATAAATAAATAAATAAATATATATATATATATATATATATATATATATATATATATATATATATCGTTCGTGGTTACAATAATATATATATGGTGCTCGTAGACTAGTACACCAAACAGGGATGAGAATGAAATTAGCTTGAAAGCTCTCACACCTCGGACCAAGAGTAATACACCTAGCTTGGCTGGGTGCTTCTTTCTTGTAGGAGTGGGTGGTCCTGTGGGTTAAGGCGTCGTGAGGTTCTCGCTCACAATGGTGGGCCAGTACAACATGGGTTCGAATCCTTGGCTAGCGCAGTGTTGTTATTGAGCAATACCACTCGTTTGTGGTTACAAGAATATGTACTCATGTGAGAGATTTTTAACCATCCAATTGAATTTCAAAAAGTTGAGAAAGTTGTATCAAGCAAGTCCATGGTCGACAGCAATATAATTGAATCTTGTTTCATAAAAAGCAGTTTTGAAAATAATATACTTCCTTTGGTTTATATAAATTAGATTTATTTATAATTAATAAAATTTTGGAAGAATTTAATAATACATTAAACAAATAATAAATCTTAATTCTTGGGCAGAGTACTAGGGTTGTGCAAATATTTTGTTAGTGGGATGGAATGCGAAGGACCTGCCTAGTGTGGGCCAACAGATCTGCTGCAGTGTTCCTCCTTTCTTTTGAGTCGGGTGCCGTTACGCGTCAGGTGTTTCTTTGTTGTTGGATGTGATGGTGAGGTGTAGTCTTGACCCTTTATATGCCTTCCTTTGATGTATTGTTTGTATAGTTCCTTGATAATGTGATAAGTCATGAAAGCGCTTGAAATTTCACTATTCTTTCACAGTGGTTGTTTTGCATATTCTGATATCACCTGTTTACTGTGATCTTATAGCATATATATATATATATATATATATATATATATATATATATATTTATATAAATATATATATATATATATATATATATATATATATATATATACGTAGATGCCATCCAGAGAAAGCGTGATTCACAAGTAAGTGTAACTCCGCTTGAACGAAGTTATGAAGGTGTCGTAGCTGATGAACCTTTAATGGAATACCTGACGATGTTCTCATTGTCCTACTGAAGTCTGCCAGCTCATTGCTGACACTACTGAAGTCTGCCAGCTCATTGCTGACACTACTGAAGTCTGCCAGCTCACTGCTGACACTACTGAAGTCTGCCAGCTCACTGCTGACACTACTGAAGTCTGCCAGCTCACTGCTGACACTACTGAAGTCTGCCAGCTCATTGCTGACACTACTGAAGTCTGCCAGCTCATTGCTGACACTACTGAAGTCTGCCAGCTCATTGCTGACACTACTGAAGTCTGCCAGCTCACTGCTGACACTACTGAAGTCTGCCAGCTCACTGCTGACACTACTGAAGTCTGCCAGCTCATTGCTGACACTACTGAAGTCTGCCAGCTCATTGCTGACACTACTGAAGTCTGCCAGCTCATTGCTGACACTACTGAAGTCTGCCAGCTCATTGCTGACACTACTGAAGTCTGCCAGCTCATTGCTGACACTACTGAAGTCTGCCAGCTCATTGCTGACACTACTGAAGTCTGCCAGCTCATTGCTGACACTACTGAAGTCTGCCAGCTCATTGCTGACACTACTGAAGTCTGCCAGCTCATTGCTGACACTACTGAAGTCTGCCAGCTCATTGCTGACACTACTGAAGTCTGCCAGCTCATTGCTGACACTACTGAAGTCTGCCAGCTCATTGCTGACACTACTGAAGTCTGCCAGCTCATTGCTGACACTACTGAAGTCTGCCAGCTCATTGCTGACACTACTGAAGTCTGCCAGCTCATTGCTGACACTACTGAAGTCTGCCAGCTCATTGCTGACACTACTGAAGTCTGCCAGCTCATTGCTGACACTACTGAAGTCTGCCAGCTCATTGCTGACACTACTGAAGTCTGCCAGCTCCTGACTGACACTACTGAAGTCTGCCAACTCATTGCTGACACTACTGAAGTCTACCAACTCATTGCTGACACTACTGAAGTCTGCCAACTCATTGCTGACACTACTGAAGTCTACCAACTCATTGCTGACACTACCGAAGTCTGCCAACTCATTGCTGACACTACTGAAGTCTGCCAACTCATAGCTGACACTAGTGAAGTCTGCCAGCTTCTTGCTGGCACTAGTGAAGTCTGCCAGCTCCTTGCTGACACTAGTGAAGTCTGCCAGCTTCTTGCTGGCACTAGTGAAGTCTGCCAGCTCCTTGCTGACACTACTGAAGTCTGCCAGCTCCTTGCTGACACTACTGAAGTCTGCCAGCTCCTGACTGACACTACTGAAGTCTGCCAGCTCCTTGCTGACACTACTGGTCTGCCAGCTCCTTGCTGACACTACTGAAGTCTGCCAGTTCCTTGCTGACACTACTGAAGTCTGCCAGCTCCTTGCTGACACTATTGAAGTCTGCCAACTCCTTGCTGACACTACTGAAGTCTGCCAGCTCCTGGCGGACACTACTGAAGTCTGCCAGCTCCTTGCTGACACTACTGAAGTCTGCCAGCTCCTTGCTGACACTACTGAAGTCTGCCAGCTCCTTGCTGACACTACTGAAGTCTGCCAGCTCCTTGCTGATACTACTGAAGTCTGCCAGCTCCTTGCTGACACTACTGAAGTCTGCCAGCTCCTGGCGGACACTACTGAAGTCTGTCAGCTCCTTGCTGACACTACTGAAGTCTGCCAGCTCCTTGCTGATACTACTGAAGTCTGCCAGCTCCTTGCTGACATTACTGAAGTCTGCCAGCTCCTTGCTGATACTACTGAAGTCTGCCAGCTCCTTGCTGACACTACTGAAGTCTGCCAGCTCCTTGCTGACACTGCTGAAGTCTGCCAGCTCCTGACTGACACTACTGAAGTCTGCCAGCTCCTGACTGACACTACTGAAGTCTACCAGCTCCTTGCTGACACTACTGAAGTTTGCCACCTCCTGGCTGACACTACTGAAGTCTGCCAGCTCCTTGCTGACACTACTGAAGTCTGCCAGCTCCTTGCTGATACTACTGAAGTCTGCCAGCTCCTTGCTGACATTACTGAAGTCTGCCAGCTCCTTGCTGATACTACTGAAGTCTGCCAGCTCCTTGCTGACACTACTGAAGTCTGCCAGCTCCTTGCTGATACTACTGAAGTCTGCCAGCTCCTTGCTGACACTACTGAAGTCTGCCAGCTCCTTGCTGACACTGCTGAAGTCTGCCAGCTCCTGGCTGACACTACTGAAGTCTGCCAGCTCCTGGCTGACATTACTGAAGTCTACCAGCTCCTTGCTGACACTACTGAAGTTTGCCACCTCCTGGCTGACACTACTGAAGTCTGCCAGCTCCTTGCTGACACTACTGAAGTCTGCCAGCTCCTTGCTGATACTACTGAAGTCTGCCAGCTCCTTGCTGACACTACTGAAGTCTACCAGCTCCTTGCTGACACTACTGAAGTCTGCCAGCTCCTTGCTGATACTACTGAAGTCTGCCAGCTCCTTGCTGACACTACTGAAGTCTACCAGCTCCTTGCTGATACTACTGAAGTCTGCCAGCTCCTTGCTGACACTACTGAAGTCTGCCAGCTCCTTGCTGACACTACTGAAGTCTACCAGCTCCTTGCTGACACTACTGAAGTCTGCCAGCTCCTGAGTGACATTACTGAAGTCTGCCAGCTCCTGGCTGACACTACTGAAGTCTGCCTCCTGGCTGATACTACTGAAGTCTGCCAGCTCCTGGCTGACACTACTGAAGTCTGCCTCCTGGCTGATACTACTGAAGTCTGCCAGCTCAGGCTGACACAGTTCAACACTATGTATATGACCCATCCTGTATGATGGAACATAAGAGTGCAACATAGGTAGGTGTTGTCATCACTGGAAGTGTCATGTACAGGGTAGGAGCACACTGCTGATGTATACAGTTTTACTGAATAAAGAAAACTATGTATATTAAGAACAATAGTGGCCACCATACCTGTTACTCTCGCTCTTGCTGACACTTCCTCTCATGCTGACACTCTCTGCTCTCTTTCTGACACTTCCTCCCGCGCTGACACTGTCGGTTGACTTTCTGACACTCCCGTGCCGACACGCTCTGCTGTCTTTCTGACACTTCCTCCCGTGTTGACATTATCTGCTGTCTTCCTCTGCTGACACTGTCTGGGAACCATCCTGGACACACGGTAGTACTCTCCCTGCTTGTACTCCTAGATTGCGAGTTACTCTAGCGTGTACTCACCCACTTGTACTCGACTAGATGTACAGAGGTTACAGAGGCAGAGTCGCAGCTCCTGGCCCTGCTTGGTCCGTCAGGGACCTCAGGCTTCATGCCTCACTAGCTTCACTCTTTTCTGGCTTCGTGAGGCCTGTCGTACTTATTGACAAAGCTATTTATGAGTCCTGCCACTACCACATTTGTCCCAGTTCGTTCCATTGTGTGTGTGTGTGTGTGTGTGTGTGTGTGTGTGTGTGTGTGTGTGTGTGTGTGTGTGTGTGTGTGTGTGTACAACAGAATATACCTCTGTCAATATACCTTGAGATGCACTCCTGTTTATATACAATGAATTAACACTGAGAAATATACTTCTTGTTTATATACACGGAAATATGTACATATGTATAATAGTGAGGAATATACTTGAGTATATATTAGTGTATTTACATAGATATAAATATATATTCACATTTGTGAATATACTCTGCGACATACACCTGTGTTTGTGCGCTGGGAAACAACTCTGTACATTTATACTGAGAAATATTTGAAACTTGTATACATATGTGTATGTACAATGACAAGTGAATAAGATAAAAACATGAATAAACGTAAGCAGCAGCAGCAGCAACAACAACAACAACAACAAATACAGCTGTGGGGGTAGTGAAAAGGCTGCAGTCTGAAGGTTAAGGAAACACACACACACACACACACACACACACACACACACACACACACATTTCCCTACAAGAGATTAGTGCAAAAGCTGGAGGATCAGGCAAGTATAACAGGAAAGGCACTGCAATTGATCAAGGAATACCTGACAGGAAGGAAACAACGAGTGATGGTATGTGACGAGGTGTCAGAGTGGGCGCCTGTGACGAGCAGGGTTCCACAAGGGTCAGTCCTAGGACCGGTGTTGTTTCTGGTATATGTGAATGGCATGACCTAAGGGATAGATTTGGAGGTGTCCCTGTTCGCAGACGATGTGAATCTAATGTGGAGAATCTGACAGGACGAGGATCAGATATAACTATAAAAGAATCTGAACAGGCTGCAAGCCTGGTCCAGCAACTGGCTCCTGGGTTTAACCCCACCAAGTGAAAGTTATGAAGCTTGGAGAAGGTCAAAGAAGACCACAGACGGAATACACACTAGAGGATCAAAGGCTGCATATCTCACTCAAGGAAAAGGATCTTGGGGTGAGTATCATACCGAGCACATCTCCAAATAACTGCTGCAGCATATGGGCGCCTGACAAACCTGAGAAAATTTGTTATGGCAGTGGGTAATCTTTGTCTCCTGTGTTGAGTAATTTGTACATGGCGTAGTTTGAGACCAAAATACTCAAAAAACATCCTTCCTCCAAATACCAAATGGTTGAGGTATGTGGATGATGTGCTCTGACTGTGACCTTATAATGAGAGTCCTGATGACTTTCTACCTAGATTAAACTCACTGGTCCTTCCATTAAGCTCACTATGGAAAGTGAAGTAAATGGAATAATTCCATTTCTGGATACGCATATTCATAGATCTGGTGGAACACTTGAGTTCAGTGTTTATCACAAACGTGCTAACATATGTTCAAGTTCATACATTAATATTCTAATCACCAAACATATATTAAACAGAGTGTATTGACTTCTATGTTTTTGAGAGCCTTAAAATTTGTAGCCCTGAATTCTATGATGGGGAAATTAGAAAAATCTATGAAATTGCTTCTAACTTACAATGTCCACGAATAATTCTTGATAAAGCTTTTCATAGAGTTAAAATTCTACAAGACAGAACCTAATACTGAGTATAAACCTGAAAAATTTTCTTTTTAGTACATAATGAAAATCTCTCTCACCTCCCACAAGCTCTTGAATACTTTCATGTTAAAGTTGTCTTCAATTATGACAATACCGTGAACCAAAAATTAATTAAAAATTCCTCCCAAGGAATCTTTGGGTTTTGTACACTCCATCCCATGTAAAAGTTTCGATACCTTTTATTTACAACAAACTGGCAAATCTCTTAAGATTAAACATAAATATGCAATATCTAATGGAGAAGAATCCAGTATTTTGTTCATTCATGTAAGGGATGCAAGCTATTGTGTACACTGGACTAATGACAAAGAATCACTTCCCTGTAATTCTACAGCTCGACCAAATACTCTAGAATCATCTGTTATTAAGCATGATGCACAATATATTTCAAATTTAAGTTCTGGTATCTATAAACTTGACAATCTTATAGTCCAGAATAGTTTTCATAATCTTAAAAGGTAAAAATACTATTCAAAAAAATACAGTGTGTGTCCTTTGTCACAGGAACAATTTAACTTAATGCTGGACAAATGTATGCTCAAGAGGGGTTTGTTTGAGGTGTTGTCACCTATTGCTTCTCTTGCCTCTTCTTATTCCTCTGAAGATGTGTGTGTAAGCAAATGAAAGGGATCAGGTTATATTTCTTATTTTAAATGTCGTATTTTACTCACACACACACACATGGAGAAGATTATCAGGAGAAGAGTGGTGGAACACCTAGAAAGGAACGATCTCATCAACAGCAGCCAACATGGTTTCAGGGACGGGAAATCCTGTGTCACAAACCTACTGGAGTTCTATGACATGGTGACAGCAGTAAGACAAGAGAGAGAGGGGTGGGTGGATTACATTTTCTTGGACTGCAAGAAGGCGTTTGACACAGTTCCACACAAGAGATTGGTGCAAAAACTGGAGGACCAAGCAGGGATAACAGGGAAGGCACTACAATGGATCAGGGAATACTTGTCAGGAAGACAGCAGCGAGTCATGGTACGAGGCGAGGTGTCAGAGTGGGCACCTGTGACCAGCGGGGTCCCACAGGGGTCAGTCCTAGGACCAGTGCTGTTTCTGGTATTTGTGAAAGACATGACAGAAGGAATAGACTCTGAGGTGTCCCTGTTTGCAGATGACGTGAAGTTGATGAGAAGAATTCACTCGATCGAAGACCAGGCAGAACTACAAAGGGATCTGGACAGGCTGCAGACCTGGTCCAGCAATTGGCTCCTGGAGTTCAATCACACCAAGTGCAAAGTCATGAAGATTGGGGAAGGGCAAAGAAGACCGCAGACGGAGTACAGTCTAGGGGGCCAGAGACTACAAACCTCACTCAAGGAAAAAGATCTTGGGGTGAGTATAACACCAGGCACATCATCTCCTGAAGTGCACATCAACCAAATAACTGCTGCAGCATATGGGCGCCTAGCAAACCTCAGAACAGCATTCCGACATCTTAATAAGGAATCATTCAGGACCCTGTACACCGTGTACGTTAGGCCCATATTGGAGTATGCGGCACCAGTTTGGAACCCACACCTAGCCAAGCACGTAAAGAAACTAGAGAAAGTGCAAAGGTTTGCAACAAGACTAGTCCCGGAGCTAAGAGGTATGTCCTACGAGGAGAGGTTAAGGGAAATCAACCTGACGACACTGGAGGACAGGAGAGATAGGGGGGACATGATAACGACATACAAAATACTGAGAGGAATTGACAAGGTGGACAAAGACAGGATGTTCCAGAGATTGGACACAGTAACAAGAGGACACAGTTGGAAGTTGAAGACACAGATGAATCACAGGGATGTTAGGAAGTATTTCTTCAGCCACAGAGTAGTCAGTAAGTGGAATAGTTTGGGAAGCGATGTAGTGGAGGCAGGATCCATACATAGCTTTAAGCAGAGGTATGATAAAGCTCACGGCTCAGGGAGAGTGACCTAGTAGCGATCAGTGAAGAGGCGGGGCCAGGAGCTCGGACTCGACCCCCGCAACCTCAACTAGGTGAGTACAACTAGGCGAGTACACATACATTATATATATATATATATATATATATATATATATATATATATATATATATATATATATATATATATATATATATATATATATATATGTGTGTGTGTGTGTGTGTGTGTGTGTGTGTGCAATAAGATCACTGTAAACATGTGATTTTAAAATATGCAAAACAACCACTGTGAAAGAGCAGTGAAATTCCAAGCGCTTTCGTGACTACTCACACTGTCAAGGAACAATGTGAGTAGTCACGAAAGCGCTTGGAATTTCACTACTCTTCCACAGTGGTTGTTTTGCATATATATATATATATATATATATATATATATATATATATATATATATATATATATATATATATATACACATGTCGTGCCGAATAGGCAGAACTTGCGATCTTGGCTTAAATAGCAACGCTCATCTTGCCATATAGGACAAGTGAAAATTTGTGTATGCAATAATTTCGCCAAAATCAGTCTGAACCTAACGAAAAAAATATATTTCACTGTGTTTGTTTAGTACTAAATTATTGTAAACAAATCTAAAATGTATTTAGTTAGGTTAGGCTAAAATAAATTGCGCTTGTTATAATAAGGTTAGGTAAGTTTTCTAAGTTCCTTTTGATGCAAAATTATAAATTTTTACATCAGCATTAATGAAAAAAATATATCTTTAAATGTATAAAAGTTTAGAAAGGACTTAATTTTAAATGAGTTCTTGCTAATTGACCAGTTTTACATATTCGGCACGACATCATATATATATATATATATATATATATATATATATATATATATATATATATATATATATATATATATATATATATATATATATACACTAGACATTTATCTCTCACATCTCGTGTACTGTGTATGCCATCTGTATATCAACAATATATCTCTTAAACCTTTTTGTACCATATTATGTAATAAAATATGCCTATTGGTAAAAAAGTATGAAAAGATGGGGTGGTAGGGGAAGTGGAATATTCAAACGGCTTCAGGAAGAAATCCAAATATTCTTCCTTGAAGCCGCCTTATCCACTTCTCCGAGGCCATGGGTCCCACACACACACACACACACACACACACACATTTATATATATATATATATATATATATATATATATATATATATATATAATGTATATATATAATATATATATATATATATATATATATATATATATATATATATATATATATATATATATATATATATATATATATATATGAGAGAGAGAGCGTGGGGAAGGGAGAGAGAGAGTGAGGGGGAGAAGGTAAGTTACCTGACCACTTTCAGTGGGCTTTAATAGTGGTTTTTGTTAGATAGTGAGGAGTTTTCAAATGTCTCACATGGTGCAGTAATGTATCCCAGTACCGTCTCTAGTTTGGCTGTCCCTCAGCAAGTAATACATGAAGCACGGGGAGGTGTTGTCCTCATGCTGGTGAAGGGATCTTGATCCAAGGATGGCTAGCAACTCTTTCATTCCTCACACCATCCCTGATTACCACCCATTCCCTAACAGCTATATGACCTCTTGTACCCCGAGTTTAGCGCTTCCCCACAAGTACAGTATGTGTGGTGGTGCTGATACCAAGCCTAGAATTTAGTCCTGGAACATATTACACTTTAAATTATTTTAGATAGTTGGTAATGTTTATCACCATTATGTACTCAAGAAATCGTTATAACACGATGAGGGGACTTGAGCTAGAGTTCGTCACGGTCACGCTAGCGAGAGATTCATCTATAAAAACTTGCATTTGTGGCCACAGTGGGGCCCATGCGAGCCTCCTTATTAAAGATACGTAGTTGGATGAATCTTATTGTAGCCAGCTGGCCCAGTGACTTATTGTAGCCAGCTGGCCCAGTGGCTTACACACTCACCTGGAGTTTTACGACTCACTTGCCGTGAGTTCGATCTGTGTTTTTCTTTTCCATTATGCACCTCTGTAATCTTTTGACTACTGCTCATATGGGTATGGGGTACATAATAGAGATATTAAACCAGCTCTTCAGTTTATCTTCAACGTTGGTGTATCTTAGTGGCAAGTTTGATTCTGTCTTGGGCTGTTTATGTCCTAATTGCAATTTTCTTGAAGAAATTGGTATGTTAGTATCTATGTAATAACTTGTGAATTGCTCTTCTGACGCACTTCATTTCTTCAATGCTAATATTTAATTGCATTAGAAACTTATGTAGCACTCTTCTAAGCTCATAACCGAGGCCCTAAACTCAATATTAACCTTATATTCAATGAGGCACCAAAAACCGCAAGTGTGAGACTGAGGACACCTGGAGAAGCAGAGTACCAACCCACACCAACACGCAACACTACCTTCACTGTCGTGTATTCACTTAGTACTCACCTAGCTGTGGTTGTACGGGTCGATTCACAGCTCCTGGCCCTGTGTGTGTGTGTGTGTGTGTGTGTGTGTGTGTGTGTGTGTCACACTACAACAGTGTGATAGTCATGGTCACCGTCACACTACACTGGTGTCACAGTCTTCGTCCACCACAAGTCCACCCATAAAGCTGTGTGCCTCACCACAAGTGGTGCTCCTCATGTAAACCCAAGTGTCGTCATGTACTCACAGATGACCGCTCTCGTCAGTCTCTCATCGTGTAAACGTTGAGAGCGTATTCTTGACTGGCAGTGAACAGGTGTCATGCAGCCTTGATGACCCTCGTGTAGTCGACAGCCATTAAACCAACAACCCGAGACTCGTGACTTAGAGAAGTATGGGTGAAGTGTTCGACACTCCCTGGTAATATTACCACACATATATGTATCCTTTTTTAAGCTCTAAATGACTTATTGGGTCAGTACCTGCTTCCTCTTTGCAGAGCAGGATTAAGATTATTGTGGTGCCTTGAGCTACAGGTACTGTAAGGCCTCCAGTGATAGTTTCAATAGGAAAAAAAAAAATAATCACAACAGTCAACAGTTCATCATATACGTGATGTAGTAAGATATAATTATAAACTTAGAGAAGTAACTGTGAACACTTTTCACTTAATCTCTGGAGGCCCTCCGGCTGGCGGAGGCCCCTGGCCTGCACCCCATAAAGCCCATGCCTTAATTCAGCTCTGTCTCTCCACGTCACTAGCAGCTACTAGCTACCAAGTGAGGGAGTACCTGCTCTATGAAGCCTCGTGATACTGATCATTGCTCGCCAAGGAAGTCAGGTCACTCCGAGGGTGCTAAACCTGACTTTAAGATTAATCAGGAGGGAAGCGCTAAACCCGTGGGGGTCATATATCGCCTAGGGAATGGGAGACATTCAGGCTAGATCTAAGTAAGGGAAGGATAAATCCAGATGTTTGCATCAAGAGCGCATCTAGGACAAGTATTCTTATGTCACGCGTCTTTAAGAGTTCCTTGATAAGTTATAGAATTCTTCTGAGTGTAGCAATGACTTGGTTGACCAGGGACACCTTGGCCACCAAACAATCATCAGTTTGTTAGTCGTGGTTGAGAGTGCCAGCAGAGGCACGTCGTGGTTGAGAGTCCCAGCAGAGGCACGTCGTGGTTGAGAGTGCCAGCAGAGCCACGTCGTGGTTGAGAGTGCCAGCAGAGCCACTATCGTGTGCGTGTCACACACAGACAACGGCATCCTGGTGTCTGCAACATGAGTCGTTCTCAAATTACCTTCAATTTCTTTTCTTTCTTCTTCGGCCGCGAGATGTCACCACCATCAACACTGTTGATGTGAAATATAATGAAGTGGAGCAGGAGTGTACCAGGCGTGTACCAGGAGTGTACCAGGCGTGTACCAGGCGTGTACCAGGCGTGTACCAGGCGTGTACCAGGCGTGTACCAGGTGTGTACCAGGCGTGTACCAGGCGTGTACCAGGAGTGTACCAGGTGTGTACCAGGCGTGTACCAGGCGTGTACCAGGTGTGTACCAGGTGTGTACCAGGCGTGTACCAGGCGTGTACCAGGCGTGTACCAGGTGTGTACCAGGTGTGTACCAGGAGTGTACCAGGCGTGTACCAGGCGTGTACCAGGCGTGTACCAGGTGTGTACCAGGTGTGTACCAGGCGTGTACCAGGCGTGTACCAGGCGTGTACCAGGCGTGTACCAGGCGTGTACCAGGCGTGTACCAGGCGAGTACCAGGCGTGTACCAGGAGTGTACCAGGCGTGTACCAGGTGTGTACAAGGTGTGTACCAGGCGTGTACCAGGTGTGTACCAGGCGTGTACCAGGCGTGTACCAGGCGTGTACCAGGTGTGTACCAGGTGTGTACCAGGAGTGTACCAGGCGTGTACCAGGCGTGTACCAGGTGTGTACCAGGCGTGTACCAGGTGTGTACCAGGCGTGTACCAGGCGTGTACCAGGCGTGTACCAGGCGTGTACCAGGTGTGTACCAGGTGTGTACCAGGAGTGTACCAGGCGTGTACCAGGTGTGTACCAGGCGTGTACCAGGTGTGTACCAGGTGTGTACCAGGTGTGTACCAGGCGTGTACCAGGTGTGTACCAGGCGTGTACCAGGCGTGTACCAGGCGTGTACCAGGTGTGTACCAGGTGTGTACCAGGCGTGTACCAGGTGTGTACCAGGTGTGTACCAGGCGTGTACCAGGCGTGTACCAGGTTTGTACCAGGCGTGTACCAGGCGTGTACCAGGCGTGTACCAGGAGTGTACCAGGCGTGTACCAGGCGTGTACCAAGTGTGTACCAGGCGTGTACCAGGCGTGTACCAGGCGTGTACCAGGCGTGTACCAAGCGTGTACCAGGCGTGTACCAGGCGTGTACCAGGTGTGTACCAGGCGTGTACCAGGCGTGTACCAGGAGTGTACCAGGCGTGTACCAGGCGTGTACCAGGTGTGTACAAGGTGTGTACCAGGCGTGTACCAGGCGTGTACCAGGCGTGTACCAGGCGTGTACCAGGCGTGTACCAGGTGTGTACCAGGCGTGTACCAGGCGTGTACCAGGCGTGTACCAGGTGTGTACCAGGTGTGTACCAGGAGTGTACCAGGCGTGTACCAGGTGTGTACCAGGTGTGTACCAGGCGTGTACCAGGCGTGTACCAGGCGTGTACCAGGTGTGTACCAGGCGTGTACCAGGCGTGTACCAGGCGTGCACCAGGTGTGTACCAGGTGTGTACCAGGTGTGTACCAGGAGTGTACCAGGCGTGCACCAGGTGTGTACCAGGTGTGTACCAGGTGTGTACCAGGCGTGTACCAGGTGTACCAGGCGTGTACCAGGTGTGTACCAGGAGTGTACCAGGCGTGTACCAGGCGTGTACCAGGTGTGTACCAGGTGTGTACCAGGTGTGTACCAGGTGTGTACAAGGTGTGTACCAGGAGTGTACCAGGCGTGTACCAGGCGTGTACCAGGCGTGTACCAGGTGTGTACCAGGTGTGTACCAGGTGTGTACCAGGCGTGTACCAGGCGTGTACCAGGTGTGTACCAGGCGTGTACCAGGCGTGTACCAGGCGTGTACCAGGTGTGTACCAGGAGTGTACCAGGCGTGTACCAGGAGTGTACCAGGTGTGTACCAGGTGTGTACCAGGCGTGTACCAGGTGTGTACCAGGCGTGTACCAGGCGTGTACCAGGTGTGTACCAGGTGTGTACCAGGTGTGTACCAGGCGTGTACCAGGCATGTACCAGGCGTGTACCAGGTGTGTTCCAGGCGTGTACCAGGCGTGTACCAGGCGTGTACCAGGTGTGTACCAGGCGTGTACCAGGAGTGTACCAGGCGTGTACCAGGCGTGTACCAAGTGTGTACCAGGAGTGTACCAGGCGTGTACCAGGCGTGTACCAGGCGTGTACCAGGCGTGTACCAAGCGTGTACCAGGCGTGTACCAGGCGTGTACCAGGTGTGTACCAGGCGTGTACCAGGAGTGTACCAGGCGTGTACCAGGCGTGTACCAGGTGTGTACAAGGTGTGTACCAGGCGTGTACCAGGCGTGTACCAGGCGTGTACCAGGTGTGTACCAGGCGTGTACCAGGCGTGTACCAGGTGTGTACCAGGTGTGTACCAGGAGTGTACCAGGTGTGTACCAGGTGTGTACCAGGTGTGTACCAGGCGTGTACCAGGTGTGTACCAGGCGTGTACCAGGCGTGTACCAGGCGTGTACCAGGCGTGCACCAGGTGTGTACCAGGTGTGTACCAATAGTGTACCAGGCGTGTACCAGGTGTGTACCAGGTGTGTACCAGGTGTGTACCAGGCGTGTACCAGAAGTGGAGCAGGAGTGGAGCAGGAGTGGACCAGGTGTGGACCAGAAGTGGACCAGGAGTGGACCAGGTGTGGACCAGAAGTGGACCAGGAGTGGACCAGGAGTGGAGCAGGAGTGGACCAGGTGTGGACCAGAAGTGGACCAGGAGTGGACCAGGTGTGGACCAGAAGTGGACCAGGAGTGGACCAGGTGTGGACCATAAGTGTACCAGGCGTGTACCAGAAGTGTACCAGGCGTGTACCAGGCGTGTACCAGAAGTGGAGCAGGAGTGGACCAGAAGTGTACCAGGCGTGTACCAGAAGTGGAGCAGGAGTGGACCAGAAGTGTACCATGCGTGTACCAGGCGTGTACCAGAAGTGGAGCAGGAATGGACCAGAAGTATACCAGGCGTGTACCAGAAGTGGAGCAGGAGTGGACCAGAAGTGTACCAGGCGTGTACCAGAAGTGAACCAGGAGTGGACCAGAAGTGAACCAGGAGTGGACCAGAAGTGAACCAGGAGTGGACCAGGAGTGGACCAGGCGTGTACCAGAAGTGGACCAGGAGTGAACCAGAAGTGAACCAGGAGTGGACCAGAAGTGGAGCAGGAGTGGACCAGAAGTGGACCAGGTGTGGACCAGAAGTGGACCAAGAGTGTACCAGAAGTGGACCAGGAGTGAACCAGAAGTGAACCAGGAGTGGACCAGAAGTGGAGCAGGAGTGGACCAGAAGTGGACCAGGAGTGGACCAGAAGTGGACCAGGTGTGGACCAGAAGTGGACCAAGAGTGTACCAGAAGTGGACCAGAAGTGGACCAGAAGTGGACCAGGAGTGGACCAGAAGTGGACCAAGAGTGTATCAGAAGTGGACCAGGAGTGGATCAGAAGTGGACCAAGAGTGTACCAGAAGTGGACCAGGAGTGGACGAGAAGTGGACCAAGAGTGTACCAGAAGTGGACCAGGAGTGGACCAGAAGTGGACCAAGAGTGTACCAGAAGTGAACCAGGAGTGGACCAGGAGTGGACCAAGAGTGTACCAGAAGTGGACCAGGAGTGGACCAGAAGTGGATCAGGAGTGGACTAGGAGTGGACCAGAAGTGGACCAGGAGCAGAACTCGTGAACCAGGCTGAGACCCTGTGGCGGACGACACCGTATGGTAGACTGACACTGTGTGGAGGACTGCCACCGTGATGAGGACTGCCACCGTGTGGAGGACTGCCACCGTGTGGAGGACTGCCACCGTGTGGAGCACTGACACCGTGTGGAGCACTGACACCGTGTGGAGCACTGACACCGTGTGGAGGACGGACACCGTGTGGAGCACTGACACCGTGTGGAGGACTCACTGTGTGGAAGACTCACACTGTGTGGAAGACTCACACCGTGTGGAGGACTCACACTGTGTGGAGGAATCACACTGTGTGGAAGACTCACACCGTGTGGAGGAATCACACCGTGTGGAGGACTGCCACCGTGTGGAGGAATCACACCGTGTGGAGGAATCACACCGTGTGGAAGACTTACACCGTGTGGAGGAATCACACCGTGTGGAGGACTGCCACCGTGTGGAGGAATCACACCGTGTGGAGGAATCACACCGTGTGGAGGAATCACACCGTGTGGAGCACTGACACCGTGTGGAGGACGGACACCGTGTGGAGCACTGACGCAGTGTGGAGGACGGACACCGTGTGGAGCACTGACACCGTGTGAAGGACTCACACCGTGTGGAGGACTCATACCGTGTGGAGGACTCACACCGTGTGGAGGACTCACACCGTGTGGAGGAATCACACCGTGTGGATGACTGCCACCGTGGGGAGGACTGCCACCGTGTGGATGACTGCCACCGTGGGAAGGACTGCCACCGTGTGGATGACTGCCACCGTGGGGAGGACTGCCACCGTGTGGATGACTGCCACCGTGGGGAGGACTGCCACCGTGTGGATGACTGCCACCGTGTGAATGACTGCCACCGTGGGGAGGACTGCCACCGTGGGGAGGACTGCCACCGTGTGGATGACTGCCACCGTGTGGATGACTGCCACCGTGGGGAGGACTGCCACCGTGGGGAGGACTGCCACCGTGTGGAGGACTGCCACCGTGGGGAGGACTGCCACCGTGTGGATGACTGCCACCGTGGGGAGGACTGCCACCGTGTGGATGACTGCCACCGTGGGGAGGACTGCCACCGTGGGGAGGACTGCCACCGTGGGGAGGACTGCCACCGTGTGGAGGACTGCCACCGTGTGGAGGACTGCCACCGTGTGGAGGACTGCCACCGTGTGGAGGACTGCCACCGTGTGGAGGACTACCACCGTTTGGAGGACTGCCACCGTGTGGAGGACTGCCACCGTGTGGAGGACTGCCACCGTGTGGAGGACTGTCACCGTGTGGAGGACTACCACCGTGTGGAGGACTGCCACCGTGTGGAGGACTAACACCGTGTGGAGGACTGCCACCGTGTGGAGGACTGCCACCGTGTGGAGGACTACCACCGTGTGGAGGGCTGCCACCGTGTGGAGGACTGCCACCGTGTGGAGGACTACCACCGTGTGGAGGACTACCACCGTGTGGAGGACTACCACCGTGTGGAGGACTACCACCGTGTGGAGGACTACCACCGTGTGGAGGACTGCCACCGTGTGGAGGACTACCACCGTGTGGAGGACTGCCACCGTGTGGAGGACTACCACCGTGTGGAGGACTGCCACCGTGTGGAGGACTACCACCGTGTGGAGGACTACCACCGTGTGGAGGACTACCACCGTGTGGAGGACTACCACCGTGTGGAGGACTACCACCGTGTGGAGGACTGCCACCGTGTGGAGGACTACCACCGTGTGGAGGACTACCACCGTGTGGAGGACTACCACCGTGTGGAGGACTACCACCGTGTGGAGGACTGCCACCGTGTGGAGGACTACCACCGTGTGGAGGACTACCACCGTGTGGAGGACTACCACCGTGTGGAGGACTACCACCGTGTGGAGGACTGCCACCGTGTGGAGGACTACCACCGTGTGGAGGACTACCACCGTGTGGAGGACTACCACCGTGTGGAGGACTACCACCGTGTGGAGGACTACCACCGTGTGGAGGACTGCCACCGTGTGGAGGACTACCACCGTGTGGAGGACTGCCACCGTGTGGAGGACTACCACCGTGTGGAGGACTGCCACCGTGTGGAGGACTACCACCGTGTGGAGGACTACCACCGTGTGGAGGACTACCACCGTGTGGAGGACTACCACCGTGTGGAGGACTACCACCGTGTGGAGGACTACCACCGTGTGGAGGACTACCACCGTGTGGAGGACTGCCACCGTGTGGAGGACTACCACCGTGTGGAGGACTGCCACCGTGTGGAGGACTGCCACCGTGTGGAGGACTACCACCGTGTGGAGGACTACCACCGTGTGGAGGACTACCACCGTGTGGAGGACTACCACCGTGTGGAGGACTACCACCGTGTGGAGGACTACCACCGTGTGGAGGACTACCACCGTGTGGAGGACTACCACCGTGTGGAGGACTACCACCGTGTGGAGGACTACCACCGTGTGGAGGACTGCCACCGTGTGGAGGACTACCACCGTGTGGAGGACTGCCACCGTGTGGAGGACTACCACCGTGTGGAGGACTACCACCGTGTGGAGGACTACCACCGTGTGGAGGACTACCACCGTGTGGAGGACTACCACCGTGTGGAGGACTACCACCGTGTGGAGGACTACCACCGTGTGGAGGACTACCACCGTGTGGAGGACTACCACCGTGTGGAGGACTACCACCGTGTGGAGGACTACCACCGTGTGGAGGACTACCACCGTGTGGAGGACTACCACCGTGTGGAGGACTACCACCGTGTGGAGGACTGCCACCGTGTGGAGGACTACCACCGTGTGGAGGACTGCCACCGTGTGGAGGACTACCACCGTGTGGAGGACTACCACCGTGTGGAGGACTACCACCGTGTGGAGGACTACCACCGTGTGGAGGACTACCACCGTGTGGAGGACTACCACCGTGTGGAGGACTACCACCGTGTGGAGGACTACCACCGTGTGGAGGACTGCCCGTTCCATCAAGTATATTATCTGAAGGTCGGGTTTAGATATCTATAAATCAGCAGCAGAATATACCAACAAGTGTGTAAGAGTGTATATGAGATTATGTAGGAGAGTACGTATGAGAGTATGAGTTTGTATGAGAGTATATATGAGTGTGTATGAGTGTATGAGAGTATGTGAGTATGTGTATGAGTGTATATGAGAATATGTATGAGAGTATGTATGAGTGTATGAGAGTATGTATGAGTGTATGAGAGTATGTATGAGTGTATGAGAGTATGTATGAGAGTATGAGTGAATGAGAGTATGTACGAGAGTATGTATGAGTATATGTATGAGAGTATGTATGAGTGAATGAGAATATGTATGAGTGAATGAGTGTATGTATGAGAGTATGTATGAGTATATGTATGAGAGTATGTATGAGTGAATGAGTGTATGTATGAGAGTATGTATGAGTGTATGTATGAGTGCATGTATGAGAGTATGTATATATGTATGAGAGTATGTATGAGTGTATGTATGAGTGTATGTATGAGAGTATGTATGAGAGTATGTATGAGTGTATGTATGAGTGTATGTATGAGAGTATGTAAATATGTATGAGAGTATGTATGAGTGTATGTATGAGTGTATGTATGAGAGTATGTATGAGAGTATGTATGAGTAAGTATGAGAATATGTATGAGTGTATGTATGAGTATGTATGAGTGTATGTATGAGAGTATGTATGAGAGTATGTATGAGTGTATGTATGAGTGTATGTATGAGAATATGTATGAGTGTATGTATGAGTGCATGTATGAGAGTATGTATGAGAGTATGTATGAGAGTATGTATGAGTGCATGTATGAGAGTATGTATATATGTATGAGAGTATGTATGAGTGAATGAGTGTATGTATGAGAGTATGTATGAGTGTATGTATGAGTGTATGTATGAGTGTATGTATGAGAGTATGTATGAGAGTATGTATGAGAGTATGTATGAGTGTATGTATGAGTGTATGTATGAGTGTATGTATGAGAGTATGTATGAGAGTATGTATGAGAGTATGTATGAGTGTATGTATGAGTGCATGTATGAGAGTATGTATATATGTATGAGAGTATGTATGAGTGAATGAGTGTATGTATGAGAGTATGAGTGTATGTATGAGTGTATGTATGAGTGTATGTATGAGAGTATGTATGAGTGTATGTATGAGAATATGTATGAGTGTATGTATGAGTGTATGTATGAGTATGTATGAGAGTATGTATGACAGTATGAGTATACGTATGACAGTATGTATGAGTATATGTATGAGTGTATGACAGTATGTATGAGTGTATGTATGACAGTATGCATGAGAGTATGAGTGTATGAGAGTATGTATGAGTGTATGTATGAGAGTATGTATGAGACTGTATGAAAGTATATATGAGTGTATGAGAGTATGTATGAGTGTATGAGAGTATGAGTGTATGAGAGTATGTATGAGTGTATGAGAGTATGTATGAGTGTATGAGAGTATGTATGAGTGCATGAGAGTATGTATGAGTGTATGAGAGTATGTATGAGTGTATGAGAGTATGTATGAGTGTATGAGAGTATGTATGAGTGTATGAGAGTATGTATGAGTGTATGAGAGTATGTATGAGTGTATGAGAGTATGTATGAGTGCATGAGAGTATGTATGAGTGCATGAGAGTATGTATGAGTGTATGAGAGTATGTATGAGTGCATGAGAGTATGTATGAGTGTATGAGAGTATGTATGAGTGCATGAGAGTATGAGAGTATGTATGAGTGCATGAGAGTATGTATGAGTGTATGAGAGTATGTATGAGTGTATGAGAGTATGTATGAGTGTATGAGAGTATGTATAAATGTATGAGAGTATGTATGAGTGCATGAGAGTATGTATGAGTGTATGAGAGTATGAGTGTATGAGAGTATGTATGAGTGCATGAGAGTATGTATGAGTGCATGAGAGTATGTATGAGTGTATGAGAGTATGTATGAGTGTATGAGAGTATGTATGAGTGTATGAGAGTATGTATGAGTGTATGAGAGTATGTATGAGAGTATGTATGAGAGTATGTATGAGAGTATGTATGAGTGTATGAGAGTATGTATGAGTGTATGAGAGTATGTATGAGTGTATGAGAGTATGTATGAGAGTATACCATTTAAAACACTGGATATAGAAGTCTGGTCTAACAGAAACTTCAATCAATTTGTGAATTCATAAAGTACCTGTACTCCCCTAAGGTTGCAGGGGGTCGAGTCACAGCTCCTGGCCCCGAGGGGTCGAGTCATAGCTCCTGGCCCCGAGGGGTCGAGTCATAGCTCCTGGCCCCGAGGGGTCGAGTCACAGCTCCTGGCCCCGAGGGGTCGAGTCATAGCTCCTGGCCCCGAGGGGTCGAGTCATAGCTCCTGGCCCCGAGGGGTCGAGTCATAGCTCCTGGCCCCGAGGGGTCGAGTCACAGCTCCTGGCCCCGAGGGGTCGAGTCATAGCTCCTGGCCCCGAGGGGTCGAGTCATAGCTCCTGGCCCCGAGGGGTCGAGTCATAGCTCCTGGCCCCGAGGGGTCGAGTCACAGCTCCTGGCCCCGAGGGGTCGAGTCATAGCTCCTGGCCCCGAGGGGTCGAGTCATAGCTCCTGGCCCCGAGGGGTCGAGTCACAGCTCCTGGCCCCGAGGGGTCGAGTCATAGCTCCTGGCCCCGAGGGGTCGAGTCATAGCTCCTGGCCCCGAGTCACAAACTTTACATGAGTGTTGATTTGGAATTCTAGACTGTCAGAAGTGAGAGATGTTGAGTTACTGTCATGGAGAACGAAACGTCACAAATAGATAAATACACAGATAAATTAGACACATGTACAGCACTTGGGTATCTTTATTGTAGACACGTTTCGCCACACAGTGGCTTCATCAGTCCAACACACATACCCAAGTGTTGCACATGTGTCTAACTTGTCAACCTGTCGAACGTTCGGTGAGTCATTTGTCTACACTGCACATATAACCTTCACGTAGCAGGAAGAAACTGATGACAACGTTTCGATCCGACTTAGACCATTAACTAGTTACACACTAACGTTAGTATGTGACTAGTTAATGATCTCAGTCCGAAACGTCGTCATAAATCTTTCTCCTACGTGCGGGTTATAGGTGTACCTACTATCACAGTATTGATGATACATATAATAACGACAAGTTGATGAATAAGACACAGGTACAACACTTGGGGCATCATCATTCCCAAAACGTTTCGCCAGCACAGCAGGGTTCTTTCGCCTATATTCGACTGAACAACCTTCCTGGGAAGACGAAACATTTGGGCAATATACCCAGAGTGTTGCGTGTGTCTTATTCATGAGTTACGTTATGTAAGGTTTGTCAGGAAACAGGACAAGTGTTTCCTGACGCCTGGTCAGTCCTTCAGCCCGGGCTGAGGAACTGACCAAATCATAGTCTTCAAGGGTGATGGTCTGATGACATCGTCTTCACTTCTTTACTGCTTCTGCTAACTATTCTGTACTCGACGGGGGGGGGGGGGTCTAGGTGACCCCGTGGCCTGGTTGGCAAACCTCTCGCTTCACACACGGAGGGCCCGGGTTCGTTTCCCGGCGGGGTAGAAACATTACGACGCGTTTCCTTATACATGTTGTCCTGTTCACCTAGCAGCAAGTAGGTACCTGGGTGTTAGTCGACTGATGTAGGTTGCATCCTGGGGGACAAGACTGAAGAGCCCAATGGAAATAAGTCAGACAGTCCTCGATGACGCACTGGCTTTCTTGGGTTATCTTGGGTGGCTAACCCTCCGGGGTTAAAAATCCGAACGATATCTTATCTTTTATCTACTGTGTAGGCGAAACGTTTCGGAATAAAGATACCTAACTGTTGCACATGTGAGTTATCGAGATGTTTGTCCCGTGTCAATGACCTTGAACATTCCAGTGTTATATCGTACTGTGAGTGATCTGTGTCCGTAACGCTTCTGGAAGTGTAAATACTGATGAGGTATAAATCCTGTTTTGGTTACGCAGTAATCGCGAACAAGCGATACAAAATGCCAAACAATCACGGGAAGAGTTGAATGATTGCTCTAGGCCTTTTCGTGTTGCAATCAACACATTAGGAGCTTGCAATGTTGCAGAAAAAAAAGGAAAAATTCGAAGCAAATACATTCAG
Organism: Cherax quadricarinatus; assembly: GCF_038502225.1. NCBI lineage: Eukaryota > Metazoa > Arthropoda > Malacostraca > Decapoda > Parastacidae > Cherax > Cherax quadricarinatus. The sequence continues at coordinate 18,322,605 of NC_091328.1, forward strand.
CGTGTCTGCTCAAAAATAATAATAATAATAATGTTTATTTCTACAAGTACATGACACAACTTATACAGACCATAGCTGACATTAATGACATACTGTACAGAAACACCCTGGTTATGCAGAGCATTTCCGACAATTTTTGTCCCCAGGATGCGACCCACACAAGTCAGCTAACACCCAGATACCTACTTACTGCCAGGTGAACAGGGACAGCAGGTGTGTTAAGGAAACACGCCCAATATTTCCACCCGTATCGGGGATCGAACCACGGACACTCAGTGTGTGAGCTGAGTGCGCTACCAACTGAGCTACGGGACACTCAATGCTTGTAAGCTATCCCGGCCTGCGGTAAATGGATGTCCCGTGGCTCGGTTGACAGCGCACTCAGCTGAAATACGGAGGATCTGTGATTTGATTCCCGGCACGGGTGGAAATGGGATCTTGATGCAAAGAATTCTTCAACAGTTGTCCAACCTTTGGACGAAGACCTACTTCGTCTAGTGGATGGTACCACTATGACCCCGCCGCCTCCTGCTTCGCCTCACCTGACTACAGTACATAAGCCACGTCTACGGCTCTGTGTTGTACATTCTACAAGATTGATGGACTGAACACATCGACTCCAGGCTGAGGGACTGATTACCTCAAACTACTCCTCTCCTTGCACCTTTCTGATTTGTACTGGATTGATGAAGCCACTGTGTGGCGAAACGTTTCTTCAATAAAGATTCCCATATGCTGCATAAGTGTCTCAATCTTCAACTTGTCGGTTTTAAAGCATTTATCACGGGTGGAAATGTTGGGCATGTTTCCTTACACCTGCTGTCCTTGTTCACCTAGCAGGAAGTAGGTACCTGGGTGTTAGAAGACTGTTGTGGGTGGCATCCCAGGGGGTGGGGGAGTAGTATACTAAGATAGAGCTGGGGGATTACCAACAGACCCCTGGCAGTCTTCAAGCTGGCACTGGACACGCACCTAAAGTCGGTTCCTGACCAGCCGGGCTGTGGCTCGTACGTTGGTTTGCGTGCAGCCAGCAGCAACAGCCTGGTTGATCAGGCTCTGATCCACCAGGAGGCCTGGTCACAGACCGGGCCGCGGGGGCGTTGACCCCCGGAACTCTCTCCAGGTAAACTCCAGGTGTTAGGAGACTGTTGTGGGTGGGTTGGGTGGTAGTATACTAACATAGAGCTGGGTGTTACAAGACTGTTGTGGGTGGCATCCCAGGGGGAAAGGTAGTATACTAAGATAGAGCTGGGTGTTAAAGGATTTGTGGGTGAGTTGGGTGGTAGTATACTAAGATAGAGCTGGATGTTAAAAGACCATTGTGGGTGGCATCCCAAGGAGGGAGGGTAGTATACTAAGATAAAGCTGGGTGTTAGAGGATTTGTGGGTGGGTTGGGTGGTAGTATACTAAGATAGAGCTGGGTGTTAGAAGACTGTTGTGGGTGGCATCTCAGGGATGGGGGTAGAATACTAAGATAGAGCTATGCGTAAGAAGACTTGTGGGTGAGATCCCGGGGAGGGGGGTAGTATACTAAGATAGAGGTGGGTGTTAGAAGACTGTTGTGGGTGGCATCCCAGGGGAGGTGGTAGTATACTAAGATAGAGCTGGGTGTTAGAAGACTTGTGGGTGGCATCCCAGGGGAGGTGGTAGTATACTAAGATAGAGTTGGGCTACAGAGTAAGCTGAGGTAGGATAACAGCTCCTTACTTGGAAGACTGATCTGTAAACAAAAATGATAGCGTTGTGTGGATACTGCACTGTGCCCTCGTCCCGGGGTACTCTCCTGCACCTCACCTTCTATTGTCTATATTTGTGGTAGACAAATGCAGCTGTATGTACTCCATATAGATTCTAGGACATAATTATGTCCTACAATCTGTATTGATAAAGCCACTGGATGGCGATAAGTCTACAATAAAGACACCCAGATGTTGCACATGTGTCTAAATCTTCCTGCAGTGTATTATATTTGTTGTAATACGCAGGCATTGATAACGTGGTCCAATCTGCTGGCGTATTGCAATTACTGGGGCAATTATGGGTGTAATTATTGGGGCAATTATGGGTGTAATTATTGGGGCAATTATTGGTGTAACTGTTGGTATTAATACTGACAATATCATGGAGAATGTACACATGTCAGCGAATGAAGTTGATTTGTCAGTTGAAGCTGATGTGTCAGTGAGTTTAGTTGTGTCAGTGAGGCTGACGTACTGTGAGTGGTTAAGGACCTTAAAGATCGTGTCAAGGAACTGTAAGATCGTGTCACGAAACTGTAAGATCGTGTCAAGGAACTGTAAGATCGTGTCAAGGAACTGTAAGATCGTGTCAAGGAACTGTAAGATCGTGTCAAGGAACTGTAAATACCGCCAAGATTGACTAATGTTTATATAAGCTATCGACTCCACGAGGGTCATTTAAGGCTGCATGTCACCTTTCACCACTAGTCAAGAATACTTTAACCCCTATTTTAAGGATTAGAGTAACGTCTCTGTGTATATACACCGAGAGACAAACATGTCTCAGTGTTTATACACTGAGAGGTGTATATACACTGAGAGGTGTATGCTTTTTGGGCCATTAACAAGTCACCCTCGGTGTGTGACTTGTTAATGGTCCAAGTCGGACCGAAACGTCATCATAAGCTTGTTTCTATATGCTGGTTGTGTGTAACTCCTCGTTGCTGTGACAGTAAGACATAGTTCCTGGACCCATTATGTACCACTGTAGTCTTTGAAAATTGGTTTGGTAATACTACCGACAAGATGTGGAAAAACGACAATTATGTACAGTTCGGGACATTTATTAGAAGAAACGTCTCGCCACTGAAGATGCCATTAGTGGTGAAATGTTTCCTCGGATAAATACAGTGGTCCCTCAATAATCGACCGGCCTGAAAGTCGACCATTTCGGAAATCAACCGTTTTTTTCGACAAAATATTGACTCGGAAATTGACCGAAATTCGTTTATCGACCCATCTCGACCCATCGTCCCAGACACGTATGCACGAGGTAAGCGGGCCTCGACCCGCCTCAGCCTTCCTTCCCAGCCAGTGTGCCATTGTTTACCAGTTAGCGGCGGTCCTCTCACGTGCTCCAGTGAAATATTTCATAATATTTCATTTATTTTAGTGCTTGCAAGTTATTTAAGTGCTAAATAAGCTACCATGGCTCCAAAGAAAGCTCCTAGTGCCAAACCTTTGGTAAAGAAGGTGAGAAATACCATTGAATTTAAGAAAAACATCATTGAACAATATGATAGTGGCGTACGTGTGGGCGAACTGGCGAGGATGTATAACAAAAATCATTCAACCATATCTTCCATCATAGCCATGAGAAAGGAAATCAAGGACGCTGTTGTTGCAAAGGGGGTAAATATGCTGACAAAAATGAGATCACCAGTACTGGAAGAGGTTGAGAAGTTATTATTGGTGTGGATAAATGAGAAACAATTAGCAGGAGACAGTCTTATGACCTCGATTATTTGTGAAAAGGCTAGACAGTTGCATGAAGATTTGGTAAATAAATTGCCTGCAAATAGTGGTGAAGTGAGTGATTTTAAGGCCAGCAAAGGCTGGTTTGAGAGATTTAAGAAGCGTACTGGCATACACAGTGTGGTAAGGCATGGTGAGGCTGCCAGTTCGGACCACAAGGCGGCTGAAAAATATGTGCATGAATTCCAGGAGTACATAGAGGCTGAAGGACTGAAACCTGAACAAGTGTTCAATTGTGACGAAACAGGCCTCTTCTGGAAGAAAATGCCAAAGAGGACCTTCATTACACAAGAGGAAAAGGCAATGCCAGGACACAAGCCAATGAAAGACAGGCTGACGCTAATGTTCTGTGCTAATGCTAGTGGGGATTTCAAAGTGAAGCCATTACTAGTGTACCATTCTGAAAATCCCAGAGCATTTAAGAAAAATAATGTTATGAAGAGTAAATTGTGTGTGTTTTGGAAATCTAATAAGGCATGGGTCACGAGGGAAATTTTTGTAGAGTGGTTCAACGAAGTGTTTGGCCCTAGTGTGAAGAATTACCTCCTGGAGAAGAAATTGGATCTCAAGTGCCTGCTAGTAATGGACAATGCACCTGCTCATCCACCAAACTTGGATGACCTAATTCTGAAGGAGTTTGGGTTCATCTCAGTAAAGTTCTTGCCCCCGAATACCACTCCTCTCCTCCAACCCATGGACCAGCAGGTCATTGCAAACTTTAAAAAACTGTACACCAAAGCAATGTTTGAAAGGTGCTTCAATGTGACCTCAGACACTCACTTGACCCTACGAGATTTTTGGAAAGAACATTTCAGTATTTTCCATTGTGTAAGCCTTATAGGTAAGGCTTGGGAGGGAGTGTCTACCAGGACTTTGAACTCTGCTTGGAGAAAATTGTGGCCAGATTGTGTCGACAAGAGGGATTTGGAAGGGTTTGGGGCTGACCCTGATGAGCCTATGTCAGTTTTGAACTCTATTGTGGCACTGGGGAGTTCCATGGGGTTGGATGTGAGTTTGGAGGATGTAGAAGAGTTGGTGGAGGACCACAACGAAAAGCTAACCACTGAGGAGCTGCAAGAGCTTCAGCAGGAAGAGCAACAGATTGCAGCTCAGAATCTTGCTGCAGAGGAGGAGGAAGAGAGATGGAAGAAGGTGCCTTCTTCAGAAATTAAGGAGATTTTTACTATGTGGGGTAAGATGGAAAGATTTATGGAGAAACATCACCCAGAGAAGGATGTTGCAAGCCATATCGGCAACTTGTATAGTGACAGAGTCTTGGCCCATTTTAGGGAAGTTTTAAAGACGCCAGAAACAGAGCTCTCTGCACAGTTATTTTGCGAGACAGGACTCCAGTGACTCTCAAGCTGGTCCTAGTGGCATTAAGAAACAGAGAAAAGAAGCAACCCCAGAAAAGCAAATGGTACCTGAGGTGTTTCTGGAAGGGGATTCCCCTTCCAAACTATAAACAATCCACTCTCTCCTCCTCCTCCAGTCTCCCATACACTAAGAAGAATCTCCAATAAAGGTAAGTGTTATGCTGTTAATGTTTCATTCATCATTTCCCATTGTATTGTTTATGTACTACATGTATATTTCATGTAAAAAAATTTTTTGTTTTAACACTTCTGGGTGTCAGGAACGGATTAATTGAATTTACATTATTTCTTATGGGGAAAATTGATTCGTAAATCGACCATTTCGATAATCGACCGGCTTCCAGGAACGAATTACCGTCGATAATCGAGGGACCACTGTATTCTGAACTGTATATATGTGAGTGTCTTAACACACTGTGTCTTCCGACTGTCGCCTTCACTATGGTCATATGGACTGACCTACGATGATTTTGATACAAATAAATGAGTTAGCTATTTAAGATATTACAATGACCACAAAGAGAGCTAAAGCAGTATGGGTTATACAGCTCTACATCTATAAGAAGATACGTTAGATACGTGTGTAACAGTTAAGATTTCTATATTCCGAAATGTTTCGTCTATGCAGTAGGCTTCTTCAGTTGAAAAAAGTTGCAAATAGGGAGACAGCAGAAGTAGTTGAGAGGTAAAAATGATGTGATCAATCCATCAACCTTGAGAAGAAACTGTTCTACTACCTTCCTGGAGGGTGTCAACGCCTCCACGGCCCAGTCCTTGACCTGGCCTCCCGCTGGATCAGGGCCTGATCAAGCAGGCTGTTACTGCTGATCGCATGTAGTCCAACGTACGAACCACAGCCAGGCTGATCGGGTACTAACTTTAGGTACTGCATGTACTTCTTATAAAGCACTGTGTTAGCCCTAACAACAAGTAACGTACTGTACAAAAATGGTGTATAATACCGACAAAATAAAGAATTAGACACATGTGCAACATCTGTGTATCTTTATTGTAGACGTTTTGCCATCCAGTGGCTTTATTAATAGAAATTCAAGGACATAATGGGAAGTCTGTAGTACTATATACAAAAGATGAGGTAATCAGTCCCTCAGCCTTGGAGTTAGTGAAGAGCACCATAGTCTTGAAGACTGACAATTCTTCATCTTCAAGACCACTCTTCACCATCTCCAAGGTTGAGGGACTGATTACCTGTCTTTTATATATACTATATAGTATTACAGTCTTCCCATTATGTCCTTGAATTTCTGTTAATAAAGCCACAGGTTGGAGGAAAGTCTACAATAAAGATACCCAGATGTTGCACATGTGTCTAATTCTTCATCTTGTCGGTACTGTATACCACCTCAGCCACCAAGATGGTGTCCATAAACCCGAAGACTTGTGTGAGGCTCAATCCTCCGTCTAATAACCGCGAGAGACGCTGGTTAAGAGCTGCGGGAAGACTATAATTGATGTACAGAGTCCAACGTGAAGTCATCAGCATGACAGTGGAGAGTATTGCATGTACCACGAAGATCAGTAACAAATATCAGAAAAAAAGAGAAGACTAAAGAGTACCTTGTGGAACACCAGCTGAAGAACCAGTCAGAAACCCACCAACTTTTAATGAGTCAACTTGAAATTAATGTAGACACAGAAGTTAAGTTGAAGAATGGCTGTAGTAATAAGTATCATTACAAAAATGGTGTACAGTACCGAGAAGTTAATGATTAAGACACATGAGCAACACCTGGGTATCATGGAAATATGAACACATAAGCAGTATAATATTTCCATTGTGTCGGTATTTTATACCATTTATTTCCACCTGGGTATCATATTAATACTTGACATCTGGCTTGCGCAGCAGATTTTTACCAACTAATACAAATGCGGCTAATTTAATGGAGACAGTTGAAGCAGTGGAAACAATTTTGAGATCTTCAGTGCCTGAGCCTTGATAGGTATTTAGTATTGAGCTTCGGTTGTATGGAGTGAATATTTAAGCAACAGAATAATACAACCGAGCCACAAGTATTGTGGGAGGAAGGTCCCAGGAAGTGCAGTGGGGACATGATCACACTGAGATAGGCAGAGGCAACATGTGAGGGGCTGTTTACATGTGGACTATATCAACAACGAGGACAGTGGTGGTCACAAGCACACGGCCCCATCACCAGGCAAGCCAGCATCCGGTGCATGGGGGGTGAGGAGGCTACAAGCACATCCCCAGAAGTAGAAGAGGATGAAATGGAAACATCTGGAGACAGGTCTCACGAAATTGTAATAACATGATTGCCATGGATTCAATCCCCACCCGATTTGTGATTTCTAGAGACAGGTTGTCGTTGATGTTGTTGTTGTTGAGTTTAGGGCTACGACCTGCTTGTACCGTATAAATCCTGAAATGGAGTGCATATTCACATGGTACATGTGCTTGTAGAGTTGAGCTTCGTCTACCAGGTCCCACCTCACGAACTTTCATTGACTGTTAAATTTTTCATATAAGAACATAATGAACACTGAAGCAGGCCTACTGGCCCATGCTAGGCAGGTCAAGGTCACCAACTGGCCTAAGCTATTCGATAACGCACTGACGTAGGTTATCCTGGGTGGCTAACAAGAGTTGTGAATCGACCCCTACAACCACAAAGGTAAGTACATAGAGTACTCACTACCTCGGGTTAAAAATCCTCTCAAAACCTTATCCTTCAGACTCATCGACGTTGGTAGGTTATCCAGTTGGGAAGTTTGGCCACTTAAAATAACCACGAGTTATCTAACATAATTTAAACTAATCAAAAGAACATTAGGAGCACTGCTGGCCGCGGGGGCGTTGACCCCAGAACAACCTCCATGCAGAATCCTCCAGGAACAACCTGAGAGGATGGGTTGATGAGGCACACACACACACACACAGAAGTGAAGAGGCTTCTGAGTGAGCTAGATACCTCAAAGGCAATGGGGCCGGATAACATCTCTCCATGGGTCCTGAGAGAGGGAGCAGAGGCGCTATGTGTACCCCTAACAACAATATTCAATACATCTATCGAAACAGGGAGATTGCCTGAGGCATGGAAGACAGCAAATGTAGTCCCAATCTTTAAAAAAGGAGTCAGACATGAAGCACTTAACTACAGACCAGTGTCACTGACATGTATAGTATGCAAAGTCATGGAGGAGATTATCAGGAGAAGAGTGGTGGAATGCCTAGAAAGGAATGATCTCATCAACAGCAGCCAACATGGTTTCAGGGACGGGAAATCCTGTGTCACAAACCTACTGGAGTTCTATGACATGGTGACAGCAGTAAGACAAGAGAGAGAGGGGTGGGTGGATTGCATTTTCTTGGACTACAAGAAGGCGTTTGACAGTTCCACACAAGAGATTAGTGCAAAAACTGGAGGACCAAGCAGGATAACAGGGAAGGCACTACAATGGATCAGGGAATACTTGTCAGGAAGACAGCAGCGAGTCATGGTACGTGGCGAGGTGTCAGAGTGGGCACCTGTGACCAGCAGGGTCCCACAGGGGTCAGTCTTAGGACCAGTGCTGTTTCGACATGACGGAAGCAATAGACTCCGAATTGTCCCTGTTTGCAGATGACGTGAAGTTGATGAGAAGAATTCATTCGATCGAAGACCAGGCAGAACTACAAAGGGATCTGGACAGGCTGCAGACCTGGTCAAGCAATTGGATCCTGGAGTTCAACCCCACCAAGTGCAAAGTCATGAAGATTGGGGAAGGGCAAAGAAGACCGCAGACGAAGTACAGTCTAGGGGGCCAGAGACTACAAACTCACTCAAGGAAAAAGATCTTGGGGTGAGTATAACACCAGGCACATCTCCTGAAGCGCACATCAACCAAATAACTGCTGCAGCATATGGGCGCCTAGCAAACCTCAGAACAGCATTCCGACATCTTAATAAGGAATCGTTCACGACCCTGTACACCGTCTACGTTACGCCCATATTAGAGTATGCGGCACCAGTTTGGAACCCACACCTAGCCAAGTACATAAAGAAACTAGAGAAAGTGCAAAGGTTTGCAACAAGACTAATCCCAGAGCTAAGAGGTATGTCCTACGAGGAGAGGTTAAGGAAAATCGACCTGATGACACTGGAGGACAGGAGAGATAGGGGACACATGATAACGACATATAAAATACTGAGAGGAATTGACAAGGTGGACAAAGACAGGATATTCCAGAGATGGGACACAGCAACAAGGGGACACAGTTGAAAGTTGAAGACACAGATGAATCACAGGGATGTTAGAAAGTATTTCTTCAGCCACAGAGTAGTAAGGAAGTGGAACAGTTTGGGAAGCGATGTAGTGGAGGCAAGATCCATACATAGCTTTAAGCAGAGGTATGATAAAGCTCACGGTTCAGGGAGAGTGACCTAGTAGCAACCAGTGAAGAGGTGGGGCCAAGAGCTTGGAATCGACTCCTGCAACCTCAACTAGGTGAGTGTACACACACACACTCGTGGAGGAGTCACGCGGTTTGAGCTCGTGTTTTGGTGATAATTTCTGACTGTACCATAAGGAATAGAGTGTGGGATATAGGCGTGTGCACGCATGAGAGTGCATATAATCCCTTAAGCCCCGAAAAAAGGAAATATAAGTGATCACAGAAAAGAAAACAAAGGAAATAGTTGCTGAGTGTTTAGTGGAGGCCGTTGGAAGGGTGAACGGTTGTGTCAGGCCTAAATAGTGTTGCCATAATAACGCAGTGGGGTATTTTGAAGAATAAGTGCGACTCAAGACCAGGGAGATAAGAGATATGTATAGATGTGTCAGTAAATACAGTGAGTGAGTGAAAAAATTAGAAGAGCTAGAGACTATAGTGCATACAGGAAGTTAGTGGAAAAATTACCGAGGAGCATCAAACATCAACTTCTGGGACAGGACAGACCCGCAACGTAACTCCACTGCCAGCCGCAAGTAATATTCACCTAGTTTGAGTTGCATGGGGTCAATAGTACCTGTCTCTAGCTGGAATTAGGGGTCACTCTCCTCGAGCTATCAGAATTAGAATAAGCAGCATTTACTGGCATTTAATAGAATTTAGAGGTAGCGGCATATAGGCGAAGCCTAGTGTATTTATTTTTGAACGTAATTTTAAACGCATAAGAGTACAGTGGGAACCAAGAGATCAGGTACATATACAATACATATGTAGTACATACGTGGGAAATAAGGACTGTTTACATAAACATATGCACACACACTTGGGGAGAACAGCACTGTTGTTAGGCACTTGAATAGCTGTAGCACACACACACACACACACACACATATGCACACACACACATATTCACACACACACACACACACACACACACACACACACACACACACACACACACACACACACAAACACACACACACACACATACAGACACACACACACACATATATAGACACACACACACACATATACAGGATTTTACACCTTCCTGTGAAGTGACCCTATAACCCTTCCTTTCCCCCCCCCATCTCTCTCCCTCTCCTCTCCTCTCTCTTCCTCTCTCTCTCTCTCTCTCTCTCTCTCTCTCTCTCTCTCTCTCTCTCTCTCTCTTTCTCCCCCTTTCTCTCATCCTCTCTCTTCCTTTCACTCTTTCTCTCTCTTCCTCTCTCTCTCTCCCTCTCTCTCTTCCTCTCTTACTCTCTTCCTCTTCTTTTCTCTCTCTCTCTCTCTTCCCTTGTCACTCCCCCCTCTCTCTTACCTTTTCCCTCTCTCACTTTCTCCCCCTTTTTCCCTTCTTTTCCCCTCCTTCTAGGCTCCCCTTCTCTCTCTCTCCCTATCTCTCACTCTCTCCCCCTTTTTCTTTTTGTCTTTCTCTTTCTCTCTCTCTTTCATTAAAAAAAAATGGTTGGGACTCGCAGGAATCAGTGATCAGATGACAATGGTACTGGTAGGGAGGAATGGATGGAGGAACAGTGGAAAAGGATAGAGCAAGAATGGGAGAGAAAATTAGGAGAGCTTTCTGAAAAAATGGAGAAAGAGCTCTCTGTGAAATGGGAAAAGAGGATGGAGAAGGAGACGAAGAATTGGGAGGCACAAGTCGAAACTGCAGTAGCCAGGGTAAAGGTCCTAGAATTTGAGGTAAACAGGCTGAAGCAAGTCTCAGGGGTAGTGACCAGAGAAGACACACCATACGATGATGAGAGGCTGAACAGGAAGGAAGGAGATATGAATTATGCTAAGGTCATATCAGCCTGCAAAGAAGGGCCAGGGAGTGGAAGGGAAGAGCAGATGGGTGCAGATGGAGAGGGAGATAGGTCGAATGCTGAGGCACAACCATGCTACCAAGAGCCACTGGAAAAATCAAGGGAGAAAATGACCACATACAGACAGGAACCAGAGTCACAGAGGAAGAGGCAATGGGAGGAGGAAAGGGCAAAATCAGTGATTATCCATGGGCTTCGGGAGAGAGAGAAAAGGACAAACACTGAAAGACGGCAGGAAGAAAGAAAGGAGATTGAGAAAATCATCACAGAAATAGGGTGAGAAGACATGGATGAGATTGTAAATTTTCAGAGAATAGGGGGGTACTTGAAGGGGAGAAACCGACCGATCAAGCTGATTCTCAGGATGGAAACAGTGCGGAACAGGATCCTCCAAGAGAAACCACGGTTGAAAAGTTCGGAAGAGTACAAGAAGGTGTTCCTAGACAGAGACAGAACACAAACAGAGAGAAAGCAGCTGAAGGAGAGGACAAAAAAGCGAAAGGAGCTAGGAAAGGAGACAAGGATGGAACCAGCAGAGGTCAGTCAGAGCAGAACAGAGCAGCAAGGGCAAGCACACACACAACTATCCTCAGAACCCCATAACCTATCACACCATCCCAACACACAATACAATCCATACCCACAGCTTCCACCCAACCCCCAACCATAGAATCCCACAGTATGCTACCAGGTCTCCCACCCCCACAGGCCCCCCAAACCACAGTGTTGGAAAGGAAACTGAAGGTATGGTACACAAACGCTGATGGAATAACAAACAAGTGGGAGGAGTGGCACGAAAGAGTCAAAGAGGCATCACCAGACATCATAGCGATCACAGAAACCAAGCTTACAGGTATGATAACAGATGCCATCTTTCCAGCGGGATACCAGATCCTGAGAAAAGACAGAAGGAACAGGGGGGGGGGTGGAGTGGCATTGCTGATCAAACACCGATGGAATTTTGATGAGCTGGAGAGAGGAGAGAGCGGAGAAGAAAGTGATTACATAGCGGGAACGCTTCACTTTGGTGGTCCCAAGGTGATAATTGCAGTGATGTATAACCCACCACAGAACAGCAGGAGGCCAAGGCAAGAGTATGACGAGAGCAATAGAGCGATGGTTGACACACTGGCTGCAGTGGCCAGAAGAGCTCATGCATGCAGGGCAAAGCTCCTGATCATGGGCAACTTTAACCACAAGGAGATCGAATGGGAGAACTTGGAGCCACATGGGGGCCAAGATACATGGAGGGCTAAGTTGATGGAGGTGGTACTGGAAAACTTCATGTACCAACACGTAAGGGACACTACAAGAGAGAGAGGAAAGGATGAACCAGCAAGACTGGACTTAGTATTCACCTTGAGTAGTGCAGATATTGAGGACATCACATACGAAAGACCCCTTGGGGCCAGCGATCATGTGGTTTTGAGCTTCGAATACACAGTAGAGCTACAAGTGGAGGGGGAAGCAGGAAGGCAAGGACAAATGAAACCTAACTACAGGAAAGGGGACTACACAGGAATGAGGAACTTCCTGAATGAGGTTCAGTGGGACAGAGAACTGGCAGGGAAGCCAGTTAATGATATGATGGAATATGTAGCAACAATGTGCAAGGAGGCTGAGGAGAGGTTTGTACCCAAGGGTAACAGGAATAATGAAAAAGCCAGGATGAGCCCATGGTTCACCCAAAGATGCAAGGAGGCAAAAACCAAGTGTGCTAGGGAATGGAAGAAATATAGAAGGCAAAGGACCCAGGAGAATAAGGAGAGCAGTCGAAGAGCCAGAAACGAATATGCACAGATAAGAAGGGAGGCCCAACGTCAATATGAAAATGACATAGCAGCAAAAGCCAAATCTGACCCGAAGCTGTTATACAGCCACATCAGGAAGAAAACAACCGTTAAGGACCAGGTAATCAGGCTAAGGAAGGAAGGAGGAGAGACAACAAGAAATGACCATGAAGTATGTGAGGAACTCAACAAGAGATTCAAAGAAGTGTTCACAGAGGAGACAGAAGGGGCTCCAGAAAGACGGAGAGGTGGGGTACACCACCATGTGCTGGACACAGTACACACAACCGAGGAAGAAGTGAAGAGGCTTCTGAGTGAGCTAGATACCTCAAAGACAATGGGGCCAGATAACATCTCTCCATGGGTCCTGAAAGAGGGAGCAGAGGCACTATGTGTACCCCTAACAACAATATTCAATACATCTATCGAAACAGGGAGATTGCCTGAGGCATGGAAGACAGTAAATGTGGTCCCAATCTTTAAAAAAGGAGACAGACATGAAGCACTAAACTACAGACCAGTGTCACTGACATGTATAGCATGCAAAATCATGGAAAAGATTGTCAGGAGAAGAATGGTGGAACATCTAGAAAGGAATGATCTCATCACCAGCAGCCAACATGGTTTCAGAGATGGGAAATCCTGTGTCACAAACTTACTGGAGTTCTATGACATGGTGACAGCAGTAAGACAAGAGAGAGAGGGGTGGGTGGATTGCATTTTCTTGGACTGCAAGAAGGCTTTTGACACAGTACCACAAAAGAGATTAGTGCAAAAACTGGAGGACCAAGCAGGGATAACAGGGAAGGCACTGCAATGAATCAGGGAATACTTGTCAGGAAGACAGCAGCGAGTAATGGTACGTGGCGAGGTGTCAGAGTGGGCACCTGTGACCAGCGGGGTCCCACAGGGGTCAGTCCTAGGACCAGTGCTGTTTCTGGTATTTGTGAACGACATGACGGAAGGAATAAACTCCGAGGTGTCCCTGTTTGCAGATGACGTGAAGTTGATGAGAAGAGTTCATTCGATCGAAGACCAGGTAGAACTACAAAGGGATCTGGACAGGCTGCAGACCTGGTCCAGCAACTGGCTCCTGGAGTTCAATCCCACCAAGTGCAAAGTCATGAGGATTGGGGAAGGGCAAAGAAGACCGCAGACGGAGTACAGTCTAGGGGGCCAAAGACTACAAACATCACTCAAGGAAAAAGATCTTGGGGTGAGTATAACACCAGGCACATCTCCTGAAGCGCACATCAACCAAATAACTGCCGCAGCATATGGGCGCCTGGCAAACCTCAGAACAGCATTCCGACATCTTAATAAGGAATCGTTCAGGACCCTGTACACCGTGTACGTTAGACCCATATTAGAGTATGCGGCACCAGTTTGGAACCCACACCTAGCCAAGCATGTAAAGAAACTAGAGAAAGTGCAAAGGTTTGCAACAAGACTAGTCCCAGAGTTAAGAGGTGTGTCCTATGAGGAGAGGTTAAGGGAAATCAACCTGACGACACTGGAGGACAGGACAGATAGGGGGGACATGATAACGACTTACACTGAGAGGAATTGACAAGGTGGACAAAGACAGGATGTTCCAGAGACTGGACACAGCAACACGGGGACACAGTTGGAAGCTGAAGACACAGATGAATCAAAGGGATGTTAGGAAGTATTTCTTCAGCCACAGAGTAGTCAGGAAGTGGAATAGTTTGGGAAGCGATGTAGTGGAGGCAGGATCCATACATAGCTTTAAGCAGAGGTACGATAAAGCTCATGGTTCAGGGAGAGTGACCTAGTAGCGACCAGTGAAGAGGCGGGGCCAGGAGCTTGGACTCGACCCCTGCAACCTCAACTAGGTGAGAACTAGGTGAGTACACACACACACACACACACACACACACACACACACACACACACACACACACACACACATATACACACACATACACACACACCCTGTGTCACAAACCTACTGGAGTTTTACGACAAGGTGACAGAAACAAAAGAGAGAGAGAGAGAGAGAGAGAGAGAGAGAGAGAGAGAGAGAGAGAGTAGACTGCATTTTCTTGGACTGTAAGGAGGCTTTCGACAGAGTTCCACACAAAAAGTTAGAGGATTAGGTAGGTATAACAGGGAAGGCACTGCAATGGGCTGGAGAATACTTGACAGGAAGGCAACAAGTCATGGTAGGTGACGAGGTGTTAGAGTGGACGCCTGTGACGAGCGGGGTCCCACAGGGGTCAGTCCTCAGACCAGTGCTATTTCTGGTATATGTGAATGACATGATGGAAGGGATAGATTCAGAAGTGTCCCTGTTTGCAGACAATGCGAAGTTAATGAGGAAAATTCAACTGGATGAGGATCAGGCAGGATTACAAAGAGATCTGGACAGGCTGCAAGCCTTGTCGAGAAACTGGCTCCTAGAGTTTAACCCACCAAGTGCAAAGTCATGAAGATCGGGGAAGGACAAAGAAGACCGCTGACAGAGTACAATCTAGGGGGGCGAAAGACTGCAAACCTCATTCAAGGAAAAGAACCTTGGGGTTAGCATAATACCAAGCACATCTACTGAGGTGCACGTCAACCAAATAACTGCTGCAGCTTATGGGCGACTAGCAAACTTAGGTATAGCGTTTCGATACTTCTGTAAGGAATCGTTCAAGACTCTGTACACCATGAACCCACACCTGGTCAAGCACGTCAAGAAATTAGAGAAAGTGCAAAGGTTTGCAACAAGACTAGTCCCGGAGCTAAGGGGCATGTTCTACGAGGAGAGGTTAAGGGAAATCGACAGGCGAGATAGGGAAAACATGATAACGACATAAAAAATACTGAGAGGAATCGACAAGGTGGATAGGGACAGGATGTTTCAGAGATGGGACACAGCATTAAAGGGTCACAATTGGAAGCTGAAGTCTCAGATAAGTCAAAGGGATGTTAAGAAGTATTTCTTCAGTCACAGAATCGTCAGTAAGTGGAATGGTCTGGAAAGTGATGTAGCGGAGGCAGGAACCATACATAGTTTTAAGACGAGGTTTGATAAAATTCATGGAGCAGGGAGAGAGTGAACCTAGTGGCGACCAGTGAAGAGGCCAGGGCCAGGAGCTATGAATCGACCCTTGCAACCACAATTAGGTGAGTACACACACACACGATGTTAGGAAGTATTTCTTCAGTCAGAGTAGTCAGGAAGTGGAATAGTCTAGTAAGTGATGTAGTGGAGGCAGGAACCATACATAGCTTTAAGACGAGGTATGATAAAGCTCATGGAGCAGGGAGAGGACCTGCAACCACAATTAGGTGAAGTGAGTACGTACACACACACACACACACACACACACACACACGCACACACACACACACACACACACACACACACACACACACACACACACACACACACACACACACACACACACCTGGTTCAGCAACTGGCTTCACGAATTTAACCCCACCAAATGTTAAGTCATGAAGATCGGGGAAGGGTAACGAAGACCGCAGACGGAGTATAGGCTAGGTGGCCAAAGACTGCAAACCTCACTCAAGGAGAAAGATCTTGGAGTGAGTATAACACCGAGCACGTCTCCGGAAGCACACATCAACCAGATAACTGCTGCAGCATATGGGCGCCTGGCAAACCTGAGAACAGCGTTCCGATACCTTAGTAAGGAATCATTCAAGACACTGTACACCGTGTACGTCAGGCCCATACTGGAGTATGCATCACCAGTTTGGAACCCACACTTGATCAACCGCGTCAAGAAATTGGAGAAAGTACAAAGGTTTGCGACAAGGTTAGTTCCAGAGCTAAGGGGAAAGTCCTACGAAGAAAGGTTAAGGGAAATCGGCCTGACGACACTGGAGGACAGGAGGGTTAGGTGGGACATGATAACGACATACAAAATACTGCGTGGAATAGACAAGGTGGACAGAGACAGGATGTTCCAGAGATGGGACACAGAAACAAGGGGTCACACCTGGAAGTTGAAGACTCAGATGAGTCAAATGGATGTTAGGAAGTATTTCTTCAGTCATAGAGTAGTCAAGAAGTGGAATAGTCTAGCAAGCGAGGTAGTGGAGGCAGGAACCATACATAGCTTTAAGCCGAGGTATGATAAAGATCATGGAGCAGGGAGAGAGAGGACCTAGTAGCGTTCAGTGAAGAGGCGGGGCCAGGAGCTGAGTCTCGACCCCTGTAACCACAATTAGGTGAGGTGAGTACACACACACACCTTAGGGAGACAGCAGCCACAGTAACACATCCATTTATTTGTCTATAATTCCTGTGACTACTATTTTTGGAGCAGACACTTTAATTAAATCGTTCATCAGAAAAGAAAAGGGACTGACCTGCATTTTAATTCACGTTTTAAAATAACAGACAGTTAGTTGTGAATTAATCTGAAAAAAACAAAATAAGAAAAAAACAATAAAGCTGCAAATGGGTAAGTTAAATTGGTAGACAGAAAAATAATACAAATGTAGTACAATGCAATCCTTTATTGAGTACGTTTCGCCCGCTGGTCCGTCTCTCATACAGCCTACCCAACATTCTCCACTTGATTCTGCACACTATATATACTCTTTACCCAGGTAGATCTGTTTGTGACTTGATAAAGCCCACTGTGTGGGTGAAACGTAGCCAACAAAGGATCGCACTATACCATATTTGTGTCTATTTTTCTGTCATGTAGGTATTTAATACCATTTATCTCCATAGCTTGATAGACTTGACGCGTTCAACTATGATTGAAGCTCTGTCAAAATAAACACAGGTTCTGCTAGTGTCGTTTCTACCTTGAGTGGCGAATTGTACAGCACCAGGGGGAAGCAGGCAATCAGGTTCGTTCCAAGGGAGGGGAAGTCAGGTTCAATTCTTCGGATCAAGAGCCCCTAGCCAGCCCCTTGATGGAGTTCTCTCCAATACTACTACTACTAATACTACTACTACTACTAATAATAATAATAATACATGAATTACCTTAAGTTTACCTAGATATGCCTTCAAGGGTGAACATCTGTGCAGCGTGGTTCCAGACCATGTCTATAGAAATGGAATCTGGACACGAGCCATTAAAAACAACAGATATAGCCTCACTCCACAAAGATGGCAGCAAAGTAATCACAAAAAAATGTAGATCAATGTCGATAACGTCCTACATTACTAAAAATCTTTGAAAGAGTTTTGAAAAGCAAGATTATTAGACACATGTATTGACGACAACTGCACAGCCCAGTGAAGACTGGGCTCACTGTATGTCGCTCCTTCCTCTTGCAACTACTGGATCATTTCGACATGGTCTTAAGAGGCACTGACTGACAAAATGCAGATGTGTGTAAAAGCCTTGACGTGCGATCATGGTGTATTGGCGCACAAATTGCATACAAATTAATTAAAGAAAAAGTGGGGCAGATGAATTTTTAACTTCTAATGGACAGACCACAAAGAGAGAACAGTTTTATTAGAGGCTGCCATAGTGAAAAACTCTGTTCCCGTTCTCTTTTTCATCCTCGTTCTCTTTCTCATATCTAACAGGTTAGGTTAGGCAAGGTTCGTCACGAAAGAGGACAAGTGTTTCCTGACGTGTCTTAGCCGTTGGAGCTTTTGGTCATCTGACCGAGGTCTTCGCTGGCTTATAACTATGGTCATAGTTATAACCATTTAGTTTAAGATTCTTCTTATATCTAACACAGAGACATATTTCATAGCATCGTATTATACATTACAAATGATAACTAGAATTTGTATGAGATTGGCATCCGTTAAGGCTACAGTGACTCTCCAGGCTCATACAAACCGAGTCTTCCAGTGGGCCACTGACAAGATTATGGTGTTCAATAAAAAATTTCAGTCTAATATGGAAAAACTGAGGAATATAGAAACTGGAACAAAGTATAAAATTAACCATTCAATAGAGTGAAAGACGAACATGTGGAAATTTAGAAGTAATAATATTACAGGATCTCACTTTCTAGGATCACAACAGTGTCATTATCACAACTGCAAGGAAATGATAAGCTGGATAACAACCTTTAAAACAAGAGATGACAAGCTGATGATACTTTTCAAGTCACTTGTTCTCTAGTATACAACAAGGCAAGCGAAATCGCACACCTGGAGAATTTGTAATCAATCTTCACTCCCGAATAAATTCAGTCAGACATCTAAATTACTAGGAATGTTTGAAGTCTCTCGAGCTGTACTCCTTGAAATGTAGACGAGAATGATGCATCATAATTTATACCTAGAAAATTCTGGAGGGATTGTCAGTGGTATGCCATATCAGAATGTTAGGTAGGATACCATTACCTAGTGTCACGTAATAAGAATGTAAAGGCTTAATCGGAGTCACTATAAGTCAACGACTCTGGCCTGCATGAGTTCGTACCCCGGCACCGTCAGTGGGCATGAAGCAGTTAGGATGCAGGCATCAGTGAAGCAGAATACGCTGGCAGATTTCACACCATTTTCTTCTCAATAAATAAACCCAGGCTGAACAATCGATTATTCCATTTTCCTCCATTTATATCCTCGAACCCATCCTACATCAGGCTTGGTCCCAAACCCAAACACTGAAATCACTGATCACTTCCTACGACAACGAGTTCTAAAAATGGTGAAAGAAAATATCCGTAAAGAAAAGCAGAGGTGCCATGAATACTCTGAGTTTAAGGGTAAAACAATAAAATTAAATGAACCAACACTTTTCAACAATCCCTTCATACATAAGTGGAATTACCAAAAGACCCCTAGCCGTCTTCAAAAGGGAACAACAAGTTCTTCATGTCAGTTCTTGATTAGCAGGGCTATGGTGTGTATGCTGGACTTAATGCAGGTGGCAGTAGTCTAACAGCATAGTAGATCGGGCCATTCACTAGGAGACATGGTCTGGAAGGAGGCTAAGCAGTGGAGGTCCTTGACTCTCGAAATTCCCTGAAAGTCAAGGATCTTACAAAGTTCCGTCCCGAAGACAGTCATGTTGGTAATTCCCCTTATTCATCATGGAACAGTGTTAAAGTTTTGGTCCCCTTACACTTATTGTGTTATCTTTTAATTGTATTCGTGGTAACCTTGCTTTTGATTGTGGGTATTTCACACCGTCTGCCGAGCCTCTTGCTTTCGAAGGGAGTGATTTCTGTGTGCAGGTTTGAGTCAAATCCCGTGCAATTTTCCAAGTGTAAATTAAATAATAATAATAATAATAATAATAATAATAATAATAATAATAATAATAATAATAAAACTACCAAAGCCGTGCCTGGCCATGGACACAATAATGCTACAACCATGTCCCACACACATAACTGAACGGTGTATTTTTCTCAGCGTTTATATGCTGAGAGTTTATTTTAATCCTTATTTTAGAGATAAAAGTATTCCTGTCAAGTGGTAAAAAGGTTACCGTGCAGCCTTCATGACCCTGGTGTAGTCGATAGGCTTGAAACCCCATTAACTTTAGGATGACATTCACTTACAAATTAAGGTTGCACGCATGAACACTTTCGTACAACGAGTACAGGTAACAGTTCAGCATGGAGGGTGGAAGCCCAGTTATTTCCGTGAGTCCCCCATCTCTAGATGGGATCCATCGCTATGTTTCGTAACGGTACTCCCAGCTGCAATTGATAGGTTGGTGGATAGAGCCAGCAGTTTACTGTATAGTCTGGGAGAGAATGCTCTAGCAGCTTATGTATAGCCTGCGAAGAATACCCCAGCAGCTTATCTTATGTATAGCCTGGGAGAAAAATACTCCAGCAGCTTACTGTATAGTCTGGGAGAGAATACTCTCGCAGCTTACTGTATAATCTGAGAGAGAATGATCCAACAGCTTACTGTAGAGTCTGGGAAAGAGAATGTTCTGCCATGTGTTTAACTTAAGGCATCATGATTGGCTTCAGGACGAAGCTTGGACTGTTAATAAGGTTCTTTGGAGGAAAGGGGAAGGAGGTACTGATTTCATTATACGTAAGTTTTCATGGTACAAGGAAATGCCACTGTTGTTTTACGTGGTATAGATTGTGGTGTGATTCATTAGGAGATAATTAGCAGTGTTTATGATCCATCTGGCGAAGTACTCACCAGTCCTGAAAAAAGTTTGGAGGATTTCTGTGCAAGGTTTAGGATAGGTTTGCTTACGCATAATTTCACTGAGGATATTTCTTTGAGCTATATGTTTTTTTAAGTTAAAAGTATAGTTATTTGAGCATGTTACGTGTTTTGAAGGTAAACAGATTTTCATGGATGGTCCTCATCACTTCGTTCTGCATTTTATCAAGCCCTACAAGCATTAAATGAGACACAGACCTAGTGGGAGTGTAGCGCAGGCAGCTAGAGAATACATAAAAGGTATATCATCTTTATAATGGTGACATTTTGCACCACAAGTGGGGTTCAACCCTGCTAAGTGATCTTAGCCTCTTTAACAGCAACACAGTGTGGTTAAAACAATTCAAGGTAGAGGACCTTCAAGCCCATGATATTTACATCTTGTTAAATAAGCAGAGATCCATCGTGACTAATTAGCTTCTTCGGGTTTGAAGCTAATATAGTATATAGCCAAGATTTCTATAGTAGGGATGCTTGGGTGGGGCTATCTGGCTGGAAGGAGGACTAGGGGACTTGTTTTGAAGCAACGTTATTATTATTATTTTATTGTTGGGCTGAGGGGATTTTTTAGGGTCCGCCCCTATCTTGTGAAGAACGTTTCTAGTACGGGCATACAGTGGTGTGAATTAGTATATCATCAAAATTAGTACTGTGATTGGGTCATATGGACACAAAATTTAGTAATGGTGGTAGTGGTATTTTGATGTCAAGAGTTACAGTGGACAAGTGTGTTTCTGATTTTATTATTATTACTATTACAATCAAAACTACGCGTTAAGTCAGTTCTGATAAATATCTGTTAAGTGGTTAACATCCGGTGGCCCGCCAGAGCTAGGTTTTTACGTCAGATTTAAAAAAAAAATCGGAATCACCACACAACAATGCACTAAGATAATTCAGCAAGGTAAGTTAAGATTTGTTAGGATTTTTAACCCGGAGGGTAAACCCAAAAAAGACAGTGTCATTGGGGGCCGTCTTATTTCCATTAGTCCTTCAACCATGTCCCCAAGGATGTAACCCACACCAGTCGGCTAAAACCCAAGTACCTACTTACTGCTAGGTGAACAAGGACAACAGATGTAAGGAAACGTGCCCAACGTTACCACCCATCCCGGGGACTGAATCACGGACAGTGTGTGGCGAGAGGGTTGCACTAAGGGCACGGACGCCTATTAACCACGTCCGAGTCTTGAGCTATACTGCAATGCCCCTGGAATAACACTAAATTTTTGTTGGACAAGTAGCCTTTGATTTAGTACAGAAGTCCTCTACATAACTAACGATTTTCACACAGTTAAGTTACTTAGCTGTTTAATTTTTTAAGGTTATAATCATGTCTGATTTCTACTGTATCTTAGAGCTGGGTTTTAAATAATACGATATTACAAGGACTCCAGTGGAAATAAGTCACTTCGGATGACATTTTTGGGGGTTATCGTAGGTAACTTATACGCTACTATATATGATAATTGTAATCACCTAAATTTATGTAAACTGTACTTATGTGTACCTGTACATAAATAAAATTCAATCCATTTTAGGTTTAATTTGGAAAACATGGTAGATAGTACTATGAGAAGTAATTTTAAGATCAAAGGTGATGTAGTTAGCTATCAGCTACTGCAGGGTGAGGTCAATAGTTATGAAATGATGCACACTTCTATACCTGAAACTGTAACCCGGGGAGAAACAATAGTTTAGTCTACACAAGAGACGGTTTACGGCTAGCTATGAATGGTCAGTCACCTAACTTGGTCTAACTACGGATGTTCGTCCACTCACGCTGCCTAGCTATGGATGGTCGTTCATCTAACATAACTTCGATATGAATGCTTGGCTATCTAATACTGCCAAGCTATGGATGGTTATCCACTTAACAAGTACGGTTACCAAAGTTTTGGGAGATTACACTTGTATTACGTATTAACATGTGTACATTACCTAGGATAACCCCCCCCAAAAAAAAAAACTCAAGTGATTTATTTCCATTGGGGTCCATCTAACCTGGTTATGGGTGGTCGTCCACGTAACAAGGCCTAGCTATGGATGGTGGTCGTCCATCTAACCTGGTTATGGGCAGTCGTTCACCTAGCATGACCTAAATATGGATGGTCGTCCATCTAACCTGGTTATGGGTGGTCGTTCACGTAACATGACCTAGATATGGATGGTCGTCCATCTAACCTGGTTATGGGTGGTCGTCCACATAATAATCTAGCTGTGAATGGCTGTCCATTTAACTTAATCCAGCTAAGGATGGTCGTCCATCTAACATAGCCTAGCTATAGATGGTCGTCACTAACATAGTAAATAAGTGCGTCATTATTATTATAATCATATTATTATTATAAAAAAGAAGCGCTAAACCATAATCATAACTAAGCGCTAAACCAAAATACTTGCGTTATTTCCAATAAACTGAATATTTTATTGTACAGCATACTGTAACTTTAATATTGTAATAAAAAAAAGCTAAACTTACTAGGGTCATACAGCAGCATATATAACTTTAACAGAGTTTGTTCATGCGTTTATTCCAATGAGATACACCGTAAGTTATTATTTTGGAAATATAATACGACACGTAACATTTCAGTCAGTGAAGGGTTTATGGTGTAATAAAGAAAATATTACCATAAAACACAAGGTGAATACTTACAGTGAATCTCGGGAGTCCGGCACAGAGCGATTCAGTGAGATCTTATCACTGGCGATAAGATTAAACGCTTCCTTCTTCATGACTTCCTCCGCTAATCTACCTTCCTCACCCGAGAGTTTGACAGCCTTTCCCATCTCTCCCAAGCCTTTAACTACTTTCATTTCGTCTTCTGCAAACCAACGATCAGCCTTCAGTTTCTCCAGCTTTTCTTCCTTGCTGACAATGTGAGGTTTACTTTCTGGTTTCTTCAAGTTTTCTAAATTATGGGGAACTTTAGGAGGTGGGAGGCGTACTTCGTGGACGGGCGCGTGGTTCTCCACTTTAATATCTATAATTTGATTGTCTGGTTCACGTACCTCGGTTAAGAGCTTGTTGGACTTGGACTTATCAAGAGCTAGAATGTCATTGGGTCCTTCTCTGTGGACCTTTCGTAATGCTATGTCCTCATTTTCAATTGCAACGTCTTCATTCTTAAACCAAAGACCAACAAATCCAATAAAAGTACAAAACGCTAGCACTTTGAAGATGAAACTACGCCTTCGCGGATAGAATAGTTTAACACCCATCTTCTTAGGTAAATGCAGGTGGTAATTGATCATATAGCCGCTTCAGGAGGATAGTTCCTAGATGCTGGCACCTGCCTACACGGGATTTTCTACACTACATACACTATAAAATTTAACGTAAAGTGTGCGGGACTTTGGTGACAGATATATATTCAATAACTTCCGAGTATGTCTTTCTATCTGATATTTCACGCGTTTATTCAGTAGAAGAGGAACGTCGATCACCTTTAAAAACGCTGTTTCTCACTTCTGCACCGTTTACAGCTAAATTAACAAAGTTGCTATAACAAACAAGGTTTCTATCAAGCAGAGTTGTAGAGGAGAGGAGCACACACACACCCGACCACGGCTGTGCTCACACTGTCTTCTCACCTTCACTACATTACTGAACCAACGCTGGCTATATCTGCAGCAGCAGCAGCAGCCTCAGGCACCACCTCCATCCCCACCACAACACTCCCTTCCCAATCCCTCCCACCCAACAATCCCCACCACAACCCTCTCTTCACTACCCGTCCCACCCACTAACTCCACCACCACCCTTATCTGCTGATGTATTGAATTCATGGCATCCATAGTCCTCTCCCACTAGTTTCATTCCTCTGTCTCCAATGTATAATTTCTCTTGCCCTCACTCTGGGATGATGGAGATTTCTTCAGTTTTATTTCTCTCAAGCTATCCTGAGAGATGACATTTCCCAGTGATAGTAACTCCAGCTACACTGGAAGGGAACCTTTGAATAATAATAATGTTAATAATAATAATGAAGGAGCGCTAAACCCGTAGGATTACACAGCGCATGTGGAGGGGGGGGGATGGAAGGTATTCAGGCTTAATTCAGGGAACTGGAGCACAGACCCAATTCCCTAGATCAAGAGCCCCTCACCAGCGTCAAGGAACCTCCCTTGAAGCTGCCGTAGCTGATGAACTTTGCATAAATACTCGACGATATCATTGACCTACTGAAGTTTTCCAATTTAGGCTGACAGATATCAACACCTTGTATGATGAAATATGAGAGGGAAATAACCTTCTTTCCACTGAATGATTATCATATAGGGTAGAAGCCCAACGCGATATCCTTTTTTTTTTTTTTTTGGTAAAATAAAAAATCCAGTTTCCCTACTGTCTCTACTCAATAATTCCCACCTAAACCCTCCTTTCCCTAACCCCTCCCACCCAGTAAAAATCCCCTCGACCCTCCCTTCCCTATCCCCCAACCACCACCCTCGGATACCAATCCCTCCCACCCAATAATGCCACCCAACCCCGGCCCACCCACACGCAAGGGGTAACTAAATTTCTTAGTATGTAATTTTGGCTTACACTTTAAGCGAACTTATTTACTGTAAGTAAGGTAATATTATTATATGTTCATTATATGTTTGTTCCCATAGGCTCAGAGACCCTTGACTCATGGGGAAAGAGTGCATCTAAATTCCTTAAGGAGCTGGGAAAAAGACTCATCAGGGTAACTAGGGATCCCAGGGCAGCTAGTTTTCTGTTCCAGCGGCTCAGTGCGGCTGTTCAAAGGGGTAATGCCTGCTGTATTTTGGGAACACGCCCCAGCTCTGAGGAGCTGGACGAGATTTTCGCCTTATAATCGGTGATACACACGTAACAACATGTACCTTATATGCCACCTTTATATCAACAATGTATCTCTTAAATCTTCTGTACCATATTATGTAATAAACTATTCCTATTGGTAAAAAAAATATATAGTACTAAAGGATGGGGTGGTAGGGGAAGTGGAATATTCAAACGGCTTCAGGAAGAAATCCAAATATTCTTCCTTGAAGCCTTTTTATGCACTTCTCCGAGGCTATGGGTCCCACAATTTACACCAGAGGTGGACCCCATCCTATATATATATATTTCTTTCAACACACCAGCCGTATCCCACCGAGGCGGGGTGGCCCAAAAGGAAAAACGAAAGTTTCTCCTTTTACATTTAGTAATATATACAGGAGAAGAGGTTACCAGCCCCTTGCTCCCGGCATTTTAGTCGCCTCTTACAACACACATGGCTTACGGAGGAAGAATTCTGTTCCACTTCCCCATGGAGATAAGAGGAAATAAACAAGAATAAGAACTAGAAAGAAAATAGAAGAAAACCCAGAGGGGTGTGCATATATGTGCTTGTACATGTATGTGTAGTGTGACCTAAGTGTAAGTAGAAGTAGCAAGACGTACCTGAAATCTTGCATGTTCATGAGACAGAAAAAAGGACACCAGCAATCCTACCATCATGTAAAACAATTACAGGCTTACGTTTTACACTCACTTGGCAGGACGGTAGTACCTCCCTGGGCGGTTGCTGTCTACCAACCTACTACCTAGGTATATATATACATATATATATATATATATATATATATATATATATATATATATATATATTTATATA
Source organism: Cherax quadricarinatus (assembly GCF_038502225.1). NCBI lineage: Eukaryota > Metazoa > Arthropoda > Malacostraca > Decapoda > Parastacidae > Cherax > Cherax quadricarinatus. The sequence goes on from NC_091328.1 coordinate 18,349,246, forward strand.
TATATATACTTCTACTTACACTTAGGTCACACTACACATACATGTACACGTTTATTTATACACACTCATCTGAGTTTTCTTTGATTTTATCTTAATAGTTCTTGGTCTTATTACTTTTCCTTTTATATCCATGGGGAAGTGGAATAAGAATCTTTCCTCCGTAAGCCTGCTGTATAGTCCTTGTGGCTTAGCGCTTCTTTTTGATTATAATAATAATCCTCCGTAAGCCATGCGTGTTGTAAAAGTCAACTAAAATGCCGGGAACAATGGGCTAGTAACCCCTTTTCCTGTAAAGATTACTAAAAAGAATAAGAAGAAGAAAATTGTCAAAGTGGGAAGTCTGAATGTGCATGGATGTTGTGCAAATGATGAGAAAAAGATGATTGTGGATGTTATGAATGAGAAGAAACTGGATGTCCTGGCTTTAAGTGAAACAAAGGGGGTGGGAGAGTTTCAATGGAGAGGAATAAATGGGATTAGGTCAGGGGTTTCAAATAGAGTTAGAGCTAAAGAAGGAGTGCAATAATGTTGAAGGATAAGTTATGGCAGGAAAAGAGGGACTACAAATGTATAAATTCAAGGATTATGTGGAGTAAAATAAAGATTGGATGTGAAAAGTGGGTTATAGTAAGCGTGTATGCACCTGGAGAAGAGAGAAGTGTAGAGGAGAGAGAGAGATTCTGGGAAATGTTGAGTGAATGCGTGGGGAGTTTTGAATCAAGTGTGAGAGTAATGGTGGTTGGGGATTTCAATGCTAAAGTGGGTAAAAATGTTATGGAGGGAGTAGTAGGTAAATTTGGGGTGCCAGGGGTAAATGTAAATGGGGAGCCTTTAATTGAGCTATGTGTAGAAAGAAATTTGGTAATAAGTAATACATATTTTATGAAAAAGAGGATAAATAAATATACAAGGTATGATGTAGCACGTAATGAAAGTAGTTTGTTAGATTATGTATTGGTGGATAAAAGGTTGATGGGTAGGCTCCAGGATGTACATGTTTATAGAGGGGCAACTGATATATCGGATCATTATTTAGTTGTAGCTACAGTTAGAGTAAGAGGTAGATGGGAAAAGAGGAAGGTGGCAACAACAAGTAAGAGGGAGGTGAAAGTGTATAAACTAAGGGAGGAGGAAGTTCGGGCGAGATATAAGCGACTATTGGCAGAAAGGTGGGCTAGTGCAAAGATGAGTAGTGGGGGGGGGGGGTTGAAGAGGGTTGGAATAGTTTTAAAAATGCAGTATTAGAATGTGGGGCAGAAGTTTGTGGTTATAGGAGGGTGGGGGCAGGAGGAAAGAGGAGTGATTGGTGGAATGATGAAGTAAAGGGTGTGATAAAAGAGAAAAAGGTAGCTTATAAGAGGTTTTTACAAAGCAGAAGTGTTATAAGAAGAGCAGAGTATATGGAGAGTAAAAGAAAGGTGAAGAGAGTGGTGAGAGAGTGCAAAAGGAGAGCAGACGAAAGAGTGGGAGAGGCACTGTCAAGAAATTTTAATGAAAATAAGAAAAAATTTTGGAGTGAGTTAAACAAGTTAAGAAAGCCTAGGGAAAGTATGGATTTGTCAGTTAAAAACAGAGTAGGGGAGTTAGTAGATGGGGAGAGGGAGGTATTAGGTAGATGGCGAGAATATTTTGAGGAACTTTTAAATGTTGAGGAAGAAAGGGAGGCGGTAATTTCATACACTGGCCAGGGAGGTATACCATCTTTTAGGAGTGAAGAAGAGCAGAATGTAAGTGTGGTGGAGGTACGTGAGGCATTACATAGAATGAAAGGGGGTAAAGCAGCTGGAACTGATGCGATCATGACAGAAATGTTAAAAGCAGGGGGGATATAGTGTTGGAGTGGTTGGTACTTTTGTTTAATAAATGTATGAAAGAGGGGAAGGTACCTAGGGATTGGCAGAGAGCATGTATAGTCCCTTTATATAAAGGGAAAGGGGACAAAAGAGATTGTAAAAATTATAGAGGAATAAGTTTACTGAGTATACCAGGAAAAGTATACGGTAGGGTTATAACTGAAAGAATTAGAGGTAAGACAGAATGTAGGATTGCGGAAGAGCAGGGAGGCTTCAGAGTGGGTAGGGGATGTGTAGATCAAGTGTTTACATTGAAGCATATATGTGAACAGTATTTAGATAAAGGTAGGGAAGTTTTTATTGCATTTATGGATTTAGAAAAGGCATATGATAGAGTGGATAGAGGAGCAATGTGGCAGATGTTGCAAGTATATGGAATAGGTGGTAAGTTACTAAATGCTGTAAAGAGCTTTTATGAGGATAGTGAGGCTCAGGTTAGGGTATGTAGAAGAGAGGGAGACTACTTCCCGGTAAAAGTAGGTCTTAGACAGGGATGTGTAATGTCACCATGGTTGTTTAATATATTTATAGATGGGGTTGTAAAAGAAGTAAATGCTAGGGTGTTCGGGAGAGGGGTGGGATTAAATTATGGGGAATCAAATTCAAAATGGGAACTGACACAGTTACTTTTTGCTGATGATACTGTGCTTATGGGAGAGTCTAAAGAAAAATTGCAAAGGTTAGTGGATGAGTTTGAGAATGTGTAAAGGTAGAAAGTTGAAAGTGAACATAGAAAAGAGTAAGGTGATGAGGGTATCAAATGATTTAGATAAAGAAAAATTGGATATCAAATTGGGGAGGAGGAGTATGGAAGAAGTGAATGTTTTCAGATACTTGGGAGTTGACGTGTCGGCGGATGGATTTATGAAGGATGAGGTTAATCATAGAATTGATGAGGGAAAAAAGGTGAGTGGTGCATTGAGGTATATGTGGAGTCAAAAAACATTATCTATGGAGGCAAAGAAGGGAATGTATGAAAGTATAGTAGTACCAACACTCTTATATGGATGTGAAGCTTGGGTGGTAAATGCAGCAGCGAGGAGATGGTTGGAGGCAGTGGAGATGTCCTGTCTAAGGGCAATGTGTGGTGTAAATATTATGCAGAAAATTCGGAGTGTAGAAATTAGGAGAAGGTGTGGAGTTAATAAAAGCATTAGTCAGAGGGCAGAAGAGGGGTTGTTGAGGTGGTTTGGTCATTTAGAGAGAATGGATCAAAGTAGAATGACATGGAAAGCATATAAATCTATAGGGAAAGGAAGGAGGGGTAGGGGTCGTCCTCGAAAGGGTTGGAAAGAGGGGGTAAAGGAGGTTTTGTGGGCAAGAGCCTTGGACTTCTAGCAAGCGTGCATGAGCGTGTTAGATAGGAGTGAATGGAGACGAATGATACTTGGGACCTGACAATCTGTTGGAGTGTGAGCAGGGTAATATTTAGTGAAGGGATTCAGGGAAACCGGTTATTTTCATATAGTCGGACTTGAGTCCTGGAAATGGGAAGTACAATGCCTGCACTTTAAAGGAGGGGTTTGGGATATTG
>NC_091328.1:18362632-18470132 GCF_038502225.1 Cherax quadricarinatus
GTGTACAAGTGATTTTGTTTAGTTTTTAAGAAACTGACAGTTTAAAAATAAATTGGTTAAATAAAAACTTCAGTAAATATTAAAACAAAAGAGTTTAGGAAAACAAGTTTACCCATACTGTATATACACTGTATAATACCATACTGCAAAATTATTTTCTTTTAAAGTAGTATTATTATTATAATCAAAAAAAGAAGCGCTATTAAAGTAGTATTATATATATATTTGTATCAAATGGAAGATGCTGCTACCTGTATACATATACTGTAATACAAAACATGACTTCAACAGGAGATATACAGTACTGAAAAATATTTCTAGTTAGACTGTCATTGACTGTCATTACAACTTAATTTTGAATTTGCTGTTCATATTATTATCTCACAATTTATCACACAGTTTTGATAAAAGCCCTTCTATTTTCTCTAGTTTTATTGTATCTTTTTTGTCCTTCTCCAAAAGTTTTTGTTCTATTTTCTGCATTATTCTTTTTTCAAATACTGCAAGCTTCTTATCAATCAAAATCTCAATACAGTTTAAGAGAACTTTGTTGCTGCCTGTGCAATATCTTATTTCAGGTACACCTTGATGCCCAGTTGTAGGTAAGTCCATACTCCCTTCTTCTTCTGTAGTCTTTGTAGCGCCAAATGAACCAGAATACCCATTGGGAGATAATTTAACCACATGCTGATTGTTACTTAAGATGGGAACCTTTGATTGTGAGCCCAATAATGGATTACTTCTTGCTTGATCTGGAACTCCTGATGATTTACTAAAATAATCTTTAGCAGACTCCATCAGATCCCTAGACGTAGTTCCAGCTTTAAAAGCAATATCCAAGAGTGGGCAAAGCTTTTGTTGATCCACAGTATTGTTACCATCATTTATTAAAGCATGAAGTTTCTCAACAAAATTGTCACTATATGAAGGGGAGTCTTTTGATTTTTCCCCATTTTCTGTGGAACTCTGGTCAAACATCACTTTGTTTTCTTGAAATTTTCCATCTTCACAGTCAAGTACCAAGTTTTTTATCCCATTTTGCAAGTTGAATTGAGTTTCATCTTGAATATTGGTAGCTAAACATGGTCTGTTGGCAAATAAATCCAAACTAGTTTTCAGTTCACAGCCTCTAACACTGTCCCCTTTTGGCATATCTTGAGTCTGTACTGTATGTCCCATATCACTGCAGCTATTCATTAACGTTTTATTGATAACTTCATGTTTACCAGTTGTTTCCATACCTGACATGACTGATCTAGACTCTGACATCATGGGGCCAAGCATCATTGACATGAGAGCCATAGGATTATTCCCAAGAAATGGTTTACTTGAATCATTCACACTGTTATAATTTTCTAACATTTGACAGAACATCATGGCTTGTTTCGACATTTGCACATCCTTTTCCTTGAGAACAGAAGATAAGTGATCACTTCCAAATCGGCTACCAGGTTGTCTGGCTGCTTCTACGCCAATTGTCACATGAAAGCCATATACCCACAAAGAATTAACATCAAATATACCTTTCAGTTTCAAAAGCACTGCCTCTTGTAGCTTGTCAAAACGCACTTCACATTTGTATATTTTAGAATCTTCAAAGTCTCTCATTACCTTTCCCTGCACAGTCATGCAATATTCGTCATGTGACCCTGTATAAACTTCAATGACTCGTGCTTCTGACAGCATTGTAATGCCCAAAAGAAGTTTCTTAGTTTTTGATTTTAAACCTTGTTGCATTCGCCGCGCTGATGTTGCTTCATGTTTTGTCACTAGCCGGATACAGCAGTCCACTTGTTCTGTAGCCGGTCGTGATAAACTAAAACATTTGTCTTCGTCCAGGAGATCTACCAGGTCCCCTGTGGGGAAACTAGAAGTTTCTTGAATAACCTGGTGTAGTTTCAGGTCGTTCTCGACGGTCCAGTTACTGGTGGCTTCCATCTTAGCTTTGTTGACAAACATTGTCACAGCTGATCCACACTCACCACCACTCACAATTCATGGATAACACTAAGATAAACCTTTTAAAACTTTTTTACCAAAGTTTTATCTTATTCACTTTATAATTAGTATAGTAAAAATAATATATTTTTAGTCATTTAATTTTCTTTCAATTATATATAAAAATAATTTATAACTTATCAACTGTATGACTTTTTTAAGAAAATAAATATGTCGTCTAAAACTATTATCTCCAGTACATAAGTTTTTCTTACATTATCTCGGGACCATGGAAAATTCATAGCAATAATTATACTTATAATCCCTGTGAAGGTTATTTCTATGAGGCATTGTGATTGGCTGAGTGTGGAGTTGTGTGATTGGTGGAGGTGGCGTGTGCTGGAGGTGGTGGTCTTAGTGAATATATGTAATGTGTCTTCGTCTTTAAGTATATTTTGTATTATGAATGTGACTTTACTACTGTTGCTTTGTTCATAGAGACTTTACTTAATGGTTGATGTCGCTAAACGGCTGATCAAATAGCTTTCAAGGCAAGAGGAACCTTTTTTTTTTTATTATTTTCATCCTGGGTTGAAAAAGATTTTGTTAGATGGTTAATCCAGAGTGTTAGTAACCCAGGATAAGCCAGTGAACGGAGTGCGTCGTCAAGGATTGTCATATTTCCATTATGGTCTTTTAATCTTGTCCCCTAGGATGCGACCCCCAACCGCGCCCGTGGCTTGGTTGGTAACACACTCGCCTCACTAACTGTGGTTCAGTCCCGGCCGGGTGGAAACATTCGTCATGTTTTCTTACACCTGTTGTTCATTTAACAGTAATTAGGTACCTGGTTGTTAGCCGACTGGTGTGGGTCGCATTTTGGGCGACAAGATTGAAGGACCCCAATGGAAATTAGAGAGTCTCTTGGGTTACCCTGGGTGGCTAACCCTCCGGGTTAAAAATCCGAACAAATATTATCTTACTGCTAGGTAAACAGAGATAGGTGTAAGGAAACATTACCAATGTTTGAGTGCACCCTGGGAATCAAACCGGTCTCAGTGTGAGATGAGGCCACCACCAACTGATCGGGGTAGTAACAATGGAAATAAGTCATGCTGTCTGACTTTTTTGGGTTATTCTAGATAATTTACACATATGTTACTATGTATGATAATTGTATTTGTGTACCTGCACCTAAATGAACTTACTTAACACTCCTGGATTACTACCCTGGATAAAGTCTTCATGTCTGAAGTTTGAAGTTAATAGATATTTTTGGTTTTAATATATCTGAGACCTGCCAAATAGGGCCTTTTCTAGGGGCACCTTAATGCTGGTGAAGGGCTCTTGATCCAAGGAATAGGACTTTTCTTCCATGGATCAAGCTTGATTGCCTCTCATTTCCCCATGCACTGTATGACCTTATGGATTTAGAGCTTCTTCCTAAATATAATAAATCAGTCACAAAGGGCTTTGTAAGTTTTTATTTAGGCTTTGGATATAGTGTCATATACCAGGGATAGGAAGGTAAACCCTTCTTACCTTCAACATACACATAATGAGTAATGAGCTTGACAATCAAGTACACCACCTCACTTCAAATTCAAAATTCAGAAATTTATTTCTTTGCATAATATACAATGTGTAGTTTACAAGTAGTAAAATATTGCCATGCACAAAGGAAGCTACTAATGCACGAGTATTTCAGGCAGACTGATTTTAATGCACACATACTACAGTACTTTAAACTGGACACAAGTTAGTGGTGAATTTTAATTATTAATACAAAAAGAGGGGTGGTCAAAATTTTATATTAGTACAGTTTATAATAGTGGGGTTGCAAAAAAAATTATGATTAGTAAAATTTACACCTGTACACTTTTAAATCTGTATTAATACTTGAATTAATTTAGTGTTCTCAAAGTTAATTGGGATTAACTAACTGGTTCTATGATTTCAGACTTGCTGCACACTACTGTGGGCTTACTCCCACTTAACATTTTACTCTCAAATCAATGCTATACAGACTAATAAGATTCAGGAAGGGGGAAGTTAATACATCAATGCACTTGATTACATTTTATTAGTACTTGTATAACAGTTTACACGGTTAAAGAGAAAGTATCTGCTATTAAGATAACTGGGGATAATACAAGGTAATTTAGATAGGAATACAATTAGCTGATGAAATCAGATATACACATACAGAATAGTCCTTAGAATAGATTTCTCCTCGAGATCAGTCAGCTTCTAGGTAAAGGTCCCAAGACCTCACAGTCTCCAGTTCCGTCAGTGACAGAGTTTGGCCACTAATTCCTCACAGAAAGTCTACCATGGTAGACTTTCACAACCAGGTTGTGAAACTTTAGCAGCCACCACTCCCATCATTGCAAGCAAACAGAAACAAGACACCTGGTCTCGCCTCACTTACATTTCTCACAAGCTTGATATTGGACAGGCAGTGTCAAGATACAACATAAAATAAAATAAAAAATGATTTTAGTGGTCTTGAGGGCACTTATTGGCACACAAGAAAGAACATTGTAGATTTAAGCTAAGATAACACAATTGGTAACTGCCTCAGCTTATAACTGAGGGACCAAGGTTTGGTCCCCAGATGAATGAAAGCATTGGGCATGTTTCTTACACCTGTTCCTGTTACCCTAGCAATAAGTAGGTACCCTGGTGTTAATTGTCTTCACGGGGAGACAAAGGACCCCAATGGGGTCCTTTATTGGTTTATCCTGAGTTACTAAGCCTTTGTGTTAATTATCAAAAGAAAATTATCTGTGTGACTTATCAGAAACTAGTACTTAAAATGATATTTCCATCTAGATCTTTTTTGATCTCGACACTGTAAACTACAATATCTTGGTGCCGAAACTAGATGACAACATGAGACTACTGTATCTATGATACTGTGGGTGTCCTGTAGCTCAATTGTTATTTAATACAGTATTGTACTGTACATAGAATCATCTAGAAATGTTAGGTTTTCCATTTTTTTTTTTTACATTGTTTCAGTAATCTTTAATAAAAAGGTTTTTCTTCTGAAATGCATTCCTGATAAAGCAGCCTTTTATAATTGGTAAATATTATGCAATGAAAATTTCCCTAATCTAACCATAACTTTGACAGATTGGTCTTGTTTTGTGGTTATGAAGAAGTTACCGAAGGCAAGCCGTGTGGCTGATTTTTTGCACAAGAGCTTTGTAGTGACATGTGTGAGTATGACCATTTTTAGCATGATTATACTTGGAGAACGTACCTATAACTACTTCATGGTGGTTAAACCTCAACGTTTGGAAGAAAGACGAAGGCTTCAGGAGGAAGGAGATAAAAGCCTAGAGGCTGAAGTACCCGATATTGCCAAAACTTTGAAGGCATAATGAAAAAGGAACACATGAAAAGGTGTGAAGACCATTATGTGATAATCTTAGTGCCAAAATGCTATGAATAATTTAGTTGAACTTTGGTATTGCATGTCAGTTTTTATTAAATGTTCTTTATTGCAAAACAGCAAGTTTATAAATAATTTATTATTTCTTCTCTAGGGTAGCAGGTCTTCTCAGATTCTGACAATGATAAAAACAGCACATTGTCTAATACAACTAGCTCCTCATTTAAGCAGGATTGGTTGTGGCATTCATCGCTTAATCCACAGTACCACTGTAACTTGGACACAACCTAGCTTTCCTTCAGCTGTATGGAAGCTAGGAAGTCTTAATCATGTGGCTATTGCTACTCCTGACCTGAAGAAGAGCACTGCCCTTTATAGGTAAATACCCACTAAAATTGGGTGGGGTTACATTATCTCATTTTCAATATCAGGATCTATAATGCTGTATACTTGAACTAGTTCTCACATCAGGGGAAAGGTACCTTGATTCCAGTGAGGGACTCATGATCCAAGGAACTAGACAAATCCTTCCCTCCCTTAGATCAAACCTGAATGCCTCCTATTTCCCAAACACACTATGACCCCCTGTGGGTTTAGTGCTTCAGCCTTATCAATATAACTACAATGTAACTGATTCCTCTTAGAGCTAGTACTGTAAGTAAATTTAGTGTGTTAGAGTGTGTGTGAATGCAGGTGAATGGTTTTTGGGGCCTGATAAGCTGTTGGAGTGTGAGTAAGGTGATATTTTGTGGAGGGATTCAGGGAAACTGGTTAGCTGGACTTGTCCTGGAGGTGAGAAGTACAAAGCCTGAACTTTAAAGGAAGGGGGGAGGGATACTGACTGTTTGGAGTGACTTCTAAACTGTCGTATCTGGGCTCCTCTACAAAGACGGTGGTTGTGTGTCACCCTTCCTCGGTGGGAGACAACCGATGTGTTGAAAAAAAAAAAATTATGCATTCAAATAGTCACCTAAAAATAGTGGCACCTATACATGGGAAGAGGCTGACTGCACATCATATAGAATTATTCTTGACATAATCAACCATATTAGTCTGTAAAAAAAAAAAAAAAAAAACTTTTTTTTTTCTCTCTCGACAAGTTGGCTGTCTCCCACTGAGGCAGGGTGACCCAAAAAGAAAGAAAAAATCCCCAAAAAGAAAATCCTTTCATCATCATTCAACACTTTCACCTCACTCGCACATAATCACTGTTTTCGCAGAGGTGCCCAGAATACAACAGTTCAGAAGTATATACGTACCTATAAAAATACACAATATATCCCTCCAAAATTGCCAATATTCCGAACCCCCTCCTTTAAAGTGCAGGCATTGTACTTCCCATTTCCAGTACTCAAGTCCGGTTATATAAAATAACCGGTTTCCCTGAATCCCTTCACTAAATATTACCCTGCTCACACTCCAACAGCTCGTCAGGTCCCAAATACCATTTGTCTCCATTCACTCCTATCTAACACACTCACGCATGCTTGCTGGAAGTCCAAACCCCTTGCCAACAACAACTTTACCCCCTCCCTCCAACCTTTTTGAGGACGACCCCTACCCCGCCGTCCTTCCCCTACAGATTTATATGCCCTCCATGTTATTCTACTTGATCCATTCTCTCTGAATGACCAAACCACCTCAACAAACCCTCTTCAGCCCTCTGACTAATACTTTTATTAACTCCACACCTAATTTCCACACTCCGAATTTTCTGCATAATATTTGCACACGTTGCCCTTAGACAGGACATCTCCACTGCCTCCAAACGCTGCAGCATTTACAACCCAAGCTTCACACCCATATAAGAGTGTTGGTACTACTATACTTTCATACATTCCCTTCTTTGCATACATAGATAACATTTTTTTACCTCCACATATACCTCAATGCACCACTCACCTTTTTTCCTTCATCAATTCTATGATTAACCTCATCCTTCATAAATCCCTCTGCTGACACATCAACTCCCAAATATCTGAAAACATTCACTTCTTCCATACCCCTCCTCCCCAATTTGATATCCAATTTTTCTTTATCTAAATCATTTGATACCCTCATCACCTTACTCTTTTCTATGTTCACTTTCAACTTTCTACCTTTACACACACTCCCAAATTCATCCACTAACCTTTGCAATTTTTCTTTAGAATCTCCCATAAGCACAGTATCATCAGCAAAAAGTAACTGTGTCACTTCCCATTTTGTATTTAATTCCCCGCGGGGGCATTGATCCCCGGAATAACCTCCAGGTAACCCCCCTCCTGAACACCCTAGCATTTACTTCTTTTACAACCCCATCTATAAATATATTAAACAATCATGGTGACATTACACATCCCTGTCTAAGACCTACTTTTACTGGGAAGTAGTCTCCCTCTCTTCTACACACCCTAACCTGAGCCTCACTATCCTCATAAAAACTCTTTACAGCATTTAGTAACTTACCACCTATTCCATATACTTGCAACATCTGCCACATTGCTCTCCTCTCCACTCTATCATATGCCTTTTCTAAATCCATAAATGCAATAAAAACTTCCCTGCCTTTATCTAAATACTGTTCACATATATGCTTCAGTGTAAACACCTGATCTACATATCCCCCACCCAGTCTAAAACCTACTTGCTCATCTGCAATTCTACATTCTGTCTTACCTCTAATTCTTTCCATAATAACCCTTCCGTACACTTTTCCCCCTTCCCTTTATATAAAGGGACTATACATGCTCTCTGCCAATCACTAGGTACCTTCCCCTCTTTCATACATTTATTTTTTTTTTATCATCACACTGGCCGATTCCCACCAAGGCAGAGTGGCCCAAAAAAGAAAAACTTTCACCATCATTCACTCCATCACTGTCTTGCCAGAAGGGTGCTTTACACTACAGTTTTTAAACTGCAACATTAACACCCCTCCTTCAGAGTGCAGGCACTGTACTTCCCATCTCCAGGACTCAAGTCCGGCCTGCCGGTTTCCCTGAACCCCTTCATAAATGTTACTTTGCTCACACTCCAACAGCACGTCAAGTATTAAAAACCATTTGTCTCCATTCACTCCTATCAAACACGCTCACGCATGCCTGCTGGAAGTCCAAGCCCCTCGCACACAAAACCTCCTTTACCCCCTCCCTCCAACCTTTCCTAGGCTGACCCCTACCCCGCCTTCCTTCCACTACAGACTGATACACTCTTGAAGTCACTCTGTTTCGCTCCATTCTCTCTACATGTCTGAACCACCTCAACAACCCTTCCTCAGCCCTCTGGACAACAGTTTTGGTAATCCCGCACCTCCTCCTAACTTCCAAACTACGAATTCTCTGCATTATATTCACACCACACATTGCCCTCAGACATGACATCTCCACTGCCTCCAGTCTTCTCCTCGCTGCAACATTCATCACCCATGCTTCACACCCATATAAGAGCGTTGGTAAAACTATACTCTCATACATTCCCCTCTTTGCCTCCAAGGACAAAGTCTTTGTCTCCACAAACTCCTAAGTGCACCACTCACCCTTTTCCCCTCATCAATTCTATGATTCACCTCATCTTTCATAGACCCATCCGCTGACACGTCCACTCCCAAATATCTGAATACATTCACCTCCTCCATACTCTCTCCCTCCAATCTGATATCCAATCTTTCATCACCTAATCTATTTGTTATCCTCATAACCTTACTCTTTCCTGTATTCACTTTTAATTTTCTTCTTTTGCACACCCTACCAAATTCATCCACCAATCTCTGCAACTTCTCTTCAGAATCTTTCAAGAGCACAGTGTCATCAGCAAAGAGCAACTGTGACAACTCCCACTTTGTGTGATTCTTTATCTTTTAACTCCACGCCTCTTGCCAAGACCCTCGCATTTACTTCTCTTACAACCCCATCTATAAATATATTAAACAACCACGGTGACATCACACATCCTTGTCTAAGGCCTACTTTTACTGGGAAATAATCTCCCTCTTTCCTACATACTCTAACTTGAGCCTCACTATCCTCGTAAAAACTCTTCACTGCTTTCAGTAACCTACCTCCTACACCATATACCTGCAACATCTGCCACATTGCCCCCCTATCCACCCCGTCATACGCCTTTTCCAAATCCATAAATGCCACAAAGACCTCTTTAGCCTTATCTAAATACTGTTCACTTATGTTTCACTGTAAACACCTGGTCCACACACCCCCTACCTTTCCTAAAGCCTGCTTGTTCATCTGCTATCCTATTCTCCGTCTTACTCTTAATTCTTTCAATAATAACTCTTCCATACACTTTACCAGGTATACTCAACAGACTTATCCCCCTATAATTTTTGCACTCTCTTTTGTCCCCTTTGCCTTTATACAAAGGAACTATGCATGCTCTCTGCCAGTCCCTAGGTACCTTACCCTCTTCCATACATTTATTAAATAATTGCACCAACCACTCCAAAACTATATCCCCACCTGCTTTTAACATTTCTATCTTTATCACATCAATCCTGGCTGCCTTACCCCCTTTCATTTTACCTACTGCCTCACGAACTTCCCCCCCACTCACAACTGGCTCTTCCTCACTCCTACAAGATGTTATTCATCCTTTCCCTATACACAAAATCACAGCTTCCCTATCTTCATCAACATTTAACAATTCCTCAAAATATTCCCTCCATCTTCATACATTTCATACATTTATTAAACAAAAATACCAACCACTCCAACACTATGTCCCCCACTGCTTTTAACATTTGTCATGATCCCGCCAGTTCCAGCTGCTTTACCCCCTTTCATTCTACATACTACCTAATGCACCTCCCCCACACTCGCATCCTGCTCTTCTTCACTCCTAAAAGATGGTATACCTCCCTGGCCAGTGCATGAAATTACCGCCTCCCTTTCTTCGCCGACATTTAAAAGTTCCTCAAGATATTCTTGCCATCTACCCAATACCTCCATCTCCCCATCTACTAACTCCCCTACTCTGTTTTTAACTGACAAATCCATTCGTTCCCTAGGCTTTCTTAACTTATTTAACTCACTCCAATTCTCTTTTATCACACCCTTTACTTCATCATTCCACCAATCACTCCTATTTCCTCCTGCACCCACCCTCCTATAACCACAAACTTCTGCCCCACATTCTAATACTGCATTTTTAAAACTATTCCAACCCTCTTCAACCCCCCCACTACTCATACTTGCACCAGCCCACCTTTCTGCCAATAATTGCTTATATTTCACCTGAATTTCCTCCTCCCTTAGTTTATACACATTCACCTCCCTCTTACTTTTTGTTGCCATTTTCCTCTTATCCCATCTACCTCTTACTCTTACTGTAGCTACAACTAGATAATGATGCGATATATCAGTTGCTTCTCTATAAACCTGTATATCCTGGAGCCTACCCATCAACTTTTTATCCACCAATACATGATCTAACAAACCACTTTCATTACGTGCTATATCATACCTTGTATATTTATTTATCCTCTTTTTTCATAAAATATGTATTACTTATTACCAAACCTCTTTCTACACATAGCTCAATTAAAGGCTTCCCATTTTCATTTACCCCTGGCACCCCAAATTTATCTACTACTACCTCCACAACATTTTTACCCATTTGAGCATTAAAATCCCCAACCACAAGTACTCTCACACTTGGTTCAAAACTCCCCAGGCATTCACTCAACATTTCGCAAAATCTGTCTCTCCTCTATACTTCTCTCTTCCGCAGGTGCATATACGCTTACTATAACCCACTTTTCACATCCAACCTTTATTTTGCTCCACATAATCCTTGAATTAATACCTTTATAGTCCCTCTTTTCCTGCCATAGCTTATCCTTCAACATTATTGCTACTCCTTCTTTAGCTCTAACTCTATTTGAAACCCCTGACCTAATCCCATTTATTCCTCTCCACTGAAACTCGCCCACCCCCTTCAGCTTTGTTTCACTTAAAGCCAGGATGTTCAGCTTCTCATTCATAACATCCACAATCATCTCTTTCTTATCATTTGCACAACATCCACGCACATTCAGACTTCCCACTTTGACAATTTTCTTCTTATTCTTTTTAGTAATTATTACAGGAAAAGGGGTTACTACCCCATTGTTCCCGGCATTTTAGTTGACTTTTACAACACGCATGGCTTACGGAAGAAAGATTCTTATTCCACTTCCCCATGGATATAAAAGGAAAAATAATAAGAACAAGAACTAAGATAAGATCAAAGAAAACTCGGGTAAGTGTGTATAAATAAACGTGTACATGTATGTTTAGTGTGACCTAAGTGTAATTTGAAGTAGCAAGACGTACCTGTATTCTTGCATATTTATGAGACGGACGAAAGACACCAGCAATCCTACCATCATGTAAAACAATTACTGGCTTTCGTTTTACACTTACTTGGCAGGACGGTAGTACCTCCCTGGGTGGTTGCTGTCTACCAACCTACTGAAGAACTTGCATGTTTTTCCTTGTTTTATGCAGGCTCATTTTGTGTGAATTTGTTTATATACATCAATTCTGTTTCTTCCAGGATTTCCCTATGCCTGTGTGGTAGAAATTCCATGTGACTAGAGAGGGTGGTTGTGTGCTTTTTGCTATGTGATTACCTAAGTCCACCACTTGATTTTAACTCTATCAGTCAACACTGGTTTTATGTTGCCATTCATAAGTAAGCAAACATTTAGGCATGATAAATCCGGTAGACATTTACTAAAAAAGAGAAGAAGAAAAACTTTATTAAACTGGGATGCTTGAATGTGCGTGGATGTAGTGCGGATGACAAGAAACACATGATTGCTGATGTTATGAATGAAAAGAAGTTGGATGTCCTGGCCCTAAGCGAAACGAAGCTGTAGGGGGTAGGGGAGTTTCGGTGGGGGGAAATAAATGGGATTAAATGTGGAGTATCTGAGAGAGTTAGAGCAAAGGAAGGGGTAGCAGTAATGTTGAAGGATCAGTTATGGAAGGAGAAAAGAGAATATGAATGTGTAAATTCGAGAATTATGTGGATTAAAGTAAAGGTTGGATGCGAGAAGTGGGTCATAATAAGCGTGTATGCACCTGGAGAAGAGAGGAATGTAGAGGAGAGAGAGAGATTTTGGGAGATGTTAAGTGAATGTATAGGAGCCTTTAAACCAAGTGAGAGAGTAATTGTGGTAGGGGATCTGAATGCTAAAGTAGGAGAAACTTTTAGAGAGGGTGTGGTAGGTAAGTTTGGGGTGCCAGGTGTAAATGATAATGGGAGCCCTTTGATTGAACTTTGTATAGAAATGGGTTTAGTTATAGGTAATACATATTTTAAGAAAAAGAGGGTAAATAAGTATACAAAATATGATGTAGGGCAAAATGACAGTAGTTTGTTGGATTATGTATTGGTAGATAAAAGACTGTTGAGTAGACTTCAGGATGTACATGTTTATAGAGGGGCCAGAGATATGTCAGATCACTTTCTAGTTGTAACTACACTGAGAGTAAATGGTAGATGGGATACAAGGAGAATAGAAGCATCAGGGAAGAGAGAGGTGAAGGCTTATAAACTAAAAGAGGAGGCAGTTAGGGTAAGATATGAACAGCTATTGGAGGATAGATGGGCTAATGAGAGCATAGGCAATGGGGTCGAAGAGGTATGGGGTAGGTTTAAAAATGTAGTGTTAAGAGTGTTCAGCAGAAGTTTGTGGTTACAGGAAAGTGGGTGCAGGAGGGAAGAGGAGCGATTGGTGGAATGATGTAAAGAGAGTAGTAAGGGAGAAAAAGTTAGCATATGAGAAGTTTTTACAAAGTAGAAGTGATGCAAGGAGGGAAGAGTATATGGAGAAAAAGAGAGAGGTTAAGAGAGTGGTGAAGCAATGTAAAAAGAGAGCAAATGAGAGAGTGGGTGAGATGTTATCAACAAATTTTGTTGAAAATAAGAAAAAGTTTTGGAGTGAGATTAACAAGTTAAGGAAGCCTAGAGAACAAATAGATTTGTCAGTTAAAAATAGGAGAGGAGAGTTATTAAATGGAGAGTTAGAGGTATTGGGAAGATGGAGGGAATATTTTGAGGAATTGTTAAATGTTGATGAAGATAGGGAAGCTGTGATTTCGTGTATAGGGCAAGGAGGAATAACATCTTGTAGGAGTGAGGAACAGCCAGTTGTGAGTGTGGGGGAAGTTCGTGAGGCAGTAGGTAAAATGAAAGGGGGTAAGGCAGCCAGGATTGATGGGATAAAGATAGAAATGTTAAAAGCAGGTGGGGATATAGTTTTGGAGTGGTTGGTGCAATTATTTAATAAATGTATGGAAGAGGGTAAGGTACCTAGGGATTGGCAGAGAGCATGCATAGTTCCTTTGTATAAAGGCAAAGGGGACAAAAGAGAGTGCAAAAATTATAGGGGGATAAGTCTGTTGATAGTAGCAATAATGTTGAAGGATAAGCTGTGGCAGGAAAAGAGGGACTACAAATGTATAAATTCAAGGATTATGTGGAATAAAATAAAGATTGGATGTGAAAAGTGGGTTATAGTAAGCATGTATGCACCTGGAGAAGAGAGAAGTGTAGAGGAGAGAGAGAGATTCTGGGAAATGTTGAGTGAATGCATGGGGAGTTTTGAATCAAGTGTGAGAGTAATGGTGGTTGGGGATTTCAATGCTAAAGTGGGTAAAAATGTTACGGAGGGAGTAGAAGGTAAATTTGGGGTGCCAGGGGTAAATGTAAATGGGGAGCCTTTAATTGAGCTATGTGCAGAAAGAAATTTGGTAATAAGTAATACATATTTTATGAAAAAGAGGATAAATAAATATACAAGGTATGATGTAGCACGTAATGAAAGTAGTTTGTTAGATTATGTATTGGTGGATAAAAGATTGATGGGTAGGCTCCAGGATGTACATGTTTATAGAGGGGCAACTGATATATCGGATCATTATTTAGTTGTAGCTACAGTTAGAGTAAGAGGTAGATGGGAAAAGAGGAAGGTGGCAACAACAAGTAAGAGGGAGGTGAAAGTGTATAAACAAAGGGAGGAGGAAGTTCGGGCGAGATATAAGCGACTATTGGCAAAAAGGTGGGCCAGTGCAAAGATGAGTAGTGGGGGGGTTGAAGAGGGTTGGAATAGTTTTAAAAATGCAGTATTAGAATGTGGGGCAGAAGTTTGTGGTTATAGGAGGGTGGGGGCAGGAGGAAAGAGGAGTGATTTATTTATTTATTTATTTATTTAGAAATTTTAGCATACATACAGTGGTACAAAAAAATACAGGTAAGAGCAGCATGCCAAAGCCACTTATATGCATAGCATTACGGGCTGGCTTACAATTAACTTAAGATTAACTAAGCAATGGTGAAATCAGTGATAAGACATTATTGTAAACAGATAACTATAAAATACAAATGAGTATTACAAAGACAGGTCATATGGTTGCATGCATTGCTGTTCATTCAGTAGAATGGAGTATTCTGTTAGGTAGTGTATTTAAAAAAAATAACAAAGTTAGGTTTAATATTTGTGTGATATAATTGTGAGTAACATTTAGGATATACAATTTATATGGTTCAGTTATTCAGTATTTATTTGGTTTTGAGTGAGTAAGTGAACTTTGAGAAGAGACTTGAATTTATAAACAGGTAGTGTTTCTTTTATATTTACAGGTAATGAATTCCAGATTTTTAGATTAAAGGGTGTGATAAAAGAGAAAAAGGTAGCTTATGAGAGGTTTTTACAAAGCAGAAGTGTTATAAGAAGAGCAGAGTATATGGAGAGTAAAAGAAAGGTAAAGAGAGTGGTGAGAGAGTGCAAAAGGAGAGCAGATGAAAGAGTGGGAGAGGCGCTGTCAAGAAATTTTAATGAAAATAAGAAAAAATTTTGGAGTGAGTTAAACAAGTTAAGAAAGCCTAGGGAAAGTATGGATTTGTCAGTTAAAAACAGAGTAGGGGAGTTAGTAGATGGAGAGAGGGAGGTATTAGGTAGATGGCGAGAATATTTTGAGGAACTTTTAAATGTTGAGGAAGAAAGGGAGGCGGTAATTTCATGCACTGACCAGGGAGGTATACCATCTTTTAGGAGTGAAGAAGAGCAGAATGTGAGTGTGGTGGAGGTACGTGAGGCATTACGTAGAATGAAAGGGGGTAAAGCAGCTGGAACTGATGGGATCATGACGGAAATGTTAAAAGCAGGGGGGGATATAGTGTTGGAGTGGTTGGTACTTTTGTTTAATAAATGTATGAAAGAGGGGAAGGTACCTAGGGATTGGCGGAGAGCATGTATAGTCCCTTTATATAAAGGGAAAGGGGACAAAAGGGATTGTAAAAATTATAGAGGAATAAGTTTACTGAGTATACCAGGAAAAGTATACGGTAGGGTTATAATTGAAAGAATTAGAGGATGAGCAGGGAGGCTTCAGAGTGGGTAGGGGATGTGTAGATCAAGTGTTTACATTGAAACATGTATGTGAACAGTATTTAGATAAAGGTAGGGAAGTTTTTATTGCATTTATGGATTTAGAAAAGGCTTATGATAGAGTGGATAGAGGAGCAATGTGGCAGATGTTGCAAGTACGTATATGGAATAGGTGGTAAGTTACTAAATGCTGTAAAGAGCTTTTATGAGGATAGCGAGGCTCAGGTTAGGGTGTGTAGAAGAGAGGGAGACTACTTCCCGGTAAAAGTAGGTCTTAGACAGGGATGTGTAATGTCACCATGGTTGTTTAATATATTTATAGATGGGGTTGTAAAGGAAGTAAATGCTAGGGTGTTCGGGAGAGGGGTGGGATTAAATTATGGGGAATCAAATTCAAAATGGGAACTGACACAGTTACTTTTTGCTGATGATGCTGTGCTTATGGGAGATTCTAAAGAAAAATTGCAAAGGTTAGTGGATGAGCTTGAGAATGTGTGTAAAGGTAGAAAGTTGAAAGTGAACATAGAAAAGAGTAAGGTGATGAGGGTATCAAATGATTTAGATAAAGAAAAATTGGATATCAAATTGGGGAGGAGGAGTATGGAAGAAGTGAATGTTTTCAGATACTTGGGAGTTGACGTGTCAGTGGACGGGTTTATGAAGGATGAGGTAAATCATAGAATTGATGAGGGAAAAAAGGTGAGTGGTGCGTTGAGGTATATGTGGAGTCAAAAAACGTTATCTATGGAGGCAAAGAAGGGAATGTATGAAAGTATAGTAGTACCAACACTCTTATATGGATGTGAAGCTTGGGTGATAAATGCAGCAGCGAGGAGACGGTTGGAGGCAGTGGAGATGTCCTGTCTAAGGGCAATGTGTGGTGTAAATATTATGCAGAAAATTTGGAGTGTGGAAATTAGAAGGTGTGGTGTTATTAAAAGCATTAGTCAGAGGGCAGAAGAGGGGTTGTTGAGGTGGTTTGGTCATTTAGAGAGAAGGGATCAAAGTAGAATGACATGGAAAGCATATAAATCTATAGGGAAAGGAAGGAGGGGTAGGGGTCGTCCTCGAAAGGGTTGGAAAGAGGGGGTAAAGGAGGTTTTGTGGGCAAGGGGCTTGGACTTCCAGCAAGTGTGCATGAGCGTGTTAGATAGGAGTGAATGGAGACGAATGATACTTGGGACCTGACGATGTGTTGGAGTGTGAGCAGGGTAATATTTAGTGAAGGGATTCAGGGAAACCGGTTATTTTCATATAGTCGGACTTGAATTCTGGAAATGGGAAGTACAATGCCTGCACTTTAAAGGAGGGGTTTGGGATATTGGCAGTTTGGAGGGATATGTTGTGTATCTTTATACGTATATGTTTCTGAACTGTTGTATTCTGAGCACCTCTGCAAAAGCAGTGATAATGTGTGAGTGTGGTGAAAGTGTTGAATGATGAAAGTATTTTCTTTTCGGGGATTTTCTTTTTTGGGTCACCCTGCCCCGGTGGGAGACGGCCGACTTGTTGAAAAAAAAAAAAAAAAAAGGCTGTTGAGTATACCTGGTAAAGTGTATGGTAGAGTTGTTATTGAAAGAATTAAGAGTAAAACGGAGAATAGGATAGCAGATGAACAAGGAGGCTTTAGGAAAGGTAGGGGGTGTGTGGACCAGGTGTTTACAGTGAAACATAAAAGTGAACAGTATTTAGATAAGGCTAAAGAGGTCTTTGTGGCATTTATGGATTTGGAAAAGGCGTATGACAGGGTGGATAGGGGGGCAATGTGGCAGATGTTGCAGGTGTATGGTGTAGGAGGTAGGTTACTGAAAACAGTGAAGAGTTTTTACGAGGATAGTGAGGCTCAAGTTAGAGTATGTAGGAAAGAGGGTAATTATATCCCAGTAAAAGTAGGCCTTAGACAAGGATGTGTGATGTCACCGTGGTTGTTTAATATATTTATAGATGGGGTTGTAAGAGAAGTAAATGCGAGGGTCTTGGCAAGAGGCGTGGAGTTAAAAGATAAAGAATCACACATAAAGTGGGAGTTGTCACAGTTGCTCTTTGCTGATGACACTGTGCTCTTGGGAGATTCTGAAGAGAAGTTGCAGAGATTGGTGGCTTAATTTGGTAGGGTGTGCAAAAGAAGAAAATTAAAAGTGAATACAGGAAAGAGTAAGATTATGAGGATAACCAAAAGATTAGGTGATGAAAGATTGGATATCAGATTGGAGGGAGAGAGTATGGAGGAGGTGAATGTATTCAGATATTTGGGAGTGGACGTGTCAGCGGATGGGTCTATGAAAGATGAGGTGAATCATAGAATTGATGAGGGGAAAAGGGTGAGTGGTGCACTTAGGAATCTGTGGAGACAAAGACTTTGTCCTTGGAGGTAAAGAGGGGAAAGTATGAGAGTATAGTTTTACCAACGCTCTTATATGGGTGTGAAGCATTGGTGATGAATGTTGCAGCGAGGAGAAGGCTGGAGGCAGTGGAGATGTCATGTCTGAGGGCAATGTGTGGTGTGAATATAATGCAGAGAATTTGTAGTTTGGAAGTTAGGAGGAGGTGCGGGATTACCAAAACTGTTGTCCAGAGGGCTGAGGAAGGGTTGTTGAGGTGGTTCGGACATGTAGAGAGAATGGAGCGAAACAGAGTGACTTCAAGAGTGTATCAGTCTGTAGTGGAAGGAAGGCGGGGTAGGGGTCGGCCTAGGAAAGGTTGGAGGGAGGGGGTAAAGGAGATTTTGTGTGCGAGGGGCTTGGACTTCCAGCAGGCATGCGTGAGCGTGTTTGATAGGAGTGAATGGAAACAAATGGTTTTTAATACTTGACGTGCTGTTGGAGTGTGAGCAAAGTAACATTTATGAAGGGGTTCAGGGAAACCGGTAGGCCGGACTTGAGTCCTGGAGATGGGAAGTACAGTGCCTGCACTCTGAAGGAGGGGTGTTGATGTTGCAGTTTAAAAACTGTAGTGTAAAGCACCCTTCTGGCAAGACAGTGATGGAGTGAATGATGGTGAAAGTTTTTCTTTTTCGGGCCACCCTGCCTTGGTGGGAATCGGCCAGTGTGGTAATAAAATAAAATATAAAAATCAATCTGGTAACATATCTTGAATGAAAACCTATTGTTATTCTTCATCTTGAGTATCTTAGCACGTGTGCACTTTAATCCAGACAGATAGGCTCGTTGGTTGATGGTGGAGGGAAAAGGGATTTTTTTTTTTTTTTTTACCAGTTGCATTTGTTAGGCACCATATAGCCGTATACGAATCTGATATACGTACTATACTCATAATTTTTTGGTAGAAGTAAGTTTTTTCTGATTTGTATAGGGAATACTAGTGATTTTCTTTTTATGCTAAATTTTTTTATACAAGGCCATTTTGTACATTTAGTTATAGATAGTAGGTTGGTAGACATCAACCACCCAGGGCGGTACTACCGTCCTGCCAAGTGAGTGTAAAACAATTGCGGGTGTCTTTTTTCTGTCTCATAAACATTCAAGATTTCAGGTACATCTTGCTAATTCTACTTACACTTAGGTCACACCATACGTACATGTACACGTTTATGTATACACACTCATCTGAGTTTTCTTTGATTTTATCTTAATAGTCCGTGTTCTCATTGCTTTTCCTTTCATATCCATGGGGAAGTGGAATAATAATCTTTCCTCCTGCATGTTGTAAAAGTCAACTAAAATGCAGAGAACAGTGGGCTAGTAACCCCTTTTCCTGTATACCCTACTAAAAAGAAAAAAAAGAAAACCGTCAAAGTGGGATGTTTGAATGTGTGTGGATGTTGTGTGAATGATAAAAAAGAGATGATTGTTACAAATGAAAAGAAACTGGATGTCCTGGCTTTAAGTGAAACAAAGCTGAAGGGGGTGGGAGAGTTTCAGTGGGGAGAAATAAATGGGATTAGATCAGGAGTTTTAAATGGTTAGAGCTAAAGGAGGAGTAGCAATAATGTTGAAGGGATAAGTTATGGCAGGAAAAGAGGGAATATAAATTCAAGGATTATATGGAGTAAAATAAAGGTTGGATGTGAAAAGTGGGTTATAGTAAGCATTTATGCACCTGAAGAAGAGACAAGTGTAGAGGAGAGAGATTTTGGGAAATGTTCAGTGCGTGGGGAGTTTTGAACCAAGTGTGAGAATACTTGTGGTTGGGGATTTCGATGCTAAAGTGGGTAAAAATGTTGTAGAGGGAGTAGTAGGTAAATTTGGGGTGCCAGGGGTAAATGAAAATGGGGAGCCTTTAATTGAGTTATGTGTAGAAAGAGGTTTGGTAATAAGTATATTTTATGAAAAAAGAGGATAAATAAGTAGCTACAGTTAGAGTAAGAGGTAGATGGGACAAAAGGAAAATGGCAACAAGAGAGAGGTGAAAGTGTATAAACTAAGGGAGGAGGAAGTTAGGGTGAGATATAAGCAACTACTAGCAGAAAAGTGGGCTAGTGCAAGTATGAGTAGTGGGGGGGGGGGGGAGTTGAAGAGGGTTGGAATAGTTTTAAAAATACAGTACATATTAGAATGTGGGGCAGAAGTTTGTAGCTATAGGAGGGTGGGCACAGGAGGAAAGAGGAATGATGAAGTAAAGGGTGTGATAAAAGAGAGAACTTGTAATTTAACTGTGCCATACATTTAAATTCCTCAGATAGAATTTTCCCCAAAGATGGGCCTTCTAAATGATACTAGGTATTTTAGCCTATTGTAGAATTATTGATTGTTGTATTGTGTGCTTGTGTGAAGGGGTTAGCATGCATGCATGCAAGTGAATATTTTTATTTTAGTATTGCATCGAGCCCAAAAACTTCTATGCTCAGTACTAATGCATGTTCTTATTGGTAAAGAGATGTGCTGGGTGCAGAGGTGAGCGACATACAAGCTCTTCCAGACCATGGGGTATACACAGTATTTGTCAAGCTGGACAATGCAAAACTTGAACTGCTGCATCCATTGGGAGAGAATAGTCCCATTCAGGTAAACAGTTCATATTAAGGTACTGACAATTATTTTGACTTTACAATACAGTGGAGGTACTGACAATTATTTTGACTTTACAATACAGTGGACCCTCGACCAACGATATTAATCCGTTCCTGAGAGCTCATTGTTAGTCGAAATTATCGTTAGTAGAGCTAATTTTCCCCATAAGGAATATTGGAAATCAAATTCGTTTCTGACACCCCAAAGTATTGAAAAAAAAAATTTTACCACATGAAATATTAATTTTATTACACACAAACTGAAGAAGACATGTACAATTACATGACACTTACCTTTATTGAAGGTCTGGTGATGATTGATGGGATGGGAGGAGGGGAGAGTGTGGATGGTGTTAGTGTTTAGAAGGGGAATCCCCTTCCATTAGGACTTGAGGTGTCAAGTCCTTTTCTGGGGTTACTTCCCTTCTTCTTTTAATGCCACTAGGACCAGCTTGAGAGTCACTGGACCTCTGTCGCACAACATATCTGTCCATAGAGGCCTGTATCTCCCATTCCTTTATGACATTCCTAAAGCGTTTCACAACATTGTCAGTGTAATAGTCACCAGCACGGCTTGCAATAGCTGTGTGAGGGTGATTTTCATCAAAAAAGGTTTGTACTTTAAGCCACATTGCACACATTTCCTTAATCTTTGAAGTAGCCAGCTTCCTCAATTTCTCTCTCTCCTCCTCCGGAGCAGTTTCCTCAGGCCCGGCCTCTTGCTGTTGAAGATGATCTAGCAGCTCATCAGTGGTTAGTTCATCATTGTCCTCCTCCACCAACTCTTCCACATCCTCCCCACTAACCTCCAACCCCAAGGACTTCCCCAGTGCCACAATTGATTCCACAACTGGCATACACTTCTCAGGGTTAGCCTCAAATCCTTCAAGATCCCTTTTGTCTACACATTCTGGCCACAGTTTCTTCCAAGCAGAGTTCAAGGTCCTCTTAGTCACTTCCTCCCAAACCTTACCTATCATGTTTACACAATTGAGGATGCTAAAGTGATCTCTCCAAAACTCTCTTAGAGTCAGTTGAGTTTCTGAGGTCACTACAAAGCACCTTTCAAACATAGCTTTTGTGTAGAGTATTTTGAAGTTTGTAATGACCTGCTGGTCCATGGGCTGCAGGAGAGGAGTGGTATCAGGAGGCAAAAACTTGACCTTAATGAAGCTCATTTCCGCAGAAAGTCGCTCTTCCACGTCTGAAGGATGACCAGGAGCATTGTCTAATACCAGGAGGCACTTAAGGTCCAATTTATTTTCCAGGAGGTAATTTTTCACAGTGGGGGCAAATGCATGGTGTAACCAGTCATAGAAAAAGTCCCTAGTGACCCATGCCTTACTGTTTGCCCTCCACAGCACACACAAATTAGCCTTGAGGACATTGTTTTTCCTGAACACTCTCGGAGTTTCAGAGTGATACACTAATAAAGCCTTCACCTTGCAATCACCACTAGCATCAGCACACATCAACAGAGTAAGCCTGTCTTTCATAGGCTGATGTCCTGGCTGATGTGCCTTTCCTCCTGAGTAATGTAGGTCCTGCTTGGCATTTTCTTCCAAAACAGGCCTGTTTCGTCATAATTAAACACTTGTTCAGGTTTCAATTCTTCACTGTCTATGTACTCCTTGAATTCCTGCACATATTTTTCAGCTGCTTTTTGGTCCGAACTGGCAGCCTCACCATTCCTTATCACACTATGTATGCCACTATGATTCTTAAATCTCTCAAACCAACCTTTGCTGGCCTTAAATTCACTCACATCACCACTAGTTGCAGGAATTTTTCTAATTAAATCGTCATGCAACTTCCTAGCCTTTTCACATATGATCGCTTGAGAGATGCTATCTCCTGCTATCTGTTTTTCGTTTATCCACACCAATAACAGTCTCTCAACATCATCCATCACTTGCGATCTCAGTTTCGAAAACATAGTTGCACCTTTGGCAAGAAGAGCTTCCTTGATTGCCGTTTTCTTGGCCACAATAGTAGCGATGGTTGATTGGGGTTTTGTGTACAACCTGGCCAGCTCAGAGACACGCACTCCACTTTCATACTTAGCAATGATCTCTTTCTTCATATCCATAGTAATTCTCGCCCTTTTTGCTGTCGAGTTGGCACTAGAAGCTTTCTTGGGGCCCATGGTGAATTACTTTGTAATAAAGTTGGTAGAATTACCGATAATATGTAAAGTAAAAGGACACAAGTGCAACTAATGTGACATTTATTGTGGCAACGTTTCGCTCTCCAGGAGCTTTATCAAGCACCTGGCTTGATAAAGCTCCTGGAGAGCGAAACGTTGCCACAATAAATGTCACATTAGTTGCACTTGTGTCCTTTTGTGTGACTTATTTTGCAGGTGCAATCACTAAAAACGCTGTGATAATATGAAATGTTCCTATTGTATGTTTGGATGGGACTGCGGTGGCTGGCTGGCTGGCTTATAAACACTGGCACCCACGGGATAAGTGAGGCACGCTCAGGCCACAAGTGGACGTGTCTTGAAAGGAACAAATCGTATTGGTAGAGTTTTTTAGTGCTAGTCGAGGCAAAATTTTTGCATTAAAATGTATCGCTAGTCGGATTTAACGTTAGATGATGCCATCGTTGGTCGAGGGTCCACTGTATTTAATATTTTCATGGTAGGAGCCATTATTCATTAGAACAATGACCACTAACTAACACTTTAGCTGGATTAGTGGGTTGATAGAGGATGTCATCAGTATGCAGTTAATAATAGGGCATGTATAACATGTTTATATGAACTATTTTTTTCCCTACAAATTTAATTAAAATTAGGAGCTTTTATCTAAAAGCACTACAGAAAGGCTAGCCAGCCTTGCTTCTTCCCACTAAAATTATTTGTTCATAAATGTCTAGATTTTTTTCAAAAAGTGAGAGCAGTACTGGAAAAAAAGTACTAATTCAAACCTGAAATCATATAGAAATGTCACAGTTTGCTATTAAATCAGAATTTAGGGGTGGGGAGGACTCTGTGGTTTGACATTTGCTTCATCATGGCAGAGTTACGACTGAGGGGAAAAAAAACACAACAGGTCAGGTGAAGAGGTTAGGAGAAAGTCAGAAAACAGTTTGTGCAAAGAATGAAAAGAGGCATGGGAAAAGATAGGTCAAGTCATGTGTTATGAACACTAGAGCATTTGACACTGTACATACTAGGAAAGACAAACATCAACAAACAAAACTTGGCTACTGGTAGTTCTCCTTGTAGTTAAGGTAATATTTTTTAAGATGTTATTGGATGTTATATTTTTAACAACAACTTGTTAAAAGTGCCAAAATTACAAGGGTAGGTTGGAGAACTTTTAAAATTAAAGATTAAATTGCGAGTTACTCATACTGTATGGGTACCAATTTAACGTGGGTCAAAAGAACTAAGCGAACATGTTCAACTTGCTGAATAATGTACATACAGTTGTTAAATTAATGGCCAGAAACGTATTTTATGAAATTTCTAAAATTCGTAATTCAGGAATACCATAAATTTCTGTATATACAGTAGAGTCATTTAGCACAAGTTTATTTGGCACAATTTGGGTATAGCACGATTGAAGAATTGTGGCACAGTTTTAAGTAACATGTCGTAAAATTAATTTAACACGGTTCAGTTTGTGGCTTTTTTGGGGCTCTCAGGAATGTAACCCTATTTTCCCTATAAGTTCTTCAGTTCATCTAACATGGTTTTTTTACCTAACACGGCATTTTCAGGAACGTAACTACCGTGTTAAATGACAGTCTACTGTATATTAAATTGTTTCAAGTTTAAGGTTATTCTTCAAATATTGCTTTAATCTCATTAATATTAATAAGAGATAATCTCCAGAAAGACCATGGATTTGGGCTTAAGTTGGGTAATCAAAGCATGTGTATTTGAGGATCAGCTGTACAGTACACAGTAAAGTACAGTATTGTGCATTTTTTACTTTAATTTTCATTCATTGAAATTTGATTCTAACTTGCATTTCAGAATTTCCTCAATAAGAACAAGACTGGAGGCATCCATCACATCTGCATCGAGGTAAATGACATTAAAGCTGCAATGAAAGACCTCAAAGAACAAAATATTCGGTGCTTAAGTAATGAACCAAAAATTGGAGCTCATGGTAAACCAGTAGTATTTTTACATCCAAAAGATTGTGATGGAGTCTTGGTCGAATTAGAAGAAACAAAGCTTTGAAAGACCTCGTGTAAATACAGCACCTGTCCCATAAAATAAGAAGTACTTGAAATTCTTTCACTGGTTTCTTAAGAGTAGCTTTTTGGTTTTGGTGCCATCTTCAATGACTAAATACTGTAAATCAAAGAGCAGTTTTATATTTAGAAAGTCTTGTCATTTAATTCAGTATGTATTACAAAACAATTTGGAGTAAAGTATTATTAATAAGAAAAATTATTGAGTATATGAGCAGGAAATGCTTTACTTTATTTAGGTAAATGATTATATTTACATTAATTTTTTTGTAATGTGTACATAATAAAAACAAATTGTATTCTTATAATTACTACCCTTCAGAACTTAACCCTTAAACTGTCCAAACGTAGATCTACGTTTTTTCAACATTTGAAAGTGTGTAAAAAAAAAAGTAATCTTTTCTTTTTTTAATTTGAAAATGTGTAAAAAAAAAAAACTTTGATCTTCTACTTTTTTTTTTTTGCCAGTAGGAGGGAAGTGAAAATGTATAAACTAAGGGAGGAGGAAGTTTGGGTGAGATATAAGTGACTATTGGCAGAAAGGTGGGCTAGTGCAAAGATGAGTAGTGGGGGGGGGTTGAAGAGGGTTGGACGAGTTTTAAAATTGCAGTGTTAGAATGTGCGGCAGAAGTTTGTGGTTATAGGAGGGTGGGGGCAGGAGGAAAGAGGAGTGATTGGTGGAATTATGAAGTAAAGGGTGTGATAAAAAGAGAAAAAGTTAGCTTATGAGAGGTTTTTACAAAGCAAAAGTGTTATAAGAAGAGCAGAGTATATGGAGAGTAAAAGAAAGGTGAAGAGAGTGGTGAGAGAGTGCAAAAGGAGAGCAGATGATAGAATGGGAGAGGCACTGTCAAGAAATTTTAATGAAAATAAGAAATTTTGGAGTGAGTTAAACAAGAAAGCCTAGGGAACGTATGGATTTGTCAGTTAAAAACAGAGTAGGGGAGTTAGTAGATGGGGAAGAGTGAGGTATTAGGTAGATGGCGAGAATATTTTGAGGAACTTTTAAATGTTGAGGAAGAAAGGGAGGCGGTAATTTCATGCACTGGCCAGGGAGGTATACCATCTTTTAGGAGTGAAGAGCAGAGTGTAAGTGTGGGGGAGGTACGTGAGGCATTACGGAGAATGAAAGGGGGTAAAGCAGCTGGAACTGATGGGATCATGACAGAAATGTTAAAAGCAGGGGGGGATATAGTGTTGGAGTGGTTGGTATTTTTGTTTAATAAATGTATGAAAGAGGGGAAGGTACCTAGGGATTGGCAGAGAGCATGTATAGTCCCTTTATATAAAGGGAAGGGGGACAAAAGAGATTGTAAAAATTATAGAGGAATAAGTTTATTGAGTATACCAGGAAAAGTGTACGGTAGGGTTATTATTGAAAGAATTAGAGGTAAGACAGAATGTAGGATTGCGGATGAGCAAGGAGGTGTTGACGTGTACTTGGCTCTGTGAAGACCTGTTTGCGCGCTCTCTAGAATTGAAGCAAGATGCCCTCCATCGAGCAACTTTACCAACAGCTTAAGGAAGAATTGAGGTTGGCGAATATGGAAATTCGGCGACTGACCGAGGAAAACAAAAAGATTCGGAGTAGTCCTCCTGTTTTGAGTCCTCAGGTCAAGAAGGGAAACTGGTCAGTGGCTGGACAGCAGGGAAAGAAGTTGACGATCAAGAAGACGAATGGAAAGGTAGAAATGATGAAGAAGAAAGAGACTGCCGTGGAAACTGTTGTGGAAACATCCAATACATTCTCAGTGCTACCCGACGAATGTGAGTCTACTACTGGGAACGTCACGACGAAAGACATTAAGGAAGGTAAGAATATTGTTGTTGTTGGGGATAGCCAAGTTAGGTATATGGATAGGGCGTTCTGCTTGAAGGACAGGAGTAGGAGACAGAGTTTGCTTTCCTGGGGCTGGGATGGAGGATATTGTTAGCCGTCTGGATGACATCATGAGAGGTAATGGGAGCAATCCTATTATCTGTCTCAGTGCTGGAGGCAACGATGTTGGCAGACATAGGAGTGAGGACCTGATTAGCAGGTATAGGTCAGCAATAGAAATAATTAGAAGTAAGGGTGGGAACCCTCTCATATGTGGTATTTTGCCAAGGAGGGGAGTTGGAAATGAATGGTTGTCCAGGGCAATTGGTGTCAATTGCTGGCTGGACAAATACTGTAAGAAAAATGCGGTAACATTCATTGACAACTGGGACCTCTTCTATGGCAGAAATGACATGTATGCTAGGGATGGGGTTCACTTATCTAGGTGTGGGGTGGGAGCACTGGCAACTGCAGTGGAGGGAGCAGTTAGGACTTTAAACTAGGAATAGTTAGTGGTATGGGTTTTGGCAGGAAAACAGTGAAGTCCCAGTGTAGTAATATTACGAGTTCTAGGGGAACTAGTAATAATAAGAACGAGATAGATATTGAAAAGCCAGGGACCTTGGGTGATAAGGGCAGTAATAGGTTTAGTAGAAAAATAGAAATGAGCAGGAAGGGTAAAGAGAAAGGAGAGTCTTTCAATGTTTATTATGCTAATTGCCGTAGTGCTAGGAATAAGATGGACGAGTTGAGATTAGTTGCTAGTGTAGGTAACATTGATGTATTTGCCTTAACTGAGACGTGGTTTAATTCAAAAAGTCGGGACATGCCTGCGGAATGTCATATTCAGGGTTATAAATTGTTCTAAGAAGATAGAAGTATTGGGAGGGGGGGTGGGGTGGCATTGTATGTCCGAGATCGCTTGAACTGTTGCATAAAAACGGGTATTAAGTCTGAAGTAACACATACAGAGTCTGTTTGGATAGAATTTTCAGAGGGGCATGAAAAACTGATTTTAGGAGTGATATACCGTCCCCCAAACTTAGATAGGGACCAAGGGAAACTACTATGGGAGGAAATTGTTAAGGCCACAAGGCACGATAATGTAGTAATTCTAGGAGACTTTAACTTTAGTCATGTTGATTGGAATTTCTTGACTGGGAATTTAGAATCATACGACTTCTTAGAAGTATTTCAGGATTGTTTTTTGAAGCAGTTTGTGACAGAACCTACAAGGGGAAGTAACCTGCTTGACTTAGTTATGGCAAACAATGAATCCCTTGTTAATAATTTAGAAATTTCAGAGGAACTGGGTGCTAGCGACCACAAATCAATTACATTTAGCATTGAATGGAAGTACGATAGTAGCGATAACTCGGTAACAGTCCCAGATTTTCGTTTAGCAGATTACGATGGGCTTAGAGAACACTTATCATCTGTTGACTGGGGTAACGAAGAGAGCTATCAATATGACAGTTTTCTGAACACTATACATGCTGCTCAAAGAGCGTTTATCCCATATAAAGAAATTAGATCAAATAGAAATGACCCAAAATGGATGAATAATAGGCTCAAATATCTACTAGGGCATAAGAAAGGAATTTATAGGCGTATCAAAAGAGGCGAGGGTCATCTTATGAATCAGTATATTGACATTAAGAGGGACATTAAAAAGGGGATAAGAAAAGCTAAAAGGGACTATGAAATTAAAGTTGCTAGGGATTCTAAAACTAACCCAAAAAGTTTTTTCCAGGTCTATAGAACAAAAGTTAGAGATAAGATAGTTCCCCTTAAAAATAACTATGGGCACCTTACTGACAAAGAGAATGAAATGTGCTTGATTTTAAATAATTATTTTCTCTCAGTTTTTACACAGGAAGACACTAACAATATTCCAGTAATTAATATTTACAGTGGGGTAGAAGATAAATTATGTAACATCACAGTCACTAGTGAGATGGTTGTGAAGCAGATAGACAGACTGAAGCAAAATAAGTCGCCGGGCCCTGATGAGGTTTTTTCAAGGGTTCTTAAGGAATGCAAAATGGAACTCTGTGAACCATTAACTAATATTTTTAATTTATCTCTTCAAACAGGTGTAGTGTCTGATATGTGTTAGATGGCTAATGTAACTCCTATTTTTAAAACGGGACAAGTCGTTACCGTCAAATTACCGCCCAATAAGCCTGACCTCAATTGTAGGCAAATTACTAGAGTCAATTATAGCTTGAGATTATAAGAAGCCATCTCGATAAGCATAGCTTGATTAATGATACTCAGCATGGATTCACAAGAGGCCGGTCTTGTCTAACTAATTTATTAACTTTCTTCAGTAAAGCTTTTGAGGCTGTTGACCACAATAAAGAATTTGATATTATTTACTTAGATTTTAGTAAGGCTTTTGATAGAGTCCCGCACCATAGACTGTTAAAGAAAGTGGCAGCTCATGGCATTGGGGGAAAAGTGCTCTCGTGGATTGAGTCATGGCTCACTGACAGGAAGCAGAGAGTGTCCATAAATGGGGTTAAATCCGAGTGGGGATCTGTAACAAGTGGCGTTCCACAGGGATCAGTCTTGGGCCCGTTGTTGTTTATAATATATATCAATGATCTTGATGAGGGAATTACTAGTGATATGAGCAAATTCGCCGATGACACAAAGATAGGTAGGATAATTGATTCAAACGTAGATGTTATGGAACTTCAGGAGGATTTAAACAAACTCTATTCTTGGTCAGAAAAGTGGCAGATGCAGTTCAATGTAGATAAATGCAAGGTTCTGAAGCTTGGGAGTGCCCATAACCCTAGTACTTATAAGTTAAATGATGTAGAACTTAGCCATACAGATTGCGAAAAGGACTTGGGGGTTATGGTGAGCAGCAACCTTAAACCAAGACAGCAGTGCCTAAGCGTACGTAATAAGGCAAATAGATTACTGGGATTTATATCAAGAAGTGTAAGCAACAGAAGTCCAGAGGTCATACTGCAGCTTTATACATCATTAGTAAGGCCTCGCCTAGATTATGCAGCTCAGTTCTGGTCTCCGTATTACAAAATGGACATAAATTCGTTAGAAAACATTCAGCGTAGGATGACTAAATTAATACATAGCATTAGAAATCTTCCTTATGAAGAAAGATTGAAGACTCTTAAGTTACATTCACTTGTTAGACGAAGAATGAGGGGAGACCTGATCGAAGTGTATAAGTGGAAGATAGGTATTAATAAAGGGGATATTAATAAGGTCTTGAGGATGTCTCTCCAAGAGAGAACCCGCAGTAATGGATTTAAATTAGATAAGTTTAGATTTAGAAAGGACATAGGAAAGTATTGGTTTGGAAATAGGGTAGTTGATGAGTGGAACAGTCTACCTAGTTGGGTTATTGAGGCTAGGACTTTGGGTAGTTTCAAATCTAGGTTGGATAAGTACATGAGTGGGAGGGGTTGGATTTGAGTGGGACTTGCACATCAGAGCTTATTTCTTGGGTGGCATGGAAAATTGGGTTGGGCAAATGTTTTGTTAGTGGGATGAATTGTAAAGGACCTGCCTAGTATGGGCCAGCAGGCCTCCTGCAGTGTTCCTCTCTTATGTTCTTATGAGTGGGTAGGGGATGTGTAGATTAAGTGTTTACATTGAAGCAACCCACTGTATAGTAATGTAGCTGTATAACCCTTGTGGTTTAGCACTTCTTTCTGATTATAATAATAATAATAATACATTGAAGCATATATGTGAACAGTATTTAGATAAAGGTAGGGAAGTTTTTATTGCATTTATGGATTTAGAAAAGGCATATGATAGAGTGGATAGAGGAGCAATGTGGCAGATGTTGCAAGTATATGGAATAGGTGGTAAGTTAGTAAATGCTGTAAAGAGTTTTTATGAGGATAGTGAGGCTCAGGTTAGGGTGTGTAGAAGAGAGGGAGAATACTTCCCGGTAAAAGTAGGTCTTAGACAGGGATGTGTAATGTCACCATGGTTGTTTAATATATTTATAGATGGGGTTGTAAAAGAAGTAAATGCTAGGGTGTTCGGGAGAGGGGTGGGATTAAATTATGGGGAATCAAATACAAAATGGGAATTGACACATTTACCTTTTGCTGATGATACTGTGCTTATGGGAAATTCTAAAGAAAAATTGCAAAGGTTAGTGGATGAGTTTGGGAGTGTGTGTAAAGGTAGAAAGTTGAAAGTGAACATAGAAAAGAGTAAGGTGATGAGGGTATCAAATGATTTAGATAAAGAAAAATTGGATATCAAATTGGGGAGGAGGAGTATGAAAGAAGTGAATGTTTTCAGATACTTGGGAGTTGACGTGTCGGCGGATGGATTTATGAAGGATGAGGTTAATCATAGAATTGATGAAGGAAAAAGGGTGAGTGGTGCATTGAGGTATATGTGGAGTCAAAAAGCGTTATCTATGGAGGCAAAGAAGGGAATGTGTGAAAGTATAGTAGTACCAACACTCTTATATGGGTGTGAAGCTTGGGTTGTGAATGCAGCAGCGAGGAGGCAGTGGAGATGTCCTGCCTAAGGGCAATGTGTGGTGTAAATATTATACAGAAAATTCGGAGTGTGGAAATTAGGAGAAGGTGTGGAGTTAATAAAAGTATTAGTCAGAGGGCTGAAGAGGGTTTGTTGAGGTGGTTTGGTCATTTAGAGAGAATGGATCAAAGTAGAATGACATGGAGAGCATTTAAATCTGTAGGAGAAGGAAGGCGGGGTAGGGGTTGTCCTCGAAAAGGTTGGAAGGAAGGGGTGGGGGCTTGGACTTCCAGCAGGCATGCATGAGCGTGTTCGATAGGAGTGAATGGAGACGAATGGTATTTGGGGCCTGACGATCTGTTGGAGTGTGAGCAGGGTAATATTTAGTGAAGGGATTCAGGGAAATCGGTTATTTTTATATAGCCAGACTTTAGTCCTGGAAATGGGAAGTACAATGTCTGCACTCTAAAGGAGGGGTTTTAGGATATTGGCAGTTTGGAGGGATATGTTGTGTATCTTTATACGTATATGCTTCTAAACTGTTGTGTTCTGAGCACCTCTGCAAAAACAGTGATTATGTGTGAGTGAGGTGAAAGTGTTGAATGATGATGAAAGTATTTTCTTTTTGGGGATTTTCTTTCTTTTTGGGTCACCCTGCCTCAGTGGGAGACGGCCGATTTGTTAAAAAAAAAATAAAAAAATGTAGATCTAGTTATGGAGCACTACACATGTGAACGTAAATTTGTTTGGACAGTTTAACCCCTTCAGGGTCCAAGGCCAAAATCTGAAGTGGTGCTCCAGTGTCCAAGAAATTTTGAAATAAAAAAAAAATTATTTTTTCTTACAGAATTAAAGAGTATATTTTTGTGAAGGTAATAAGACAAAAAAAAAAAATTTCTGATCAGTACTTAGAGATACAGTGCCAAGAAGTTTGTCCAATATGATGTGGTGGCGGCAACATCGACGAATTCCACATACGCGCATTACTTTATTTATCGGTTTTTGGAGTTTTTCTTTTCTTTTCCAATTTTTTTCTTTTCCTACTAACATTTGGGGCCTGAGAGACCAATACTGTATATAATGTATATACAGTATATAAACTCACTGTATTGAACACAATAACCGCACTAAAGTTATTATCATATTGTTTACCACTGTTGTTTATTATAATAAACATGCACAAATCTTGTATAATACTAATGTTCTATCATATATTTACAATCACTGGACATGGTTTTAGAACTGCTGGAGCTTGTGGAACTCCTTGAAACAAGGCACCATACACAGAGGCACCTTACATTCCTCGCACATGAACCGAGTGTCTTTGCGTCTTTGTTTCTGTCGTTTTGTTTGTGCACAGACAACACATCTCTTCTGAGCAAATTTCTTCTGAGTTGAAGGAAGCTGTATTATGAAATGATCACCTTCCCTCCTCAAATGCTTGGGTATATCCTGAGGAATTCGAGGATCTTGTTGTATAGCAGGTGTTCTTACCTGGTACTTCATTATGAGTTGTCTGACAACAGACAAACAAAATTCACCATATGGTGGTCTGTTGCCAGTCTTTATTTGGTACATATTATATGCATTGAGCATTGAAATGTCCATGAGATGGAAGAAAAGTTTCATGTACCACTTGTAACTCTTACTAACACAATCAACAAAACCAATCTGCATGTCACATTTGTCAACCAAGCGCATGTTTTGTGTATAATCAATCACTGTCACTGGTTTTCGAATACGTTCATTAGTCACTCGATCAACTTTGCCACTGTCTTGCATTTCATTACGGTGAATGGTTGTCAACAATGTGACATCTCATTTGTCATGCCACCGTAATGCCATGATGTCATTGGCAGTAAACACCTGCACGTCATCACCACGAGCACCTGCGTTGAGCCTGGGCATATGTTTACGATTAGAACGCACTGTGCCATACACGTCTTGTTCACTCGCATGAAATCACTGAGTAATGGGCTTGTGTACCAGTTATCGGTATATAATGTATGCCCCTTATCAAGATAAGGTGCCATCATGTTTCTCACTACGTCACCTGAGATACCGAATAACATCTTGGTATCTTTCAATGTTTTACTTCCCGTGTATACAACAATATCCAACACCAGGCCACTGTCACAGTCACAGAGTACAAACAGTTTTATACCAAAGCGTTTCCTCTTGCTCGGTATATACTGCTTGAATGACAGTCTACCTTTGAACAAAATCAAAGACTCGTCAATTACAAGATTCTTGAATGGATAAAAGTATATGCTGAACTTTTGTTTGAGATATATGAAAACATTTCTAATCTTGTATAACCTGTCACTTCTGTCAGGCCTGGTTTTGTCAGAGAAGTGCAACATACATAACAGTAAGATAAACCTGTTCACTGGGATGATTTCACCGAAGACCGGGGTAGAAATTAGCCGATCTGTGGACCAGTATGCTTTTATATTATGCTTATAGACATGAGGCCTAAGCATTATTGTTGCAAAAAGCAAATACATTTCTGCAACAGTCGTCTCTTTCCACCTGTGTAGTCTTGACTGTGGTGATATGATCGTATTTGCCATGGTGTACTCAAAATACTTATTACTTTCCCTGACAATAGTTTCCATCAATGGCTGGTCAAAGAATAATACAAAGAATTCCAGTTCATTGGCCATGGTTTCAAGGGGACAAGTAGGTAGAATTCCACTTTGAGAGTCATCAAAGTGGTGGGGCTTGGGAACAAAATTGGGATTTTGCTGCCAATCCCAGATACGGTTTGCTGGTGGATACTGGACATCATAGGCTGGTTGTGGTTGTGGTGGGCTGGTGGCTGACGCTCCGCTTTGTCCTTGAACTTAGTCAGCAGTGTGGGTCCCAGCCTGGGCTGGTGAGTCACGCATGGTGGTGCCACTACCATCACCACTACCACCATCTACTGATGCCTGTGATCTATCCATGCCAAGTGTAGCCACATCATCCTCACTATCACTATCTAAACCTGGTGTAGGGCCACGGGATGTACTCCGCCCTCAGGGCACAGCATAGGGTACACTACCCGAGCGCATGCGGCGGCGCACATACCGACGCTTCACTGGTGAATATGATTCCTCACTATCACTACTCGAATGATCGTCAAGCGCAATAAAATCACAATCCACGTCACTATCATCATCATTACTGAAGTCAGAGGCCTGGCCACGCGAAAATATTAGTTTTCTCTTGCGTTGAGGTACAACCGACCGTGAGTCATGAGTGCCCACACCAGAGGTAGAAGGTTGAGGATCGTCAGGGTTTTCTGCACTATTATCAATATCCTGGTCATTCCTTTCGGTCACTAACTGATCAAAGACATAGAATTCGTCTTCATTTCTACTAACATCAGTGTCAGGACTATCAGATAGGAAGAGGAGAGTCCCAATTTTCCAGGGAGTGAGAGCTGACTTGCGACGAGGCATGGTGAACAAGGGTAACTGAGCCGGCGTTCCCACAATGCTATGTGGGCGCCTAGATTTTTTGTTTATGGCGCACACCCACCACGCAGACCCGTTCTCTCACATGTAGGCCTATGAGTGCTTTCGTGCTAAATTTGATGGCGCTAAAATTTTGGCGTAGATCTATGGTTTGGACACTCAACGTGAAGCCATAGATCTACGGGACGGACCCTGAAAGGGTTAAGGGTTAAAGTATGCTACTGCATTCATCAAAAATATTGAGAGAATTATTTTAGAACCATTTGCAGACTTCATCAGGAATATCACAGAAATGTGGGGCAGAAGTTTGTGGTTGTAGGAGGGTGGGGGCAGGAGGAAAGAGGAGTGATTGGTGGAATGATGAAGTAAAGGGTGTGATAAAAGAGAAAAAGGTAGCTTATGAGAGGTTTTTACAAAGCAGAAGTGTTATAAGAAGAGCAGAGTATATGGAGAGTAAAAGAAAGGTAAAGAGAGTGCAAAAGGAGAGCAGATGATAGAGTGGGAGAGGCACTGTCAAGAAATTTTAATGAAAATAAGAAAAAATTTTGGAGTGAGTTAAACAAGTTAAGAAAGCCTAGGGAAAGTATGGATTTGTCAGTTAAAAACAGAGTAGGGGAGTTAGTAGATGGGGAGATGGAGGTATTAGGTAGATGGCGAGAATATTTTGAGGAACTTTTAAATGTTAACCCTTTGAGGGTTTTCGTCGTACTAGTACGTCTTACACGTAGGGGTTTTTGACGTACTAGTACGCATAAATTCTAGCGGCCTCAAATCTCGCGCGAAAAGGCTGGTAGGCCTAGGTGTGAGAGAATGGGTCTGCGTGGTCGGTGTGCGCGGTAGAAAAAAAATCTGGGACCCAGTGGTGCATTGTGGGAATGCCCTCTTAGTAAACAATGTCCACCATGCCTCGCGGTAAGAAGCTCCTCACTCCTCGGCGAATTGGGACACTTTTGTTCCCCAGTGACAGTTCTAATAGTGATGGAAGTGCCAGTGAAGATGAGTTTCGTGGTTTTAGTGAGGTTTTGACCGAAACTAATGACCATAATATCGGTAATAGTGAAGAAAACCCAGACGACCCTCAGCCTTCCACCTCTGGTGCTGGGCCCTCGTGTTCACGTTCAGTTGTTCCAGAACCCAAGAGGAAACTTCTATTTTCCCAAATCCCAGACTCAGATGAGAGCATGGGTGATGATAGTGATAGTGAATATGAACTACAAGCTCTTCAAACTAGTTCCAGTAGTGATAGTGAAGTGCAATATTCCCCAGTGAAGCGTCAGTATATACGACGATATATGCGCTCTGGTAGTGTGCCATATGTTATACCAAGGGGAAGGAGTGTATCTCGGAGTACATCCCGTGGCTGTACAAGAGGAACAGACAGTGAAAATGACGAAGATACTGTTGCAATTGGGATGGAAAATGTGCGTGGTGGTAATGGTGCCGGCGGTGAGGCACCAGCAGTGGGCCATGCTGCCACCCACGCCGCTGCCTCAGCTGATCTAGAACAAAGGCCACCATCCCCCACTCCCCCACCACACCAGCCTCCACAACCACAACCTCCACAACCACAACCACCTGTCATTGTCCAGTACCCACCAGCAGACCGCACCTGGGATTGGCAGGAAGCTGTCAATTTTGTTCCAAATCCCCACCAGTTTGATGGCAGCCAAAGTGGAATACGGCCATCTTGTGCACTTGGGAACAATGCCACTGAACTGGAATGTTTCGAGTTATTCTTTGACGAACCACTGATGAAAAGTATTGTCATGGAAAGCAACACATACTACGAGTACACCATGGCAAACACATTACTTTCACCAAAATCACGTCTACACCAGTGGAAGGAGGCAACTGTGGCTGAGATGTATCTTTTCTTTGCCACAATAATACTTATGCCACATGTGTATAAGCACAAAGTGAAATCATACTGGTCAACAGACCCCCTGATTGCAACACCAGGTTTCAGTGATATAATGCCAGTGAATCGATTTGTGCTAATGTTACGTATGCTTCACTTCTCAGATAAAACCAGGCCTGACAGAACTGACAGGTTATATAAGATTAGGAATGTGTTTGTGTATCTGAAACAGAAATTCAGTACGCATTTTTATCCCTTCAGGAAGCTTGTAATTGACGAGTCTTTGATTCTGTTCAAAGGAAGACTCTCTTTCAAGCAGTACATACCAAGCAAGAGGAAATGCTTTGGTATAAAGTTGTTTGTGCTTTGTGATTGTTACAGTGGTCTGGTATTGGATATTATTGTGTACACTGGAAGTTATACATTGCAAAATACCAGGAAGTTATTGGGCATCTCAGGTGATGTGGTTCGAACAATGATAGAACCATACCTTGGTAAGGGGCATATATTATATACAGATAACTGGTACACAAGCCCCTCACTCAGTGATTTTTTGCGAGTGAACATGACAGATGTGTGTGGCACAGTGCGTGCAAATCGAAAACATATGCCCAGGTTTGACGCTGGCACTCGCAGAGGTGAGGTGCAGGCGTTTGCTGCCAATGACATCATGGCATTTCGGTGGCATGACAAACGAGATGTCACACTGTTGTCATCAATTCACCCTAATGAAATGGCAAACAGTGGCAGGCAGCATAGAGAGAGAAATGAACCCATTCTAAAACCTGCAGCTGTGATTGATTACACCTTCAACATGCGTTCAGTGGACAAATGTGACATGCAGATTGGGTTTGCTGATTGTGTTCGCAAGAGTTATAAGTGGTACATGAAGGAAATAAATGGTATAAAATACCGACACAATGGCAATATAAACACAAATGCAGTATAATGTGATCCTTTATTGACTACGTTTCGCCCACACAGTGGGCTTTTTCAAGTCACAAACAGAACTACCTGGGGTGGAAGGAACGCGAGTATTTATAGTCCGGCTGAGGTCAGGTGAAGAATGCTGCATCTGATGATGTACCGAGTTGGGTCCCACATAAGAACACTGTAGAAGGTCTGCTCACAAACTTGTCCAGTCTCCTTTCCAAGCTATCCAAGTTTTTAGACTCTACAACCCAACTCGGTACATCATCAGATGCAGCATTCTTCACCTGACCTCAGCCGGACTATAAATACTCGCGTTCCTTCCACCCCAGGTAGTTCTGTTTGTGACTTGAAAAAGCCCACTGTGAGGGCGAAACGTAGTCAATAAAGGATCACATTATACTGCATTTGTGTTTATATTCCCAAGTGGTACATGAAACTGTTTTTCCATCTTCTGGACATTTCCATGCTCAATGCTTATAATATGTATAAGATGAGCACCAGAAACAAACCACAGTACGGCGAATTCTGTTTGTCTGTCATCAGACAAATAGTATTCAAGTACTAAGGAACAGCACCTGCAATTGACCGCCCACCAAATTATCAACAACTACCTGCTCGTCTGAAGCACGGTGATCACTTCCTGGTAAAACTGCCTGCTACTGCTTTGAAGAAAAAGGCTCAGAAGAGGTGTTACGTCTGTGCACATACAAAAAAACGCACACAACAACGCAGAGACACTCGTTTTATGTGTGAGGAGTGTAAAACACCACTGTGCATGACACCATGTTTCAAAGACTTCCACAGGCTGCAGAACTTCTAGAAACATTCCCTGTGACTGTATATGTGTATATAAAATATAGAAAAATAGTAATAAACAACATTTCATATCGTTTGTTTGTGTAAATATTTTCTGTAAACAAAATAATGACAACAGTGTTTACGCCCTTATTGTGTAGTATTGAAAAAAAAATAACTTACAAAATACTGATCATGTTGGCCTCAGAGGCCATAAAAGTTACTCAGAAAAAGAAAAATTGAAACATAATTGAAAATAGTACATAAAAAAGTAAATAGAAAAATACCGGGTGACGGCAGTCGGCGATGTTACCATATGTCGTTCAATTTTGGCAAATTTCACACCTCCATATCTCGGTAAGTATTGACGTTAAAATTTTTTTGTTTAGCCTA
Organism: Cherax quadricarinatus; assembly: GCF_038502225.1. Taxonomy (NCBI): domain Eukaryota; kingdom Metazoa; phylum Arthropoda; class Malacostraca; order Decapoda; family Parastacidae; genus Cherax; species Cherax quadricarinatus. Next base: position 18,401,271 of record NC_091328.1, read on the forward strand.
TAATGTTTAGAAAAAAATACTCTATTTTTTCATAAGAAAAAATAATTTTTTTTTTTTTTGAAATTTGGCCGACCCTGAGAACGAGTTTCGGAGAGGGCCTGTCGACCCTCAAAGGGTTAAGGAAGAAACAGAGGCAGTAATTTCATGCACTGGTCAGGGAGGTATACCATCTTTTAGGAGTGAAGAAGAGCAGAATGTAAGTGTGGGGGAGGTACGTGAGGCATTACGTAAAATGAAAGGGGGTAAAACAGCTGGAACTGATGGGATCATGACAGAAATGTTAAAAGCAGGGGGGGATATAGTGTTGGAGTGGTTGGTACTTTTGTTTAATAAATGTATGAAAGAGGGGAAGGTACCTAGGGATTGGCAGAGAGCATGTATAGTCCCTTTATATAAAGGGAAAGGGGACAAAAGAGATTGTAAAAATTATAGAGGAATAAGTTTACTGAGTATACCAGGAAAAGTGTACGGTAGGGTTATAATTGAAAGAATTAGAGGTAAGACAGAATGTAGGATTGCGGATGAGCAAGGAGGTTTCAGAGTGGGTAGATGTGTAGATCAAGTGTTTACATTGAAGCATATATGTGAACAGTATTTAGATAAAGGTAGGGAAGATTTTATTGCATTTATGGATTTAGAAAAGGCATATGATAGAGTGGATAGGGGAGCAATGTGGCAGATGTTGCAAGTATATGGAATAGGTGGTAAGTTATTAAATGCTGTAAAGAGTTTTTATGAGGATAGTGAGGCTCAGGTTAGGGTGTGTAGAAGAGAGGGAGACTACTTCCCGGTAAAAGTAGGTCTTAGACAGGGATGTGTAATGTCACCATGGTTGTTTAATATATTTATAGATGGGGTTGTAAAGGAAGTAAATGCTAGGGTGTTCGGGAGAGGGGTGGGATTAAATTTTGGGGAATCAAATTCAAAATGGGAATTGACACAGTTACTTTTTGCTGATGATACTGTGCTTATGGGAGATTCTAAAGAAAAATTGCAAAGGTTAGTAGATGAGTTTGGGAATGTGTGTAAAGGTAGAAAGTTGAAAGTGAACATAGAAAAGAGTAAGGTGATGAGGGTGTCAAATGATTTAGATAAAGAAAAATTGGATATCAAATTGGGGAGGAGGAGTATGGAAGAAGTGAATGTTTTCAGATACTTGGGAGTTGACGTGTCGGCGGATGGATTTATGAAGGATGAGGTTAATCATAGAATTGATGAGGGGAAAAAAGGTGAGTGGTGCATTGAGGTATATGTGGAGTCAAAAAACATTATCTATGGAGGCAAAGAAGGGAATGTATGAAAGTATAGTAGTACCAACACTCTTATATGGGTGTGAAGCTTGGGTGGTAAATGCAGCAGCGAGGAGACGGTTGGAGGCAGTGGAGATGTCCTGTTTAACCCTTTGACTGTTTTCGACGTATAAATACGTCTTACGAGCCAATGTTTCTGACGTATATATACTCAATAATTCTAGCGGCTTCAAATCAAGCGGGAGAAAGCTGGTAGGCCCACATGTGAGAGAGTGGGTCTGTGTGGTCAGTGTGCACCACATAAAAAAAATCCTGCAGCACACATTGCGTAATGAGAAAAAAAAAACTCTGATCGTTTTTTTGGAATAAAACGCCGACTTTGAGGTGTATTTTCGTATAGTATTTATCGTTGTATTCGCGTTTTCATGGTCTTAGGTGATAAAATGGAAAACATATTACAGAAATAGAGATGATTTTCATTACTTTGACGATGAAAACGACCTTGAAACTGAGCTCAAAGTAGCGGAAATGTTCGATTTTTACCAATGTTCAGGAGTAAATAAATCACACCACACGTCCAATACACGTCAACTGGGGAGTCTAATATTCTTTCACTAGTGCACTGATATTATTTATACCATTTTTACAATAATGCAGTAGTCTGTATAACAGTAAATTTTGTATTTTTTTGTATGAATAAAAAATCAAAATAGAAAGCAATAATAATATAAGAGGGGCCTAGAGATGTGACTAATGAACAGAGCATATGTTATTTTAGTGCCACGAATGTCTACCTTGTTTATTCTGGACCCTATTTTGAAATTGGCATCTTTTTTAGTTTGCGTGAAATTGGCCAAATTGCCAATTTCTGACCACCATATTGGGTAGTCCAAATTAGTACATGGGAGGTTTCTTGTACTCAGCTGATAGATAAAATGGAGTTCTAAAGAAATAGCTATGAGTTTGGTCAACTGGAACAATGGAATTGGCTGAAAATAGGGCTCAAAGTCGGCGAAATCGCCGATATGCATATGTCGCCGAGACCGCTAACTTCGCGGGAGCATAATTCCATGAGTTTTCGACCAAATCTCGAACTTTTGGTGTCATTACCATCGGGAAAAGATTCTCTATCATTTCATAAGAAAAAATAATTTTTTTTTTTTTTCAAAAAATGAGCGACATAGAATGACAGTTTCAGAAAGGGGCCCGAAACAGTCAAAGGGTTAAGGGCAGTGTGTGGTGTAAATATTATGCAGAAAATTCAGAGTGTGGAAATTAGGAAAAGGTGTGGAGTTAATAAAAGTATTAGTCAGAGGGCAGAAGAGGGGTTGTTGAGGTGGTTTGGTCATTTAGAGAGAATGGATCAAAGTAGAATGACATGGAAAGCATATAAATCTATAGGGGAAGGAAGGCGGGGTAGGGGTCGTCCTCGAAAGGGTTGGAGAGAGGGGGTAAAGGAGGTTTTGTGGGCAAGGGACTTGCACTTCCAGCAAGCGTGTGTATGCGTGTTAGATAGGAGTGAATGGAGACGAATGGTACTTGGGACCTGACGATCTGTTGGAGTGTGAGCAGGGTAATATTTAGTGAAGGGATTCAGGGAAACCGGTTATTTTCATATAGTCGGACTTGAGTCCTGGAAATGGGAAGTACAATGCCTGCACTTTAAAGGAGGGGTTTGGGATATTAGCAGTTTGGAGGGATATGTTGTGTATCTTTATGTGTATGCTTCTAAACTGTTGTATTCTGAGCACCTATGCAAAAACAGTGATAATGTGCGAGTGTGGTGAAAGTGTTGAATGATGATGAAAGTATTTTCTTTTTGGGGATTTTCTTTTTTGGGTCACCCTGCCTCGGTGGGAGACGGCCGACTTGTTGAAAAAGAAAAAATAATTATTTTCTTTGATTTTCAGTCTTGTGGCTTAGTGCTTTTTTGATTATAATAATAATAATTTAATTTTCACTTGTATCATAAATGCAAACTGTTACTTTTATTATCAATGGTAAAAACAGTAGTACCAGATAATGTATAAATCCAGAATGCTTTATCAATAAATTTTTAATAAGGACCCCTTAAGGGAGGTTCCTTGATACTGGTGAAGGGCTCTTGATTTAGGGAATTGGATCTGTGCTCCAGTTCCCTGAATTGAACCTGAATGCCTTCCATTTCCCCCTCACATGCGCTGTATAATCCTCGGGGTTTAGCGCTCCCCCATGATTATAATAATTTTAATAAGGATATTGCAAGAAACCCAAAATATTTCTATTCCTATGCAAAATCCAAGCTAAGAACTACCTGTGGAATTGGACCATTATTGAGAGGAGACTGGTATACTGATGAACAGGAAAGAGTGAAATTCTAAAAGAACAATGTGAATGTGTTCAGCAACCCACACCCCTCAAGGAAGATTCCTTGATGCTGGCGAAGGGCTTTTGATCTAGGGAATTGGATCTGTGCTCCAGTTCCCTAAATTAAGCCTGAAATCCTTCCACATCTTCCCCATAGGCACTGTATAATCCAATGAGTTTAGCACTTCCCCTTGATTCTAATAATAATCAGCAACCCACTAAATGACAGCAAGGTAGATTATTATTATTATAATCAAAAAGAAGCGCTAAGCCACAAGGACTATACAGCGCTGCAGGGCAGGAAGGAAGTGAGGGCATCAGGTGGCAAAAGGGAGATGGATGAGCAACAGGTTACGGATAACAGCGGGGAAGTGGATGGTGAAAGGGTAAAGGGCAGCAAGAGACTGAACCAGAAAGGGCTGAGGGGAGTGCGAAAAGTATCATCAGAGTTTGTGGAGTAAATCAGTCGTTGTCAAGAAGTCAATGAGAGAGTCAGGATTAAAGGAGGGTCCATCAGCAAGAAGGGAAGGTAAAGAGAGAGTAGTAGAACGAAGACGACGTTGGAGGTAAATTCTGCGTGCTCGTTGATAGAGAGGGCAGTCTAACAGAATGTGGCTAATCGATACTGGAACTTGACACTGCTCACAGAGAGGAACAGGGTGCCTCTCCATGAGATACCCATGAGTAAGACGAGTGTGGCCAATGCGAAGGCGGGAGAGAGTGGTCTCCCAACTTCGGCACAGATGACAAGAAGACGGCCAGTAACCTATGCTCGGTTTAATAGAATGAAGTTTGTTACCGAGCAGAGTTGACCAACGTTGTTGCCAACGGGTGCGAAGGTGGGTAGCTATTGCAGCAAAATAGTCCAGAAATGGAACACCTCGATAGGAAATTGGTAGGTCATATACTGCTGACCGCGCAGCAGTGTCTGCCTGTTCATTGCCCTGTACGTCGACATGACCAGGGACCCAACAAAAAACAATATCTTTATGTTTGGTAGAGATACGGCGTAGCCAAAGTTGGATACGGAGAACTAGGGGATGAGATGTATCAAATTTTCGTATAGCCTGTAGAGCACTAAGGGAGTCTGAGACTACTACAAATGATGACACAGGCATAGATGCGATACGAATAAGTGCTGCTAGAATGGCATACAGTTCAGCAGTAAAAATGCTAGCTGAAGATAGTAAATGCCCTCGTACGACGCTGTCCGGAAACACTGCTGCGAATCCGACGCCGTCTGAAGACTTAGAGCCATCTGTGTACACAGCGGTGGCATGAGAATGGGAGTGGAAGTGATCAAGAAAAAGAGAGCGGGAAGCCACCGTAGGCAGTTGAGCTTTCGAGCAAGGGAGTGAGAAAGAACAGACCCGAACAGCTGGAACTTCCCAGGGGGGTAGGGAAAAGTGAGATGCTACATGAACATATAAAGGTGGTAACAGAAGGGAAGACAAGAGTGAATGTAGGCGAAGAGAAAAGGGACGGAGCAAACAGGGGCGGCGAACGAATAAAGAATGTCTACTAATATCGGTGACCATTCTATAAATGGAAGGATTGTGTAGATCGTGAGAGCGTACATAGTAACGAAGGCAATGGGCATCACGGCGATCAGACAAGGATGGAACATTTGCTTCTGTATAGAGGCTCTCAACAGGGGAAGAGCGAAAAGCACCAAGGCACAAACGTAAGCCTTGGTGATGGATAGAGTTAAGGCTAGAGAGAGTAGCAGGAGAGGCCGCGGAATAAATCTGGTCACCATAATCGAGTTTCGATAAAACGAGGGCTGAATGTAGGCGAAGCAGAGTTCGACGATCAGCTCCCCAGGAAAGATGAGCAAGGGTTTTAAGAAGGTTTAGCCGGCTGTGACAAGTTGCCTTCAGAGAGGTAATGTGAGGTTTCCAGGTTAACCGACGGTCAAAGAGAAGGCCTAGAAACCTGACTGTATCACGTTCGGGGATACGGGAGCCATAGAGATACAAAGGATGATCGGAGATAACAGAGCGTCTAGTGAAAGTAATTTGGTGAGTTTTGGTACTTGAAAATTTAAACCCATGTGTGGTGGCCCAAGTGGAAACACGGTCGACCGCATGCTGGAGAGAAACTGCAATAAGGTGACAGTCAGCGCCTGCACAAGCAATAGCGAAGTCATCAACATAGAGTGATGACCAAATATTGGGTGGAAGAACAGAGGCCAAATCATTTATAGCAAGGAGAAAAAGCGTTGTGCTTAGAACACATCCCTGAGGGACACCTTCAGCTTGGACGAAGTCCGGGGAAAGAACATTATTGACTCGAACACGGAAATGTCTGTCAGTTAAAAAGTTCTTAAGGAAGGATGGTAGATTGCCTCGGAGGCCTAAGGAATGGGCCTGGGCCAAAATATTATACCTCCAAGTTGTGTCATATGCCTTCTCAAGGTCAAAAAATATGGCAATAACTGAGTGATTATTCGCAAAGGCATTACGAACATACGTATCCAAGCGTAGTAAGGGGTCTATGGTAGAACGACCCTTACGAAAGCCATATTGACTAGCGGAGAGACTGTTGTGAGTCTCTAAATACCACATTAAACGTCGATTTACGAGGCGTTCCATCACTTTGCAAACTGCACTTGTAAGAGCGATGGGGCGATAGTGGGAGGCATCATGTCCTGTAGTACCCGGTTTGCGGAAAGGGAGAACAATGGCAGATTTCCACAGCTGGAGAAGAACTCCTTGTGCCCAAATAAGATTGAAGAGGTGTAAGAGGACTACAAGGGCTGACCGATGTAAATGTTGTAACATACGAATATGAATGTTATCAGGCCCAGCTGCCGATGATCGGCAAGCTGAGAGCGTTGCCTCCAGTTCTTGAAGTGTAAAAGGCACATTATACTGTTCTTCTCCGAGAGAAGAAAAGTCCAAGGGTACTAACTCTCTGGCAGACTTTGAGGAAAGAAACGAGGGGCATAGATGGAGCCCTCGGGAAATACGGACCAGATGTGTGCCAAGTTCAATGGCAACGTCGAGAGGGTTTGCTATATCAACACCAGTGACCCGTAAAACAGGAGCCGGGTCAGGAGAGTATTTACCACTCAATTTCCTCACTTTTTTCCAGACTGCACTCATAGAAGAAGCAGAGGTGATGGTGGAAACATAGTCTCACCAACAAGTGCGTTTAGCTTCACGGATGACACGGCGAGCGATCGCACGCTTCTGCTTAAAATCAACAAGTCTCTCAGCGGTTCTATTGTACCGGTACCTGCCCCATGCAGCACGTTTCAAACGTACTGCACGAGCACAAGCAGGAGACCACCAAGGCACGCACTTCTGAGAATGCCTGCCTGAGGTTTGGGGTATAGAATGAGAAGCTGCGGTATACACTGATGTCGAGAAGATGTGTAGGAGCTCATCAATGGAGGATGAAGAAGGAACCTCACTAAAAGCAGTGAGGTGTGAGTAAAGATCCCAATTTGCCCGATCAAATTGCCAGCGAGGGCTACGGAAAGGTGGTGAATAGGAAGGAGAAGTAAGAATGATCGGAAAATGATCGCTGTCATGTAAGTCTGGTAGAACAGACCAGGTGAAGTCTAGTGCAGTGGAGGAAGAGCAGACTGATAGATCGATGCAAGAGAGAGTATGAGTACGAGGATCAAAATGGGTGGGAGTACCCGTATTTAAAACATGGAGGGGGTGAGAGGCAAGAAAAGCCTCCAACTGAATGCCACGTGAGTCACAATGAGACCCCCCCCAGAGGAAATGGTGGGCATTAAAATCACCAAGTAACAGAAGTGGTGGTGGTAAGGATGAAACAAGAAAGGCAAAGTCTGGGATAGAAAATGCTCGAGAAGGAGAGAGATATAAAGAACATATTGTAAACCACTTATTCAAGTGGATACGGGCTGCAGTGTAATGCAGCGAGGTATGGACAAATAGTTGACAGTACGGAATATCATTGCGTAGAAGAAGGGCACTTTCATTAAAGGTCCCATCTGAGAAAGGATCCGAAGAATACAATAAATTATAGCCTGAGATAGGTTGGAAAACAGCCGAGTGTAATTTTGGTTCTTGTAAGCAAGCACCAACAGGGGAAAACCTGGAAAGCAACATCTGAAGCTCACCCCGATTACCCCTGAGGCCGCGGATATTCCACTGTAAATAGGCCATGATTGGCGATGAAGAAAATATCAGGAATCTGTAGGTAAAGGCACCTACGGACTAGAGGGGTTAGAAAAGTCAACGTGTGGTGGCATTGGAAGATGTTCAAGTAGCGAAGGAACGGAGCGTTGCGAAGAATGGGGTTGTGAAGATGGAGGAGAGGGAAGAGAAGGAACAGGAAGTGAATCAGTGTCCATTGAAGGTTTAGTCTCTGCAATATATTCTGAAATGGCTTCAAGTGTTTCTGAATTCAAAGATGTATGGGAGACCATATTGGAGATAGGAGGAGGAGGGTGAGTAAAGATTGGGACAGTAATGGACTGTACCAAAGTAGAGGGGGAGGGAAAAGTGTAAGGGACTGGAGATGAAGTGTGGGGGGGGACAGAAGAGGCAGAAACCTGGGAGGTGACAGAAGAGGGAGAAACTTGGGAGGGGACGGGGGTGGAAGGCATAGTACGAGGAGGAGGGTGAATCTCCACACTTGTAATAGAGCCAGAGAGAGGGGAAGAACTAGGTACAGAGACTGGAAAGGTAAAGTGTGGAGGCAGAAGAAGGGAAGGGAGGGGCAAAGAAGATTTGAGCAATGTGGATTTTTTGGACTTCTGAGTAGAGGGGCGATTGGTATTAGGTGTCGTACGAGGTCTTGTCGATACTGGGGCTTGTGAGGAAGGACGCGAAGATGTGAGAACAGACTGAGTTGTAGTCGGGACGTCAGAGCCAAGGACAGCAAAAGGATTAGATGCCGTAGTGGCTATGGGAGGGGTAACAACAGAGGAGGCTGCAGAAGATGGGACCCCAGAAGTGGGGGGACGTTTGGAAACACGAGAATAAGAAACACGGGGTAGTCTCCCTTGGAGGCGGAGATGAGTAACTGCCATAGCATAAGGGAGACCTTCTGCCTCTTTGAGGCAACGGATTTCACGTTCATTTAAGTAGACCTGGCAACGGCGGGAGTACGAAGGGTGAGCTTCATTACAATTAAGGCAAGATGGAGTTTGACTGCAAGATGTATTAGAATGGTCGTCGGCACCACAGACTGGGCATTTGGCCATAGATCTGCAATATTTCGCTGGGTGACCAAAACGCCAGCAATTTCTACATTGTTGCGGTGTAGGTATCACCTTTCGAACTTGTAACCGATGTCCCGCGACATATACAGAGGACGGGAGTTCTCGGCTGTCAAAAGTTAAACGAGCCACATTGCAAGGGTAACGTCTCCGCCCCCGGGCAGGAAGGACATAAGTGTCTACTTTGAGGATTGGGAGATCCTGGAGTTCCAGCTGTTCAAAAATGTCATTGCCACATGACTGGAAATTCTGTTGGACTATGGTATGGGGCAGAATGACAGTACCACTACAAGAATTGAGAGAAAGATGTTTTTCAATAGTGATAGGAGTAGTATCGATATTCGAAAGGAGAGAAAGATCATGAGCTTGGGTAGCATTCTGGACAGTGACGATGCGCGTACCGCTCTTGAGAGCGTGAAATGAAATATCTCTGCCAACATGACGCAGGAGCGCTTTGGCAATACTATGGTCAGAAAGGTAGGCAGAAGAAGAAGTTGGTCTTAAAGTAAAGAATTTAGTCCATTGTGTGGTCCGAAACTGAGCGTGGAGAGGGAGTGCTTGACGCGTCGGTCGTTTCCGAGTAGAATGGGAAGGTAACGACGGAGCATCATCAGGAGATTGACGTTGGCGTTTAGGAGTAGGACCGGAGTTGGTCCGGCATGAAATGGGTGGGCGATTCGAAAATTGCCGTACCGTAGAGGGAGAAGCCGGAAGCATAGTCAAAGGAGAGCGGAGTTCAGACAAATCGAAGGAGTCAGTCGAAGCCCCGGTACCTGAAGCGGGTGAGGAAACAGCACCAGCAAGAGGTACAGGGGCATCAGGAGTGTCCGAAGAGTGGTCTAAACACAAGGCAGGGTCAGAATGGGGTGCGGTATCAAGAAGGGGCCCGGGGGTAGTGGTTTCATGGACTAGGGCTGCCATGGTTAGGTTACTCCTTTGCTTTTTGTTTTTAAGAAAAAAAAAAGAAAGAAGAAAAGAAAATAAAAATAAAAAAAAGAATAAAAAAAGGGGGGAGCGGGGAGGAATAGTTCCCAGGAGGAATGAAAGGGCCGGAAATCTCCCTCCGCGCCCAAGAGGACTCGACACCGCTAGTAGCGCAGATGCAGCATGGAACCCGTGCCATACCCTACCCTTCATGCCAGTAAACCAGCAATCCGGGATAGCAACCTCACATCTGCCGAGCTACCTCGGTGGACAAAAGAGAGGGCGGCCGGATATCCGCCACAAAGCATACCTCCTTCAGCCACCACCCCCGGAATCCGAAAGGTGGCTTCCAGAGATACACCCGTCGCCCAAAAGACACCCAAAGCTACTCCGGGATACCGGAGAGGGATCGGGACATCCCTAGGCAATCCAGATTCCACGGCAAACTACGCCACCGCCAAGAAACCTCAACGGAATGGGATGGACCCCGGTGTCCTTTCCCCTACCTAGGAACTAGCGCGCCTGTGAGAGAAATCACGAAGGCTAAAAAGAGGAAGGGCAAAAGGGAGGGGTGAGGAGGAGGAGGAGGAATGGAAAAAGGGGAGGATGGGATAGGGGAGGGGAGAATGGGGGGTAATTAGGTTCGGTCTGAGGAAGAAGACCGACAGGGCTAATTCCTCAGACCAAGAGCCTCTTCACCACGCCAAGGAGCCCCCCTTGAAGAGGACAGCAAGGTAGAGAATACAGAAAGTCAGTTTCCAAGAACCTACTGACAACCTTAAAGTGAGGATTTACTGTGCTACTACTAAAGCCATCCCTGGTTTAATGCTTCCACAATAGTAATCCAGGGAAATGTATACGTATTTTATTTTAATTGCGGAGAAATACTAAACCTGTAGGAGTCATATTATTACTGTTAATCACAGGGAAGCACTAAACCCCCTAGGATTATAGAGTGCATGTGGGGGGGGATGGAAGGTATTCAGGCTCAATTCAGGAAACAGGAGCACAGATCCAGTTCCCTAGATCAAGAGTGGAGTCATAAAATGCATTGAGGAATGGGTATATGAAAGATGAGGTGAACCAAAGAATTGAAGGGAAGGCAGGTGGTGCATTGAGGCATCTATGGGGACAATGAACTTTATTTAAAGAGGCAAAATGGGCAGTGTATGAGAGTATAGTGATACCAAAACTATTATATGGGTTTGAAGCATGGGTTGTGAACATTGCAGCGAGGAGGCAGCAGAGATGTGCTGAGGGCTGTGTGTGAAGCAGATTATTATGCAGAGAATTTGTAGTTGGAAATTAGGAGGTGAGGGGTTACTGAAAGTATCCCAGAAGACTGAGGGGTTGTTGAGGTGGTTTGGAAATTGAGAAGATGGAGCAAAATAGGATGATTTGGAGGTGGTATATTATTATAATCAAAACGAAGTGCTAAACCCACTAGTCATACAGCTGGAGGGTGTATATTATTATTATTATAATCAAAAAGAAGTGCTAAGCCACTAGGGCTATACAGCTGGAGGGTGTATAAATCTGTAGTGAAGGGAAGGCAGGGTAGAGGTCATCCTAGGAAAGATTGGATGGAGGGGGTAAAGAAGGTTTTACATGTGAGGGGCTTGGACATCCAACAGGCATGTATGTGCATTAGATAGGAGTAATTATTATTATGATCAAAAGGAGATGACAATAAAGGTAAAGTTAGGAGGGGCTGTGAGGGGTGCTAAAGGAAGGATTATCAATGTTTGTGTAATAAATCAGTTGCTGTCAAAAAGTCGAAAAGGGAGTCTGTGTCCGAGGTGGGTCTGTCAGCAAGGAAGGAAAATAAAGTAAAGGCGTGACGTGAGAGCGGTTACGTCGGAGGAGGAAAGGGATGAGTAGAGGCAAGTAGTTTTGTGACTCGACGTGCTGTTTGAATGTAGGGTAACATTTGTGAAAGGATTCAGGGAAACCGGTTATCTGGACTTGAGTTATGGAGATGAGAAGTACAGTGCCTGCACTCTGAAGGATCAGTGGGGATATTGCAGTTTGGAGGGGCATCTGAACTTGAGTATCAACATGCATCTAGCAGACAGCAGTAGATTATTATTATAATCTAAGCCACAAGGGCTATACAGCAGTAGAATGAGTGATGGTTAAAGGGTTTCTTCTTTATTAGGCTACCCTACCCTGGTGGGAGACAGCTGGCATGTTTATGTAAAATTATCAGCAACCATTCTTCACTGTAATTTTAATTTTTCTTTCTTTTATTGCACCCTTCAAGGGCAGTGCCTTGATGGCAGTGAAAGGGCTATTGGTCCATGGAATTGAAGCCACTGGCCTTTGGATCAAACCTGATTACCTCCCATCTCCAAGGTGGTACATGACTGATATGGTTTTAGTGCTCTCCCATTATTGAAGTTACTTTGATAAGAAGTGTTTAAAAATACATTGTGAACAAGGAAAAATATAAGTATGTACGATTTACAGAAATATCTTTATTTAGACAGACATGTACAAATCAATGGGTGCTATTTTCACATGAACATGAGCAATATATTTAGACTTGCATATGAAATTATCATATACTGTATAATATACAGTTTGAGCTCCTTAATTTCTTAAAGACATTAAATGTATTGTAAGCTATTAAGAAAAACTTACCATAGAAATCAGTAAATAGCAAATTTTGTTTAAAAAAAATTCCTGGAATCTAGATATTTATTACTCTAGAGAGTTTCTGAACTCTGTTCAAAAGAATATCACCATGTTTTATAACAGCTTGATACTGCCAGTTCTTTGAGTCTGGTCTGTTGGTCTCTACAATCCCACCAACTTTGTCTATTTTGCAGTGAAGGCGGCCAGCAGCAATGTATCGTGATAACTCCCTGAAATTTGGAGAAGAAATTTAATGTGCAATTATGGTTCATGGCACAGGATGTGTGGATACACAGAAAATGCATACCATTATTAGTACAGTATTATAATCACACATTATATTCACAAGGGCTGAAAGATTATCACCAAACCAGTAGGGGTAATAGTGCAGGGGAAATAGAAGGTAATCCAGTTTGATCCAAGGAAGGAAAGGGTAACAACAATTCCAAGGATCAAGAGCCCTTCTCTATCATCAAAGTTACTAAACGAATAAATTAGCACATTTTACTGTAATTTAATAAGCACATTAATATTTCTTCTAGGTAGTAGGTTGGTAAACAGCATCCGCCCAGGGAGGTACTACCATCCTGCCAAATGAGTGTATAATGGAGACCTGTAATTGTTTTACATGATGGTAGGATTGCTGGTGATTTTTTATCTCAAACATGCAAAGTTTCAGGTACGTCTTGCTACTTCTACTTACACTTAGGTCACACTACATATGCAAAGACAAACATATATACACATGCCTCTGGGTTTTCTTCTATTTCCTTACTAGTTCTTGTTCATTTCCTCTTATCTCCATGAGGAAGTGGAACAGAATTCTTCCTCTTTGAGACATGTGTGCCGTAAGAGGCAACTAAAATGCCGGGAGCAAGGGGCTAGTAACCCCTCCTCCTGTATACAGTGGTACCTTGACTTACGAGTTTAATTCATTCCGTGACCGAGCTTGTAACTCAATTTGCTCGTACATGTACATGTATCAAATCAATTTTCCTCGTTGAAATTAATTGAAATACCATTAATCCATTCCAGGCCCCCCCAAAAAAACCCAAATTTTTGTTATGGGTTTTTAAATAAGATAAATGTATTTATAAATTAGAAATATTGTACAAAAACATAAATGAGAATGTAAAGAAATCAACTGGTTTTATAAAGTGTATTTACCTTGGAGATCAAATGACTTGGGCTAACGGAAGATGCTGGTGGAGAGTGGAAAAGATAGGCAGAGGAGACTGGAGGAGTTCGTTTCATTTTGTGCTTTTTCAGTCGCTTTCATTCATCATAAACTCGATCGCTTAATTTCTTAACTTACTTGCCACACTCTTAATGCTACACATTATCGCTGAACGTAATTGCTACAATTTTTTTTTACTTCACTTTCACTGATTTTTGCCTTTTTCGTCACGCTTTCCTGTCATCTGCAAGGCATTTCAATAAAAATCTGTCCAAGGAGCTTTGTTTCATCCTACCTTTCAGAATGTTTTGGAGATGAGTTAGACAAGTGTCATTAAATAGCGCTGACGCACGACCAGTTGCAACTTTTTCTGGGTGTATGGTACATATCATAGGAGTACTAAGCTCGTACTGCCTCGCCAAGTTGACTACACACACACACACACACACACACCCCTCACTCGTATTTTTCTATGATTTCATGCTTTAATTCAATGGACATCATCCTCTTCTTCTCAGCACTGTCCTTTCCACTTACTTTCTTAGGACCTATGGTTAGAAAAAAGAAATTTGGCAAAATAACTGTACAAAAAGCACAAAACGCAAACACAACACAAGGAAGATGCTTCCACGGCGAGGTGACCACGTGCACTGAATGAGCGAGACGCGGGATGCTGGGCGGATGTTGTGGCATTTGCTGTGCCAACTAGAGGTGGCGTATCTAAAGCTCGCTCGTAACTCGGATTTTGGCTCGCAACTCAAAGCAAAAAATCTACAGAGCAATGGCTCGTAACTTGGAAAACTCATAAGTTGGGGCACTCATAAGTCAAGGTACCGCTATATATTACTAAATTTAAAAGGAGAAACTTTCATTTTTCCTTTTGGACCACCCTACCTCGGTGGGATATGGCCGGTTTGTTGAAAAAAAAAAAATATTTCTGTATTTTTTTAACATGTTGGCTGTCTCCTACCAAGGCAGACCCAAAAGCAAAAGAAACACTGTCATCATCTTTCACACAATCACTGTCTTTGCAGAAGTGCCCAGATATGACAGTTTAGATGTTACTCAAAACAGCCAATATCCCAAACCTCCTTTAAAGTGCAGGCATTCTACTTATGTATTATTCCTATTATATTCACAAAAGTGATCACCCTTTGTATAGTTCTTTTATATAAAGTTAAGGGGGTCAAGAGAGATTGTAAAAATTATAGGGTAACAAGTTTACTGAGTATACCAGGTAAAGTGTATGGTAGTATTATTATTGAAAGAATTAGAGGTAAGACAGAGAGAAGGATTGCAGATGAACAAGGTGGCTGTAGATTGGGTAAGGGATGTGTAGATCAAGTGTTTACATTGAAGCATACAAGTGAAATATATTTAGATAAAGGTAGGGAAGTTTTCACTGCATTTATGGATTTAGAAAAGGCTTATGATAGGGTGGATAGGGAAGCAATGTGGCAGATGTTGCAATTGTATGGAATAGGTAGCAAGTTACTAAATGTTGTAAAGAGTTCTTATGAGTATAGGCGAGTCTCACATTAGGGTGTGTAGGAGAGAGGGAGATTACTCTCCAGTAAAGTAGGCATTAGATAGGAATGTGCAATGTCACCATGGTTGTTTAACATATTTATAGATGGAGTTGTAAAAGAAGTAAAAGCTAGTGTTGGGGAGAGGAATTAAAGTATGGGGAATCAAATACAAAATGGGAGTTGACACAGTTACATTTTGCTGATGATACTGTGCTTTTGGGAGATTCTAAAGAGAAGTTGCAAGGGCTGGTGGACGAGTTTGGGAGGGTGTGTAAAACAAGAAAGTTGAAAGTAAACAGAGATAACCATAAGGTGATGAGGGGTATCAAACAAGTTAGGTAAAGAAAAACTGGATATCACATTGCAGGGAAGGAGTATGGACGAAGTTCAGATATTTGGGAGTAGATTTGTCAGCAGATGGGCTTATGAAGGACGAGGTTAACCATAGAATTGATGAAGAAAAAAAAGTGAGTGGTGCATTGAGGTATCTGTGGAGACAAAAAACATTATCCATGGAGGCAAAGAAGAGAATGTAAGAGAGTATAGTGGTACCAACACTCTTATATGGGTGTGAAGCATGGGTTGGAAATGCTGCAGCAAGAAAGAGGCTGGAGGCAGTGGACATAACGTGTTTAAGGGCAATGTGTGGTGTAAATATTATGCAGAGAATTCGTAGTGTGGAAATTAGGAGGTGCGGGGTTACTAAAAGTATTAGTCAGAGGGATGAAGAGGGGTTGTTAAGATGGTTTGGTCATTTAGAGAGGCTGGAGCAAAATAGGATGACTTGGAGGGTGTATACATCTGTACTGGAGGGGAGGAGTGGTAGGGGTCATACTAGAAAAAGATGGAGAGAGGGGATAAAAGGGGTTTTGTGTGCAAGAGGCTTGAACATGCAGTGAGCATGTTAGATAGGAGTGAATGGTGTTTGGGACTTGACGAGATGTTGGAGTGTGAGCAGGGTGATATTTTGTGACGGGATTCAGGGAAACCAGTTAACCGGACTCGAGTCCTGGAAATGGGAAGTACAATGCCAGCACTTTAAAGGTGGTGTTTGGGATATTGGCAGTTTGGAGGGACGTCTAAACTGCCGTACCTGAGCGCCTCTGCAAAGACAGTGATTATGTGTGAGTGATGGTGAAAATGTTGAATGATGATGAAAATATTTTTCTTTCTTTTTGGGTCACCCTGCCTCAGTGGGAGACGGCCGATGTGTTAAAAAAAAAAAATACGTAGCACTACAAAAACTAACCTGTCAATGAATTCAGTGGAAACTCCAAATGCTGCAGCCATATAATGAAGTGTGAGAGATCGATAGGACTCTAGTAGCTGTGTATAAGCCAGAATTCTCATCTCTCTCACATAATACCTATAGTGTGGTGCTAGTAGTCGGTCATGACGTAACTCGCCTTCAACCCATGCTGGAAATTAAAAACTGATTAAGTGTGATACAACCAAATGAAACATGTCTTTGGAAAGAGCCTTGCTTATTGTACCATATATTACACTACTGACCATAAGTTAGCCATTTTTACAAAGTGTACACATTCTTTTTTAACACTGGCCATCTCCCACTAAGGCAGGGTGACCCAAAAAACAAAATACTTTTACCATCATTCACTCCATCAATGTCCTGCTGGAGGTGTGCCAATACCACAGTTCAGATGTTGTCCCCCAAACTACAAATATCCTCATCCCTCCTTTAGAGTGCTGGCACTGTACCCTCCATTTCCAGGACTCAAGTCCAGCTAACCAGTTTTCCTGAATTCCTTCACAAAATGTTACCTTGCTCACACTCCAACTCAAGTCCCAAAATCCACTTTCCTCCACTCACTCCTATCTAACATGTTCTCACATGCCCGCTGGATGTCCAAGCCCCTTGCACACAAAACCTCCTTTGCTCTCTCCCTTCAACCTCTTCATATAAGTACAAAATATAAAAAGGTACAAGCTTATTATGATATACACTGATGTCAGTTGACCAACCATGAGATTTTTTTAAAAATTCTTTTCCTCACCCCAAATGGAAATTTTTCTGGTTCACCCTTCTAGTGAAAAATATGAACACAGTTCAAACTACTTTAAGAAATATGGTCAGTTTCCTCTTATGGGATGGGTTCAGTGAAATAATTTTGTCAAAATTTCCTAGCATTTTTCTATCAAATGTATTAATTCTTTAGTATATAGGTTTTCAATCTATGTGCAGTAAAATCAATTTATTTGGTAAAAGTGGTCAAGAAATGCAGACTTTTTTTTTATTATTGGCCTGTCACACAAGCCATAAGAGCTGGTTCAAAATATGCTCAATGAATTTCCCAAATATAAAACTTTTCTTTCAGGAAGAAATCTTTTGTAAATTTTAATTAACCATATAAGAACATTTTTTTTTTTCAACAAGTCAGCCGTCTCCCACCAAGGCATGGTGACCCAAAAAAGAAAATCCCCAAAAAGAAAAGACTTTCATCATCATTCAACACTTTCACCTCACTCACACACAATCATTGTCTTTGCAGAGACACCCTGATACAACAGTTTAGAAGCATATATATATAAAAGCATTAGTCAGAGGGCAGAAGAGGGGTTGTTGAGGTGGTTTGGTCATTTAGAGAGAATGGATCAAAGTAGAATGACATGGAAAGCATATAAATCTATAGGAGAAGGAAGGAGGGGTAGGGGTCATCCTCGAAAGGGTTGGAAAGAGGGGGTAAAGGAGGTTTTGTGGGCGAGGGGCTTGGATTTCCAGCAAGTGTGCATGAGCGTGTTAGATAGGAGTGAATGGAGACGAATGATACTTGGGACCTGACGATCTGTTGGAGTGTGAGCAGGGTAATATTTAGTGAAGGGATTCAGGGAAACCGGTTATTTTCATATAGTCGGACTTGAGTCCTGGAAATGGGAAGTACAATGCCTGCACTTTAAAGGAGGGGTTTGGGATATTGGCAGTTTGGAGGGATATGTTGTGTATCTTTATATGTATATGCTTCTAAACTGTTGTATTCTAAGCACCTCTGCAAAAGCAGTGATAATGTGTGAGTGTGGTGAAAGTGTTGAATGATGATGAATGTATTTTCTTTTTGGGGATTTTCTTTCTTTTTTGGGTCACCCTGCCTCGGTGGGAGACGGCCGACTTGTTAAAAAAAAAAGAAAAAATCACCGTACTCTTATCTATGTTCACTTTCAACTTTCTACCTTTATACATAGACAATATGTATTCAGCTACCACTGAATACATATTCATGTTCACATATGACACTACAGTCATGATTATTATTGAAGGATAGACTGTAAAGTAGAAAATTAAATTAAGCAATATAACATCACTGGCTGAGTCTCTTCCTCACAAACTGTAGCGATAACCAGAACTAAAGAGTCCTGAGGTGATAAACAATTAACCACCACTGCCTCAGGTTTCTTCATATTTTAATACTGATGCAGAGGGAGGCAAGAGGATATGGAAACACTGCCTGAATTGACTACTGATGCACAAAACAGCTGATTTACTTACCTGTGGGGCAAAGTATATGTAAAAATCTGATTTTTGGGAGTGAAAATATACTCATCTTATGGCCCAAGAAAACTTCTGGAATTTACCCTAATTACAAAATAAAACACTACAGTTCTGATGTTAGTTTTTGATAACATCTGTCTAACACAAGATTATGAAAAATTATAACTGATTTATGATCAAAGCATTATCCAAAATTAAATAACTGCCAGCATAAAACTCACATAGCTTCTGGAAAAAGGTGTGGTATTGACACTCATACAGAGACAGAAGGTAAGTTTTGAGATCCTCAGCTGAGTGAAGTACCTCCTGAATTTCTGAACCCTTCACAACTTTAGTTCTAAGATCGTTACGAGGAAGAGCTATCATGCACACCAAAACAGTGTAACCAACAAATCTGAAAAATTTAAATATTTAGACTTGAAAAGCAATAAATAGCTTAGAAGATACGTATATAGCAATGACAAATTTATAGTTATTACAGTATTTAAGCAAAATATAGATGATCATTCTTGAGTATAATTAAGCCAATAATTATTTACTTTTTTTTTTAAAAACACCATCTCCCACTGAGGTAGGGCGATCCGAAAAAAAAACAATCACAATCATTCATACTATCACCACTACACTAACCTAGTGTAGTCCATCAATTCATAAGAAGTAAATGTGCTGATTGTATCTAAAAAGAGAGTGGCAGCCTTTTTGAAGTCTCTGACAGCCATGCAGTAAACTCCTTCATATACTTTTAGCCGATTGCGACGATCCCAATCACCTCCCTCTTCAATGAGGCTAGAAAGTAAGTACAATAGTCAGTTATAGCATTACACTGCACGATTATGGAATCATAACTAGTCTGCCAAAACAATTAATTCGGAAATGTGAATAACTTCATTATTTTGCCTATTAGTTCTCTTAGTTACATAATGAGCAAATTAACATACTTCTACCATCTTCAATAATTTAAATGTAGGCTACACACACATTTACTTTCAAGGGGACTGACTGCCTTGATGGTAAAAGGCTCTAGATCCATTGAACTGAAGCTCCCTCTCTTGGATCAAACCTGATTACCTCTCATTCCCCAGGCACTGTATGACTCCTACAGGTTTTATGCTTCCCTATGAATATAATAATATACACACATTCCTGTCCAAATCCCCAAATCCATTATTCTTAAAACCAAATATTTTTCTTTTCCAAATACTGAAAATTAGTTAATCTATACTTTTGCATCAGCATAGTACTATGCATATTCTTCTAACGAAACGTCTGATTTTCACAAAATATAATTGGCAACAATCTACTAAAATAATTTAATTAATAAACCAATATTAACAGTATAGGAGGGCCCTGCTTATACAGCAGGTTAGGCTCTGGGCTACTGGTTAGGTTCCAGGCTACTACTGTAAAGCAAAAATCACTGTAAAGTGAATCATAGCCTTTTTTCACTTTCAAATGCATATAAAAGCCTTGTAATATGTTTGCAATATCATATATTCAGTGAGCAATAGAGCTAGGCCTAAAAAATGTATATACAGTTCACACATTACTTTTTTTTTTTCAACAAGTCGGCCGTCTCCCACCGAGGCAGGGTGACCCAAAAAAGAAAGAAAATCCCCAAAAAGAAAATACTTTCATCATCATTCAGCACTTTCACCACACTCACGCATTATCACTGTTTTTGCAGAGGTGCTCAGAATACAACAGTTTAGAAACATATACGTATAAAGATACACAACATATCCCTCCATATCCTTAGCCTACAGCAAGTGGTGAATATATTTATTGCAGGAGGTGTGAATAAATGAACAATGGGTATAATCGAAAACTGCTGCATTAATGAAATGCTGTAGAGTAAAGCACTGTAAAGCCGGGCTCTCCTGTATAGTGTATTCTATAAACTGTATCGAACAAGAATCAGCGTGTTAAAAATAGTATAATATACCAACAAGTTGATGATTAAGACACATGGACTGATTACATCATCTTCATTTCACTACTACACCTGCTGCCTCTGTATTTGACTGAAGAAGCCTATTGTGTAGGTAAAACATTTAAAGACTGAAGATACCCAACTACTGTATACGTGTCTTAACCTTTTCAGGGTTGGTGCCGTGTTAGTACGGCTTGCACGCCAGGGTTAGTGCCATACTAGTATGCATAAATTCTAGCACCTTCAAATCTAGCGAGAGAAAGCTAGTAGGCCTACATATGAGAGAATGGGTCTATGTGGTCAGTGTGCACAGTATAAAAAAATCCTGCAGCACACAGTGCATAATGAGAAAAAAAAACAAACTCCGTCCGTGTTTTTGCTTTAAAACAGCGACTTTGCAGTATATTTTCATATGCTATTTATGGTTGTGTTCTTGTTTTCTTATTCTCATTTTATAGAATGGAAGACATATTACAGAAATTGAGATGATTTTGATTGGTTTTACAATGAAAAGTACCTTGAAACTGAGCTCAAAGTAGCAGAAATGTTTGATTTTTGCCAAAGTTCAAAAGTAAACAAATCATGCCACACGTCCAATACACATCAACTGGCAAGTCTAATATTCATTCACAAGTGCACTGATATTTATACCATTTCTACACTAATGCAGTAGTCTACATAACAGTAAATCTTCTATTTTTTTTGTGAGAATAAAAATTCAAAGTGGAAAGCAAAAGAAATGTAAGAGGCCTGGGGACATGACTAATGAACAGAGGAAATGTTATTTTAGTGCCAGGAATGTCTGTCTTGTTTATTCTGGATCCTATTTGGAAACTGGCATCTTTTGAAATTTGTGTGAAATTGGCAAAATTGCCAATTTCTGACCACTTTATTGGATAGTTGAAATTGGTAAATGGGTGGTTTCTTTTACTCATTTGATAGAAAAATAGAGTTCTAGCGATATATTTATGATTTTTGTCGACTGGTACATTGGAATTGGCTGAAAATAGGGCTCAAAGTGGGCGAAATCGCCGATGCGTAAACATCATCGAGACCGCTAACTTCGCGAGAGCATAATTCCGTAAGTTTTCCATCAAATTTCATACTTTTGGTGTCATTATGATTGGGAAAAGATTCTCTATCATTTCATAAGATTTTTTTTTTTTTCAAAAAATTTCCGACCCTGAGAACAAGTTTAGGAGAGGGCCTGCTGACCCTGAAAGGGTGAATCGTTGCGAACCACTAACTTAATCCCCTACTTACTTGTCTTGATTTGGCTACACTAACAAGGCTTCACTCTGTACACATTCAAGAAATAAATTAGGAATGAAAGAAACACACACACACACACACACACAGCATACCTCTTTGCTTTTTCTAAGTTTCTTGTAATAAGGGAGTGGTCAAGATAAAAAAGACCAAGACGAATGTTATGAAAAACAAGATCCAAACGCTGCCCAAGAGAGACTGTCTTGTCGTAGGTTTTAGCAAAGGCCTTTACTGCTTCCTCCTGAAATAAAAATAAATTTTAATTTATTTATTATTTATTAATTAACACACTGGCCGATTCCCACCAAGGCAGGGTGGCCCGAAAAGGAAAAACTTTCACCATCATTCACTCCATCACTGTCTTGCCAGAAGGGTGCTTTACACTACAGTTTTTAAACTTCAACATTAACACCCCTCCTTCAGAGTGCAGGCACTGTACTTCCCATCTCCAGGACTCAAGTCCGGCCTGCCGGTTTCCCTGAATCCCTTCATACATGTTACTTTGCTCACACTCCAACAGCACGTCAAGTATTAAAAATCATTTGTCTCCATTCACTCCTATCAAACACGCTCACGCATGCCTGCTGGAAGTCCAAGCCCGTCGCACACAAAACCTCCTTTACCTCCTCCCTCCAATCTTTCCTAGGCTGACCCCTACCCCGTCCTCCTTCCACTACAGACTGATACACTCTTGAAGTCACTCTGTTTTGCTCCATTCTCTCTACATGTCCGAACCACCTCAACAACCCTTCCTCAGCCCTCTGGACAACAGTTTTGGTAATCCCGCACCTCCAATTTTAATACAAGAATTTATAACTATTTTACTTCATGAAGCAATAACACTAGGCATAAGCACATATGAAGCTATGGAAATTCTGAGTAGTACATTAAGGTCTCATAAGCACCTATGATGATCTACACTTATGAACAAGGCTCAGAAGATGTGCTATTAAGAAAATAATTACACAACTTGTTAATCAGTTGGAGATGCCCCTATATAACCCAATATATGCACAATATTCCTGTTAGGAAACTAGAATTTCACAATGTCATGAATCTTATATTCTACAAATGAAGAAATACTTTGGGACTGACTTGTGTCAGCATATATGAGAGGTACACACTCCATCAAAAGAACTGAAACTTACATTTCAAATTAAACAACTGGATAATTTATAGTCCCAGACTACATTTATTATATAGTGTGCTCTTGTCTACTCAAGTACCTGGTAACATGGGCCATACTCTCCTATATTCCCACCTCAGGAATAAAAGGAATTAAGCACCACATTAATGTACCTAGTACCAGAATTGGCATGGGATGCTAAGGAAATGTGGCCTGGGGCTTACCACAATAAGTACTAAACCCACAATATAACAATAATAGGGAGGAGTGGATGGCCAGAAATGGCAAATGTGGTGGATATGGAAGTGATTGTTTTGCCATGAAAGTAACAACAACATACAATTCTGTAAACAATAGACTAAATTATTTCCAAAATGACTGATCCAGCTAATTTTGTTACACATTTTTGAACCTTATTATACAGAGGTCTATAGTTTCATTATCTGCCTGTGATGTAACTGACAGCATGTCTTCCCCACTCAAGAAGATGCAAGCTCACACCTGCAGTAATTTCAGATTCAAGTTATGCTTTTCAACTTACTTTATCTCCAATGCGTGAAAGATATTCAGCCTTCTTTAGGTTTGCCTCTCGAATCTCTGTCTCCCCCATGGACTTCTCTGCTTCCTCAATTGTTTCATTCATTGTGTGCAATTCTTTCTCATTTTCTTTCTTCATCCTTTCAAGCAAGGCACTGTCCAGTTGCCAGCCTAAATCACGGCAACACTCCTCATAGAATGGTGCCATATCTAAGGGAAATGTTAGTATATTAATAGTCTGATCTATAAATATTTTTATGCATCTTCATAACTAATGACTATACTACAGTACTGTATTACATGAATACCTGACCAGTACATTATATTGTATATTTTCATTGAGTATTTACATGTAATAAGCTCAACATGCTTGTCAAGACGACATAAAGAATTTTTTTATAGATTCCTCAAATTATTTATCAACCCCAACTTAAACAAACTTGTCTTAATAGATATTAATCAACAGTGACGCAGGTACTCACATTTTTAATTAAAATGTCAAAGGCATGTTCGTCTTCCAAATTGTGTTATAAAAGTTGAAGCCACGTGAATTACAATAAGTAGACCTTACCCTGGCCTAGATAATTTTAAGCTTTATGTATGACTTGGACAGAGAGCCATGCAACTGAATACTAACATCTGATTGGCCCAACATGTCACATGACTATACCAATTGTTGACTAGTCAAGCATATTCCTTCAGAGGTACATTTTAAATGCATTATTTTTTTTTTCAACAAGCCGACTGTATCCCACTGAGGCAGGTGACCCCAAAAAAAAAAACGAAAGTTTTTCTTCTTAAATTTAGAAATTTATACATGAGAAGGGGTTACTATCCCCTTGCTCGCAGCATTTTAGTCACCTCTTATGACACACATGACTTATGGAGGAAGAATTCTTTTCTATTTTGCCATGGAAAATAGAAGAAAAACCTAGATGGGTGTGTATATATATGCATGTCTGTACATGCATGTGTAGTGTGATCTATGTGTAAGTAGAAGTAGCAAGATGTACCTAAAATCTTCCAAGTTTGCGAGACAGAAAAAGACGCCAGCAATCCCATCATGTAAAACAATTACGTACAGGTTTCCGTTTTACACTCACTCGGCAGGATGGTAGTACCTCGTTAGGCAGTTGCTGTCTACCAACCTACTACCTAAAAATGTATTACTCCTCTCCTATAAGTACATTGGTAAATATTTACTTTATTGCCAGGTCCTATGTCCACATCATTTGAGCAAAATTATCTGAAACTGATGTGCAATTCAGTTTTTACTTGCAGAAATGTAACAACCCAACCAGATCAACTGTTGCCTGATGTTCTGCGAACAGTGTGTAACTGACAGGCTTCTGACCCGGGAATAGAATAAATACTGACCAAAGTAATTTTGCGGCAAATATCTCACAAATAAATTATTTGCACAAGAAATGTATAACTCTAGGGCAAAGATAGATTGCTTGTATTTTAAAAAATTAAAATAAAGATTAGTTTTGACCAGCCCTACAATAAATATTAACTGTGTTCAATTATGCCTCAGCTGGAAATATTCATCTAATACACCGAGTGTCTATGGCTCAATCCGTTACGGGTGGAAACACTGAGTATGTTTCCTTACAGCTGCTGTCTTTGTTCACTTAGCAGTAAGTAGGTTACCTGAGTGTTAGCTGACTGGTGCGAGTCGCATCCTGGGGGACAAGATTAAGGACCCCCGATGGAAATAAGGCAAAGTCCTTGATAATACTCTGACTTTCTTGGGTCATCCTGGGTGGCTAAGATTGCACAGTACCATAAGCAGTGTTTTTCCCATAATGTAAGCTTTTATTTAGGCTTGTGTACCTTGCATACAAATATTTTTCTACAATGGTTCTGGAGGACACAAGTGTTATGGGCACATAAAAATACTATGTAGATTTATCCTAGGTAACCCAACCAAATTCAGCTGAAACTCAGCAGCTTCCAAAGCTGAATGAAATAACTTATTATAATGCTTACAAAATCCTGACACTTAGACCATAAATGCAAAGTACTATCAAAGCGAGAAAGCTCTCTCTCTCTCTCTCTCAGTTGGAAAGCATTCATCACTCACTGTCCTTCACGATGGCCTGCATTAGCTCCTCCTTCATCTTGGAATCATTCTTAAAATCATTCAACGTCAGTCTGAACTTGAGCTGCGCCAGAGGGAGATATGGATTCTTTTCGAGGCCCTGTTCTTCCAAATTTTCCGCCGGCATTGTGCTAGTAGTGAAGACAACAGTGTGGAGTGACTGGCTGGCTCCTGTTTGTCAACAACTATGTCAACCCTCGACTTGACACTATTCTCTCAATAATAACACAACATTACCCCCATAACCACCTACTGGTAAACTAGATGTATTGTTGTTATTCAATCATTTGGGAAAATATTACCGATAAAAGTTACATAAATATATTAAGTCAATGAAATGTGTATTTCGAAATATTGTTGGAACGAAGCTATGAACCCTGACCCAGACTTGGTTCGTAAGTCGTCATGGAACTCATGAACCTCGACCTAGACTTACTTCACAGGAGGTCCATGAACCCTGTATGATTCCTTAAGCTGAAGTTCGATATTTTCTATTTCTCTGGTATAGCCCTTGTGGCTTAGCGCTTCTTTTTTATTATAATAATAATAATCTATTTCTCTGGCCAGTGCCTCCTACCGTATTTCAGATAGACTGCCCCCTTTGAGCAGCTCCGTGATTATTCACCTTCCCTTGTAGAGAGTGTCTAGTTCACATCTTTTTTCTTAGGGGAATGTGCCTTGAGTATACCCCAAGTAATACAGAATTAAGTCTTTCTAGGCAAAGGTTCGGATTCGTGTTGTCAGGGATATCTCAGCATGTTTCATTTAGGACATGGTTAATTTGATCCCACTAGATGTTTCTGTTATTACAGCTGAATTTCGTGAAGGAGCCCTCATAACTGATTTCAAACCATTTCACTGGTCAGGAGCCCTGCATTTACATGTCTGCACTTCGATTATGTTGTGATCCGAATGTATTGACTTCAATTATGTTATATTTCGTATCAGATCATTATTATTAGTGAAAATGAGGTCATGTGTATTTTCAGCCTTGTTGTGTCCACTATCTGCTGGCTTCAGGTGAATCTGTAGCAGAAATTTAATGGCTCGTGTATGTGTGAATTTTCATCTGAGCTGCCTCCTGGGATTATCTCTACTAAAACATTATTTGCCACATTTCTCCATTTTAGATGTCTTAAGTTGAAATCGCCTAGCAACAAGATATTTGGGGCAGGGCTTCGAAGATTTTCCAGACAGCAGTCAATTTTCAAAAGTTATTCCTGTATTGTTAGGAAGTTGTATCCGGTGGCTTGTATACATCCACAATGACAAGGTTTTGAACTTTTCAGTCTTTACTGTCAAAACTTAAACTACATCATTTGTGGTTAGTAATTCTTAACAAATGAGCGACTCTGTGACATACTGGCTAAACATTCTCCCCTCTTATTGCATGTTCTTTCCCTGGGATTCACATTTCGTTTTCAAAGTGATCGTTTGTGAGGGCCTTTGTGTCAGCAACAAACTTTGCGTTTGACTCTGTGAGGAGTCCACTGATGAAAGGTGTTTTATTGTTTGTTGATGACTTTAGACCCTGTGTGTTTGCAAATACAAATGTTGTCATATTGATTAAGTAAGTAAGTTTATTCAGGTATACACAAATACAGTTACATAGAATTATCATACATAGCAGCATATGTGTAGAGAACCTAGGATAACCCAAAAAAGTCACAGTAAGATAAGATAAGATTTCGTTCGGATTTTTAACCCCGGAGGGTTAGCCACCCAGGATAACCCAAGAAAGTCAGTGCGTCATCGAGGACTGTCTAACTTATTTCCATTGGGGTCCTTAATCTTGTCCCCCAGGATGCGACCCACACCAGTCGACTAACACCCAGGTACCTATTTGCTGCTAGGTGAACAGGACAACAGGTGTAAGGAAACGTGTCGAAATGTTTCCACCCGCCGGGAATCGAACCCGGGCCCTCCGTGTGTGAAGCGGGAGCTTTAGCCACCAGGCCACCGGGCCACACATTTCCATTGGGGTCCTTTTACCTTATTATAATATAAAGGTTATAATATTTTCTTATTATTCTACAATGAAGATAACATCTTATTATCATACTAAAAAGACTATCTACTACACGAGGGTCATTAAGACTATCTTCCATACGAGGGTCATTACTAGGAATAAGGTAAAATTTACACGTATGTTAGCTAAAAAATAGAAAATCATTCCCCTCCCTTTCTGTAGCTACATTCATCAGACACCTTTTGGCACTCTTCTTGAACTGGTTCATGCTATGACTGGCTTTGACATGTGCGGGCAGTCTGTTCCATTCCTTTATTGCCGTACAATAAAAGGTGTTTGAAGCCTGGCCAATGACTGTGGGTACTACAAAGTTGTGCTCTCTCCCCCTTGTACTATGATTGCTTTGGTTCCCAACCTTGACAAAATTGACAGCAAGATATTCTGGACATTGTGAGCAATTTTATAAACATGATTTAGCTTCAGTTGTTTTACTCTGTCTTCAACATTCAGCATATCCAACTGCTGTAATTCATCCTGGCCTACATGTTCTCTTGGTCCCAGCCCCAGGATGAATCTTACGATTTTGTTCTGGGTGATTTGCAGTCTATCTTTCAGTTTTTTTGTCAAAGCAGAGTACCATGAAGAGCAAGCGTAATCCATATGGCATTGTGTACGAATGGTATATAATACCGACAAGATGAGAGTAAGACACATGTGCAACATCTGGGTATCTTTATTGTAGACGTTTCGCCATCCAGTGGCTTTATCAATACAAATTCTAGGACATAACTTGAAGACAGTAGAACTATGTACAGAAGATGAGGTAATCAGTCCCTCAACCTAGGAGTAGGTGCGAACAGCACCATAGTCGTGGAGATTCTGAAGCAGAAGAAAGAATCCTGGCGCTTATATAGTAACGTCAGGTGTAGCAGACGAGGGCATATTCACTGGTAGGCGGGATTCCCCAGTGGAAGTAGGTCCTTCCTAAAGAGATGGGTTAGTTGTAGTAGTAGTTGTCGTAGTCGTGAAGTTTATGTACATGTCCTCAGAATTAAGATTCCATGATGTTGCAGTGTCTGACAAGTTGTATACGAATGGTATATAATACCGACAAGATGAGAGTAAGACACATGTGCAACATCTGGGTATCTTTATTGTAGACGTTTCGCCATCCAGTGGCTTTATCAATACAAATTCTAGGACATAACTTGAAGACAGTAGAACTATGTACAGAAGATGAGGTAATCAGTCCCTCAACCTAGGAGTAGGTGCGAACAGCACCATAGTCGTGGAGATTCTGAAGCAGAAGAAAGAATCCTGGCGCTTATATAGTAACGTCAGGTGTAGCAGACGAGGGCATATTCACTGGTAGGCGGGATTCCCCAGTGGAAGTAGGTCCTTCCTAAAGAGATGGGTTAGTTGTAGTAGTAGTTGTCGTAGTCGTGAAGTTTATGTACATGTCCTCAGAATTAAGATTCCACGATGTTGCAGTGTCTGACAAGTTGTATACGAATGGTATATAATACCGACAAGATGAGAGTAAGACACATGTGCAACATCTGGGTATCTTTATTGTAGACGTTTCGCCATCCAGTGGCTTTATCAATACAAATTCTAGGACATAACTTGAAGACAGTAGAACTATGTACAGAAGATGAGGTAATCAGTCCCTCAACCTAGGAGTAGGTGCGAACAGCACCATAGTCGTGGAGATTCTGAAGCAGAAGAAAGAATCCTGGCGCTTATATAGTAACGTCAGGTGTAGCAGACGAGGGCATATTCACTGGTAGGCGGGATTCCCCAGTGGAAGTAGGTCCTTCCTTCCACAACATCTGGATATCTTTATTGTAGACGTTTCGCCATCCAGTGACTTTATCAATATAGATTCAAGGACATAAGAACATAAGAACATAAGAACGAAGGAACACTGCAGAAGGCCTACTGGCCCATGCGAGGCAGGTCCAAGTCTCCTACCGGCTTAAGCCAATGCACCCAACCTAGTCAGGTCAGGTCACATTGACTTAAGGGAGGAACACGGCAACCGACCTGGTAGCACAAGCTATCAGGTCTAACTCACACCCACCCACATCTACTCATGTATTTATCCAACCTATTTTTAAAGCTACACAACGTTCTAGCCTCTATAACGGTACTTGGGAGTTTGTTCCACTCATCCACAACTCTATTACCAAACCAGTACTTTCCTATATCCTTCCTGAATCTGAATTTTTCCAACTTAAAACCATTGCTGCGAGTCCTGTCTAGGCTAGATATTTTCAGCACACTATTTACATCCCCTTTATTTATTCCTGTCTTCCATTTATACACCTCAATCATATCCCCCCTAATTCTACGTCTTTCTAGAGAGTGCAGTTTCAGGGCCCTTAGTCTATCCTCATAGGGAAGGTTTCTGATACATGGGATCAACTTTGTCATCCTCCTTTGTACATTTTCCAGAGAATTTATATCCATTCTGTAATACGGTGACCAAAACTGTGCAGCATAATCTAAATGAGGCCTAACCAAGGATGTATAGAGTTGAAGAACAACCTGAGGACTCCTATTATTTATGCTTCTTGATATGAAGCCAAGGATTCTATTAGCTTTATTGCGAACACTTATGCACTGTTGTCTTGGTTTCAGATTACTGCTAACCAGAACTCCTAAATCTTTTTCGCAATCCGTAATATTAAGATCTACATTATTTAGTTTATATGTGGCATGGTTATTGTCCTGTCCAACATTTAGAACTTTGCATTTGTCTATATTAAACTGCATCTGCCACTTCTCCGACCACTGCATCAGTCTATTCAAATCTTCCTGGAGTGCTCGAATGTCCTCGTCAGAATGAATTCGACGGCCTATTTTGGTGTCATCGGCAAACTTGCCGATGTCGCTCTTTATGCCCTCATCTATGTCGTTTATGTAGATTGTGAACAGCAGGGGGCCCAACACTGACCCCTGTGGAACACCGCTCGTGACACTTCCCCACTCTGATTTCTCCCCATTTATGCAAACTCTCTGCTGCCTATTTGTCAACCATGCCTCTATCCAGGAAAAAATTTCTCCTCCTATTCCATGTGCTTTAATTTTCCTCAACAGTCTCTGATGTGGGACCCTGTCAAAAGCCTTACTGAAGTCCATATACACAATATCATATTCATTACCATGATCTACCTCCTCAAATACCTTAGTGAAAAAAGTTAATAAATTCGTAAGGCAGGAACGCCCCTTTGTAAAACCATGCTGAGATTCGTTGATTAATTTATGCTTTTCAAGGTGGCTACGAACTGCCTCGGCAATTATTGATTCCATAAATTTTCCCACTATGGAGGTCAGGCTTATTGGTCTATAGTTCGAAGCTAAGGACCTGTCACCTGTTTTGAAAATAGGTATCACATTTGCCATTTTCCACTTATCTGGCACCATGCCAGTTTGTAGTGATATGTTGAAAAGATTAGCCAAAGGTGTGCTAAGCTCCTCTTTACATTCCTTTAGAACCCTTGCATACAGTTCATCAGGGCCTGGGGATTTGTTAGGTTTTAATTTATCTATTTGCCTAAGGACCATGTCACTTGTGACCCTAATAGTGCACAGTTTATTATCGTCCTGTTCTACATAATTT
This sequence comes from Cherax quadricarinatus, assembly GCF_038502225.1. Taxonomy (NCBI): domain Eukaryota; kingdom Metazoa; phylum Arthropoda; class Malacostraca; order Decapoda; family Parastacidae; genus Cherax; species Cherax quadricarinatus. Next base: position 18,432,402 of record NC_091328.1, read on the forward strand.
ATCATTACTGGAATATCGCTGGTATCCTCCTGTGTAAAAACTGAGAGGAAGTATGTGTTAAAAATTCTACACATTTCCTTATCACTGTCAGTGAGCTGACCCGAGGAACTTTTGAGTGGGCCTATCTTGTCCCTGATCTTACTTCTGTATACCTGAAAGAATCCTTTTGGGTTAGTCTTCGATTCTCTTGCAACTTTAACCTCATAATCTCTTTTTGCTTTTCTAATTCCCTTTTTTATTTCTCTCTTTAACTGAATATATCGATTTCTCAATTGCCCCTCTCCTCTTTTGATTTGCCTATATATGCCTCTCTTTTGACCAATCAGATATTTTAATCTATTGTTCATCCATTTAGGATCATTTTTGTTTGATCTGATTTCCCTATTTGGAACATAATTTGACTGAGCAGCTAGAACTATGCCCTGGAAAGCATCATATCGGCAACCATCACCACCTACCTGACCCTTAGTCAGGTCATTCCAGTTCAGCCCACCTAAGTAATTTTTCAGTCCTATGAAATCAGCCAAGCGAAAGTCAGGGACGGAGACTTGATTGCCATTATTAGGGGAATTCCATGATATATTAAAACTGAGTGATTTGTGATCACTTTCCCCAAGCTCATCATTAACCTCAAGATTATTAATTAGTGTTTCCCTACTGGCAAGAACCAAGTCAAGGAGGTTATTTCCCCTAGTTGGCTCTGTCACAAACTGTTTTAAAAAACAATCCTGGATCGTATCAAGAAAGTCACCTGACTCTAAATTTCCTGTCAAATTGCTCCAGTCAATCTGTCTATAGTTGAAATCTCCCATTAGCACAACATTTTCGTATGTAGATGCCTTACGAATTTCGTCCCATAGAAGTTTACTGCACTCCCTATCAAGATTTGGGGCCCTGTAAATCACACCCAAAATTAGTTTTTCTCGGCCCTCGAGAAGCTGTAACCAAACAGATTCAGTGGCTGACGCTTCTAATTTAATATCTTGTCTAACACAACAATTTAAATTGTCTCTGACATACATCGCTACTCCACCACCTTTCCTGTTGACCCTGTCGGTGTGGAATAATTTATAGCCTTGTATGTGACATTCAGAGGGCATCTCTCTATCTTTCAGATTGAGCCAGGTCTCTGTTATAGCAATAATATCTATGTTTCCTGCACTTGCAATTAATCTTAGCTCATCTATCTTATTTCTTACACTCCTGCTATTAGTATAGTAAACCTTAAGGGAGCTAGTCCCTTGCTGCCCTCTGCTGTCCCCCTTTGTTTGCTGACCTGATCTATTGTCTTTATTTATAACTTCATGCTGAATGCCTTTTATACATTTACTATTTCCAACCCAAGTGTTGCAACCTGCTTGTTTCCCACACACACCCATACCTCTATCTTCCATCAGTTTAAAATCATAGGCATTTCACCAATGGCCTTCTCAATCGAGTCTGCAAGTGCTACCACCCCAGCCCCAGAGAGATGTACCCCATCCCTTGCATACATATCATGTTTGCCATAAAAGTTGTTCCAGTTGTCAATGAATGGGATTGCAAGTTTCTTGCAGTATCTGTCTAGCCAGCAATTTACACCAATTGCCCTAGACAACCATTCATTTCCTACTCCCCTTCTAGGCAAGATGCTACATATGATTGGGATCCCTCCCTTAGACTTAATGAAATCTATAGCTGACCTGTACTTATCTAGCAGCTCTTCTCTCCTACCCTTCCCAATATCATTTCCACCAGCACTGAGACAGATAATGGGCTTGTTCCCATTACCTGACATGATATTATCCAGCCTGTTGACAATGTCCCCAACACCAGCTCCAGGGAAGCACACTCTATCTCTCATCTTCTTATTCCTATTACAAAAAGCACGGTCAATATATCTTACCTGAGAGTCACCAACCACAAGAATGCGCTTACCTCCATTAGCAGGGGCAGTAGTACCCTTACCTTCACTGGCCACTGAAGTACATTCATCCTGAAGAACAGAGAAGCGATTTCCTACCTTCAGATCTTCACTCTTAACTTTCCTTACTCTGATGCGCCTTCCATTACTGTGAACCACTCGCCACTTGTAGCAGGTGCTGGACTGCACCTCACTGCTGGTAGCCGTTGCTACCTCCCCAACTACAGCCTCCTCACAGCGAGAGACAGACTGCACCTCACTTGAAGCCTCATTCCCCACAACTCCAGCCACCTCACACTCTCTCCCAGACCCATTGAAGTGGTCCTTCAGCCTCCTAATCTCCTCCTGGAGAAGCAAGACCTCCTCCTTCAACTCTCCAACCTCAATTTTTAAAACACTGCAGAAGCAAGCCATGCTTTGTAACCGTCCACACTAATCCCCAAAGCAGCTCAGGGTCTGTGACCTCACGTGACGACTGACCACTGACGACTGACGACTGACCACTGACGACTGACGACTGACCACTGACGACTGACGACTGACCACTGACGACTGACGACTGACCACTGACGACATAATTAGAAGACAGTAGAACTATATACAAAAGATGACGTAATCAGTCCCTCAGCCTTGGAGTTAGTGTTTATCTTTTGCATATAGTTCTACTGTCTTCTAATTATGTCCTAGAATCTGTATTGATTAAGCCACTGGATGGCGAAACGTCTACAATAAAGATATCCAGATGTTGCACGTGTCTTAACTTTCAGATATTCCTTACATGGGATTATCTCTTCCCCATAAAGATAATGATAACTGTAAATAAAACATATTCAGCAGTCTTTTCAAGGCAAAAAAAAAATAGATTGTTACCTAAGATGTGGATTGACAGGATTTTTTTTAGAATGTGTGCATAGACTTCTCCGTGTGTATACAGTTTGTTGTCAGCAATCGAAAGTTGGAGAGCTGCCCTTACTTTTCGCCCTGTCCATGGATCGAACTCGGATCTTCCATTTGTAAACTGAATGTTCTGATCATTGAGCTACAAATCACCATGCGAAGCTTCATTTAGGGTTCTTATTTTCAGTTGTTCATACCGGCATATGAAAGTCTTTTAAAGTATTTATATAATACAACGATATAGCTTCTAACATAATTAAAATATTATAGTTATTTTTTTGCTTAATGTAACAGAATGATTACAGCAAATTACATTTACTGGAGCGGATTTGTTTTAAAAAATATATAAGGTTATGTAAATGTTTATTATGGACTGTGCGCTTGTCTGATGTACGACAATAAGAAAATTATTCGAAATTTAAACCCCCCACCATCCCGACCTTGGCTACTCACATTAATTATAAATTAACCTGTTTTATGTTATTTTAGGTTATAATAGTGTTGAATAAGCATTTGCAAACAAAAAATGTTTAACAAAAAATAATAATGATGGTGATGGTAATAATAGTAATTAATAATAATAATAATAATAATAATAATAATAATAATAATAATAATAATAATAATAATAATAATAATAAGAAGAAGAAGAAGAAGAAGAAGAAGATCCCCCACAAAGCCTTCCCCCCAATAAAACTCCACTAGCCCCCAAAAATCCACTATTTTCCCCAGAGCCCCAAAGAGAAAATTTAACTTAGCTTTATGTATAGGAAAGACCCTTTTGGTGTAAGCGTGAAAGATAGGGTGCATTAAAGGTTGGTGAGGGAAGCGTCATTAGGGAGAGGAAGTGTCATGACTTATTAAACCCGGCTAGTTCTAGTACTTCTAGTTTAATATCTTTATTATGCACCCCATACCCATCTCTAGGCTGGAATATAGCTGTACACTAACGCCCCCTTTCAAGGCAAACGAAAGTGGAGACCTGGAGAATATACAGATAACTTTCATGGCACATATAAGGCACCTAAATTACTGGGAATGGTTGAATCTCCTTGATTTGCATTCTCTGGAACAGAGGAGAGAAAGACACATGATAATATACTTGGAAAATCCTAGCGGGACTAGTCCCAAATCTGCACATGAAAATCACTGCCTACGAAAGCAAAAGACTTGGCAGGAGATGCAACATCCCCTTATTGGAAAGCAGGGCGCCACGAGTCTGCTAAGAGACGATATAGTAAGTGTTAGGGCCCCAACACTGTTCAACTCTCGGCATACATAAGGGGGATTACCAATAGACACCTGGCTGTCTTCAAGGAGCTGGACAAGCATCTCCCTCAAGGGAGGTTCCTTGACGCTGGTGAGGGGGCCCTTGATCTAAGGAATTGGGTCTGTGCTCCAGTTCCCTGAATTAAGCCTGGATACCTTCCATTATCCCCCTATAGGCGTTGGATAATCATACGGATTTAGAGCTTTCCCGTTATAAAAATAATGGGCAAGCATCTAAAATCAGTACCTGACCAGCCGGGTTGTGGCTCGTACGATGATTTTTACGTGCGGCCAGCAGTAACAGCCTGGTTGATCAGGCCCTGATCCACTACAAGGCCTGGTCACGGACCGGGCCACGGGGGCGTTGACCCCCGAAACCCCCTCCAGGTATACCATAAGAACAGTCAGTGTAACTACACTTTAAGGGCCCAATGGAGCTAAGTCACTGACATTCTTTTGTGTACCTGTGTGTAAATAAACTTCCAGTGACAGCTACGATAGTTTAGTGCCGCTGGGTTAGACAGCTGCTGGAGCAGCAGCAGCTGATGTACTGTGTGCTGCTCAGGCCACAAACATTTTTTTTATAATGGAAAGTTTGAGTCTTAGAAGAGAAATACTTCAGTTTGGTGCCTATTACCCATGGGTATGAGGTTCTGCCATCTAAGGTAATTAGGCACTGTTGAGTGTGGTGTGGGTAGGTAATAGTTGAGCCATGTGTCTGGGAGCTAGCTAGGTGACAGGCACTACAGGATTATTAACCCGGTGGATTAGTGACCCACGTTAACCCAATAAAGCCACTGTCATTAGATTGTCTGGCTTATTTCTACTGGGGTCCTTTAAACTCGTACCAGGGATTGAACCCCTGTCCTGTGTGTGAGTTTCAGTTTAATATGTTTATTATGCACCCCATACCCATCCTGTGGGCGGTAGTCAAAAGATTACAGAGGTACATAATTGGTCCAGGGACTGGACTCCAAAGTTTTGATAGCTGAGCAAGTTACAAAGGTAATGAACTAGATCTGGTCATAATCATGACCAAGTTACAAAGGTAATGAGCTCCAGGTAGAGCTGGTCACACTCATGAATAATTGCAAAGGTAATGAATCATAAACACATTAATCATGAGAATTTACAAAGGTAATGAGCTCCAAGTAGAGCTGGTCAAAATCATGACAAGTTTCAAAGGTAATGAATGATAAACACGTTATCACATGATTACAATCATAGACAAATTACAGAGTAATGAGCAGTTAACAAACATAGCAGGGAATTCATCCATTGCCCCAACAACAGATGTTGCTAGGTGCCTGTCTCTCCTCGGCAGACAGCCATTGCAAACAGCAGCAAGTTGCCCCGGGATCTGCTGCTTGCACGAGCACCATCGACCCTCCCCAAGAGGTCCAAGAAGCCAGTGGCTCCGTTAGCAGCCCGATGGAGAGCTGTGTGTGAGCTGAGACATTATCAATGGAGGGAGAGGAGTAATATAAGTCCAGTGAAAATATGGCACAGTCTGATTATATTGGCTTTATTGGGTTATCCTGGGTTATTGACCCACTAGGTTAATAATCTAATAAAATTTTCTTCAACATAGGAGAGACCCTCAAGTGAGGGTCCTTGATACCAGTGATCTAAGGAACAGGATCTCAACTCCCCCTTCTTACATCGGACCTGAATGACTCCCTTTCTCCCAGGTGCTGTATTATCCTTTTGGATTTAGCATTCCCCCATGAATGCAATAATACAGCCTCTCCTCGCTTTGCGACATACTCGTTTACCAATGACTCGGACTTACGATGGGGTCTCTGACCAGTATGCATACCTAAATAATAAATATTAGAGCTGATATCCTCTATTCTGTTTATTACAACATACAGTATGCTACTGTATAAACATTTAAAAATATACTAGAAATATTATAAATAGTGCAAAGATGACAGTGAAACAATATCAAAGATGGTTGACACAAACCCACTACCACTATAGTATGCTCCTCACTTAGCAACGAATTCATTTACTGACATAGTATTAGAAATGGAACTCCATCGTCAAGTGAGGAGAGGCGGTAATAATAACCCTGGCCTGGTGGCTAAAGCTCTCGCTTCATACAGTGAGGGTCTGGGTTCGATTTCCAGTGAGGGTAGAAACATTGGGCATGTGTCTTTACACCAGTGTATGTTCACCCATCAGTAAAATGGGTACCTGGGAAATAGTCGACTGGTGTCGGTTGCATCCTGGGACAAAACTGACCTAATTTCCCCGAAATGCTCTGCATAACAAGCAGCTTTCTATATAGTAGTACATATATCATTGGTGTTAGCTAGGGCTGTATACCATGTTTTTTTTTTTTTTTTTTTTTTTTTTTTTTTTTTTTTTTCAACAAGTCGGTCGTCTCCCACCGAGGCAGGGTGACCCAAAAAAGAAAGAAAATCCCCAAAAAGAAAATACTTTCATCATCATTCAACACTTTCACCACACTCACACATTATCACTGCTTTTACCTGGAGTTTACCTGGAGAGAGTTTCGGGGGTCAACGCCCCCGCGGCCCGGTCTGTGACCAGGCCTCCTGGTGGATCAGCGCCTGATCAACCAGGCTGTTGCTGCTGGCTGCACGCAAACCAACGTACGAGCCACAGCCCGGCTGATCAGGAACTGACTTTAGTTGCTTGTCCAGTGCCAGCTTGAAGACTGCCAGGGGTCTGTTGGTAATCCCCCTTATGTGTGCTGGGAGGCAGTTGAACAGTCTCGGGCCCCTGACACTTATTGTATGGTCTCTTAACGTGCTAGTGACACCCCTGCTTTTCATTGGGGGGATGGTGCATCGTCTGCCAAGTCTTTTGCTTTCGTAGTGAGTGATTTTCGTGTGCAAGTTTGGTACTAGTCCCTCTAGGATTTTCCAGGTGTATATAATCATGTATCTCTCCCTCCTGCGTTCCAGGGAATACAGGTTTAGAAACCTCAAGCGCTCCCAGTAATTGAGGTGTTTTATCTCCGTTATGCGCGCCGTGAAAGTTCTCTGTACATTTTCTAGGTCGGCAATTTCACCTGCCTTGAAAGGTGCTGTTAGAGTGCAGCAATATTCCAGCCTAGATAGAACAAGTGACCTGAAGAGTGTCATCATGGGCTTGGCCTCCCTAGTTTTGAAGGTTCTCATTATCCATCCTGTCATTTTTCTAGCAGATGCGATTGATACAATGTTATGGTCCTTGAAGGTGAGATCCTCCGACATAATCACTCCTAGGTCTTTGACGTTGGTGTTTCGCTCTATTTTGTGGCCAGAATTTGTTTTGTACTCTGATGAAGATTTAATTTCCTCATGTTTACCATATCTGAGTAATTGAAATTTCTCATCGTTGAACTTCATATTGTTTTCTGCAGCCCACTGAAAGATTTGGTTGATGTCCGCCTGGAGCCTTTCAGTGTCTGCAATGGAAGACACTGTCATGCAGATTCGGGTGTCATCTGCAAAGGAAGACACGGTGCTGTGGCTGACATCCTTGTCTATGTCGGATATGAGGATGAGGAACAAGATGGGAGCTAGTACTGTGCCTTGTGGGACAGAGCTTTTCACCGTAGCTGCCTCGGACTTTACTCTGTTGACGACTACTCTCTGTGTTCTGTTAGTGAGGAAATTATAGATCCATCGACCGACTTTTCCTGTTATTCCTTTAGCGCGCATTTTGTGCGCTATTACGCCATGGTCACACTTGTCGAAGGCTTTTGCAAAGTCTGTATATATTACATCTGCATTCTTTTTGTCTTCTAGTGCATTTAGGACCTTGTCGTAGTGATCCAGTAGTTGAGACAGACAGGAGCGACCTGTTCTAAACCCATGTTGCCCTGGGTTGTGTAACTGATGGGTTTCTAGATGGGTGGTGATCTTGCTTCTTAGGACCCTTTCAAAGATTTTTATGATATGGGATGTTAGTGCTATTGGTCTGTAGTTCTTTGCTGTTGCTTTACTGCCCCCTTTGTGGAGTGGGGCTATGTCTGTTGCTCAGAATATAACAGTTTAGAAGCATATACGTATAGAGATACACAACATATCCCTCCAAACTGCCAATATCCCAAACCCCTCCTTTAAAGTGCAGGCATTGTACTTCCCATTTCCAGGACTCAAGTCCGACTATATGAAAATAACCGGTTTCCCTGAATCCCTTCACTAAATATTACCCTGCTCACACTCCAACAGATCGTCAGGTCCCAAGTATCATTCGTCTCCATTCACTCCTATCTAACACGCTCGTGCACGCTTGCTGGAAGTCCAAGCCCCTCACCCACAAAACCTCCTTTACCCCCTCTTTCCAACCCTTTCGAGGACGACCCCTACCCCTCTTTCCTTCCCCTATAGATTTATATGCTTTCCATGTCATTCTACTTTGATCCATTCTCTCTAAATGACCAAACCACCTCAACAACCCCTCTTCTGCCCTCTGACTAATGCTTTTATTAACTCCACACCTTCTCCTAATTTCCACACTCCGAATTTTCTGCATAATATTTACACCACACATTGCCCTTAGACAGGACATCTCCACTGCCTCCAACCATCTCCTCGCTGCTGCATTTACCACCCAAGCTTCACATCCATATAAGAGTGTTGGTACTACTATACTTTCATACATTCCCTTCTTTGCCTCCATAGATAACGTTTTTTGACTCCACATATACCTCAACGCACCACTCACCTTTTTTCCCTCATCAATTCTATGATTAACCTCATCCTTCATAAATCCATCCGCCGACACGTCAACTCCCAAGTATCTGAAAACATTCACTTCTTCCATACTCCTCCTCCCCAATTTGATATCCAATTTTTCTTTATCTAAATCATTTGATACCCTCATCACCTTACTCTTTTCTATGTTCACTTTCAACTTTCTACCTTTACACACATTCTCAAACTCATCCACTAACCTTTGCAATTTTTCTTTAGAATCTCCCATAAGCACAGTATCATCAGCAAAAAGTAACTGTGTCAATTCCCATTTTGAATTTGATTCCCCATAATTTAATCCCACCCCTCTCCCGAACACCCTAGCATTTACTTCTTTTACAACCCCATCTATAAATATATTAAACAACCATGGTGACATTACACATCCCTGTCTAAGACCTACTTTTACCGGGAAGTATTCTCCCTCTTTTCTACACACCCTAACCTGAGCCTCACTATCCTCATAAAAGCTCTTTACAGCATTTAGTAACTTACCACCTATTCCATATACTTGCAACATCTGCCACATTGCTCCTCTATCCACTCTATCATATGCCTTTTCTAAATCCATAAATGCAATAAAAACTTCCCTACCTTTATCTAAATACTGTTCACATATATGCTTCAATGTAAACACTTGATCTACACATCCCCTACCCACTCTGAAACCTCCTTGTTCGTCCGCAATTCTACATTCTGTCTTACCTCTAATTCTTTCAATTATAACCCTACCGTATACTTTTCCTGGTATACTCAGTAAACTTATTCCTCTATAATTTTTACAATCTCTTTTGTCCCCTTTCCCTTTATATAAAGGGACTATACATGCTCTCCGCCAATCCCTAGGTACCTTCCCCTCTTTCATACATTTATTAAACAAAAGTACCAACCACTCCAACACTATATTCCCCCCTGCTTTTAACATTTCTGTCATGATCCCATCAGTTCCAGCTGCTTTACCCCCTTTCATTCTACGTAATGCCTCACGTACCTCCACCACACTTACAGTCTGCTCTTCTTCACTCCTAAAAGATGGTATACCTCCCTGGCCAGTGCATGAAATTACCGCCTCCCTTTCTTCCTTAACATTTAAAAGTTCCTCGAAATATTCTCGCCATCTACCTAATACCTCCCTCTCCCCATCTACTAACTCCCCTACTCTGTTTTTAACTGACAAATCCATACTTTCCCTAGGCTTTCTTAACTTGTTTAACTCACTCCAAAATTTTTTCTTATTTTCATTAAAATTTCTTGACAGTGCCTCTCCCACTCTTTCATCTGCTCTCCTTTTGCACTCTCTCACCACTCTCTTCACCTTTCTTTTACTCTCCATATACCATGTACATGTAGTAAATGAAGATATTATTTTTATATTATAGTGTGTTGAAACATAGTAAACATAAGAACTTGATAAGCAATACAAAAAAAGACCAAATTAATCACTGTAGCATTTTTAACCAAACAAGGCAGGCCAGATTGGCCAGGTGAAAATTTAATCAGTGTTCATAAATGCAGTACTAAAGGCAGTATTAAGACAAATTATGGGTATGCTGTTAGTTTAAATTCATATGGGTTTAGTAGTTTTCAATATAATTCATGGAAAGCCCCTTAGTTATGCAGAGGATTTCAGGCAAGCTTAAACCTAACTTAAATCTGGAAGGACTACAGTATCTTGCATATATGTATATGAGATAATAATGATTTTTGCAGTAAAATAGATTACATGAACATTAAACAGTTATACATGAAGCAGATAAAATCATGTTACATGGAAATAAGAACACTTACACTACAGCCTTTCCTCACTTAGCAGCGTACTCGTGTACCAACGACTCAAACTTACAACAGGCTCTCTGACCAGCATGCTTTTTTTTTTTTTTTTTTTTTAATAAGTCGGCTGTCTCCCACCGAGGTAGGGTGACCCAAAAAGAAAGAAAATCCCCCAAAAGAAAATACTTTCATCATCATTCAACACTTTCACCTCACTCACACATAATCACTGTTTTTGCAGAGGTTCTCAGAACACAACAGTTTAGAAGCATATACGTATAAAGATACACAATACATCCCTCCAAACTGCTAATATCCCAAACCCCTCCTTTAGAGTGCAGCCATTGTACTTCCCATTTCCAAGACTCAAGTCCGGCTATATAAAAATAACCGGTTTCCTTGAATCCCTTCACTAAATATTACCCTACTCACACCCCAACAGATCGTCAGGTCCCAAATACCATTTGTCTCCATTCGCTCCTAACGAACACTCTCATGCACGCCTGCTGGAAGTCCAAGCCCCTCGCCCATAAAACCTCCCTTACCCCTTCCTTCCAACATTTTCGAGGACGACCTCTACCCCGCCTTCCTTCCCCTACAGATTTATACGCTCTCTGTCATTCTACTTTGATCCATTCTCTCTAAATGACCAAACCACCTCAGCAACCCCTCTTCAGCCCTCTGACTAATACTCTTATTAACTCCTCACCTTCTCCTAATTTCCACACTCCGAATTTTCTGCATAATATTTACACCACACATTGCCCTTAGACAGGACATCTCCACTGCCTCCAACCGCTCCTCGCTGCTGCATTCACAACCCAAGCTTCACACCCATATAAGAGTGTTGGTACTACTATACTTTCATACATTCCCTTCTTTGCCTCCATAGATAATGTTTTTTGTCTCCACATATACCTCAATGCATCACTCACCTTTTTTCCCTCATCAATTCTATGATTAACCTCATCCTTCATAAATCCATCCGCTGACACATCAACTCCCAAATACTGTATCTGAAAACATTTACTTCTTCCATACTCCTCCTCCCCAAATTGATATCCAATTTTTCTTTATCTAAATCATTTGATACCCTCACCACCTTACTCTTTTCTATGTTCACTTTCAACTTTCTACCTTGACACACACTTGCATACCTAAATAATGTATATTAGAGCTGATTTCCTCTATTCTGATTGTTACAATATACAGTACACTACTGTGTAAACATTTAAAAATACATATACCAAAAATGTTATAAATGATGTAAAGGTGACATTAAAATAAAATCAAAGATGGTTGACACAAACCCACTATCATTATAGTATGCTCCTCACTTAGTGACGAATTCGTTTACCAACATGATATTAGGAACATAACTCCGTCGTTAAGTGAGGAAAGGCTGTATATTAAAATTATTCCATTAACTCAAAATAAATTTCAGATAAAATTACAATAAGAGTGAAACTAGTTATCTGTATTATTACAGAATGTGATGTGATAGTAAAGCAGGGTCCACCTGTACATGTAAGTATAGGTGGGCCCTGCTTTACAATGCTTCACTTTACAGCATTTCCCTAATACAGCAGTTTTCAGTTATACCCATTCCTCATTTATTTAGGCTTCCTACAATAAATACATTCACCACTCACTATAAGCTAAGTACAAAAATATTTTAAGGTAAGTAATGTGTGTACTGTACTATATATGCATTTTTTAGGTCTAGCTCTATTGCTCACTTAATATATGATAGTGTAAACATGTTATCAGGCTTTTATATGCATTTGAAAGTGAAAAAGAAGGCTATGGAACCTAACCTTCTGTATAAGCTGGACCCTCCTGTATATAAGACATTAATGATATTCACAGAAGAAATGATTCCGTGAGAATGACTCATTGTATATGGACAGATAAAGTCCTAGCAAGGTGCATGAGAATAAGAATACTAGGCAGTGTTTTACACATTCCCTACCTTTCCCATAACCTCCTCCTCCTGCATTGCATTTTTAACCATAGTGTTTGATTAACATTATTTGCTACTCTACAGTATTTAATGTTTGTAAGAAAAATATGAATAGATATTTTGGGAAAACTTGTCTATGAATATTTGTTAATATAATCACATTACTGTATCTTATGAAAGTTTCCTTTAGCTCTTAAAACTACATAAATTTTTAAGCTGGTAGTGTATGTGGTAAATCCTGTGACCTATACACAGTGCTGTACTGTACCATACTTTGAATTTCTGTACAGTGTGAGGAATTCCACTCTGCATATTATGTATTAAATATATACAAAACAAACAGGCATTCAGTATATATATTGAATACATATTATACAAAGAAACATTCCTCACAACAGTGTATCTGCTAAGTCACAACTAGTGCATAAGATTGGGAATGGAAACTAGCTGACGTTTCATTTCAACTCGTTAGTGGTCTAGGATAAACCAAAATGTTTTTCAGTTTCCTTTTCCAATTTGTGAGATAGTATTGTGCCAAAAAATGAGTAACTTTATATGAATCTAAACATATTTTTATTTACAGTGTTCCAAAGGTGGTAATAAAACAAGATGTTTGGGATCAGCAACTTTGATTTCCCAAAGTATCGGTCTGAGTGCAATTCTGTGGCCTCCTTTTCTTCTGATGGTGGTTCTAAAAAGAGGAGAGGATCGTTTATGTGAGTAGTATAATAAAATGACATTGATTCTGAGTTTTATGAAGTTTAAGACTAGTATAATACACAACTAAATTCATTATTGAACCCAGTGTGTAAACAAATGGATTGATTTGAAGTACAGTGCAGTACAGTGGACTCCTGGCTTAGGATATTACTATTTCATTCCAGAAGTATGTTCAGGTGCCATTACTGAACGAATTTGTTCCCATAAGGAATATTGTGAATTAGATTAGTCCATTTCAGACCCCCAAACATACACGTACAAACGCACTTACATAATTGGTCGCATTGGGAGCTGATCGTAAAGCGGGGGTCCACTGTACTTCTGTATTCTTTCGACTTCTGTCCACAGAATGGGTATGGGGTGCATAATAAAACCATGAAATTAATTTTTATTGTATGAAACCCAAAGCCTGTGTGGGTTATTTAGTTTTAATCATACAGTTTACCTGTAGATTGTTTAATACAATAAATAATTTTTGAGATTCCAGTTTCCTTGTATTAGCTGAACAAAATGCAATTTATGATCTATGATTTTCATTATTTTTTAAGTGATTTGTATTTTCAGATGTCATCTGAAAGTTTATAAATTTTATGAATTTGAAGCCTATAATTAAATATACCAATAAATAATGAAGAAAATTTTATTAGTTGTGTAATGCTATAAACAATAAATATTTAAAATAAATTAAATGGATTAATACAGTGAATACCCCTTCTTTCCTCAGTGATAGTAATGATGATGATGGGGATAACATTAAAATTCCGAGAACAGCAGGAGATTGGAATAAAAGGCAAGTTGGATTTTTGGCTTAATTTCTTTATTGCCTTATGGTAATTGATAACAAATTATCTGTATGGTATATAATTCTTCTCCACTTCCATGGGAAAATGGAGAAGAATCCTTCCTCAGTAAGCCATGCATGTCATAAAAGGCATCTGCAGTGCTGGGAGCAAGGGACTAGTAATCCCTTCTGTATAAATTTCTAAATATAAAAAGAAGAAAAAACATTCATTTCTTTTTGTTTAGGTCACCCTGCTTTGGTGGGAGATGGTCAGTGTGCTAAAAAAAATTATGCAGTACAGTGATGTGCTATATAGAATTCAGATCTTCGATAAAGAAAAATTTGTAATTAAAATGTTTCTTTCCAGACAAAATCACAGTGAAATTGAAAAACGGAGACGTGACAAGATGAACACGTATATCATGGAACTGAGTAGCATTATTCCTGTGTGTACCTCGCGAAAGCTCGACAAGCTTACAGTTCTCCGAATGGCAGTTCAACACATGAAAATGCTGCGTGGATCCCTTAATTCTTACACTGAGGGTCATTATAAACCAGCATTCCTCTCTGATGATGAACTAAAAAATTTGATATTACAGGTGAAGTTTAAAAGGTTTTTACATATGTTAATTGTTTTTTGATGTTGGTAAAATTAATTGGATTAGTGAAAATAAAAACTTTGGTACATATAGCATTTTCATATGGAAGTTTAATTCCACTTTAAATGAAATATAAAGTAAATGTAATGAATGTCTAGATTGATCATTGTGTTGAAGGTTTTCATAAGTCATGGTACAGTGGACCCCCGCATACCGATTTTAATCCGTGCAAGAGGGCTCATTGGTATGCGAAATAATCGGTATGCGAATGAATTTTCCCCATAAGAAATAATGGAAATCAAATTAATCCGTGCAAGACACCCAAAAGTATGAAAAAAATTTTTTTACCACGTGAAATATACATTTTCCTACACACAAAGAGAAGGATACATGCACAATAGTAGAGTAGTACATGCACAGTATATATTGTGCATGTACTAGTCTACTAAATGAAGAATAAATGACACTTACCTTTATTGAAGATGCAGCAATGACTGATGAGACACTGTGTCCTGGGAGTGCCTTTTCCTCCTGAGTACTGTAGGTCCTGTTTGGTATTTTCTTCCAGAACATGCCTTATCACACTGTGTATGTCACTACGATTCTTAAATCTCTCAAACCAACCTTTGCTGGCTTTAAATTCACCAATACGAGCACTAGTTCCAGGCATTTTTCCCTGTTCACCTGGGTGTTAGTCGACTGGTGTGGGTTGCATCCTGGGAGACAAGATTAAGGACCCCAATGGAAATAAGTTAGACAGTCTTCGATGACACTGACTTTTTTGGGTTATCCTGGGTGGCAAATCCTCTGGGGTTAATTGTTTCTTGGTATATTCTCAATAAGCCACACCAACAACAGTGCTACAGCAGCAGCAGACGATGCTACAGCAGCAGCAGACGATGCTACAGCAGCAGCAGACGATGCTACAGCAGCAGCAGATGATGCTGCAGCAGCAGCAGACGATGCTACAGCAGCAGCAGCAGCTGACAGTGCTACAGCAGCAGCAGACGATGCTACAGCAGCAGCAGACGATGCTACAGCAGCAGCAGATGATGCTACAGCAGCAGCAGCAGCTGACAGTGCAGCAGCAGCAGCTGTACCACCAATAGTAGCGATGGTTGATTGGGGTTTATTATACAACCTGGCCAGCTCGGAGACACGCACTCCACTTTCATACTTATCAATGATCTTTTTCTTCATCTCTATAGTAATTCTCACCCTTATTGCTGTAGGGTTGGCACTAGAAGCTTTCTTGGGGCCCATGGTCACTTATTTTCCAGATAAAATCACCAAAAACACTGTAATAATACGAAATGTTACGATTGTATGCTTGGATGCTACCGCGGAGGCTGGCTGGTAAACAATGCCACCGGCGGAACATGTGAGACTGGCTAAGGCGCACATTGGACGCGTCTCGGACGAACAGCGGTGAGCGGGTTTTTGAGCGGTATGCGAGGCAAAATTTTTGCGATTAAAGTGAGCGGTATGCGGAATAAACGGTATGTGATGCCAACGGTATGCGGGGGTCCACTGTATATAGGTCAACTTGTACCATGGTGTATGGCATAATTGTATTGTTGTGTGGTAGATATTTATAGTATTTAGTGAAGAAATTAATAGTACTGTAAAATAAAACCTTGATATAATGGGCAGAATATTAGGCCAGACAAATGTTCAGTGCAATGAACTAAGTCTGCTACATTGAGATTTTGACTGTTAATGGTAGTCTCTGTGTCTCGTAGGCTTCCCGTACATTAGACAGTCCAGGTCGCATCTACGCATACGTTCGGTACATTTCACATTATCCCAGTGTTTTTAGTGCTTGTAACTACAAAATAAGTCACCATGGACCCCAAGAAAGCGTCTAGTGCCATCCCTGTGGTAAAAAGGGTGAGAATTAGTATAGAATTGAAAAAAAGAGATTAAGGAAATGTGTGCAAAGTGCCTTGAAGTGCAAACCTTTATGGATGAAAATCACCCTCACACAGCTATTGCAAGCCATGCTGGTGACTATTACAATGGCAATGTTGTGAACCACTTTAGACAGATCATAAGGAACAAGAGGTACAGAGTTCTATGGACAGATGTGTTGTGCGACAGAGGTCCAGTGACTCTCAAGCTGGTCCTAGTGGCATTAAAAGAAGAAGGGAAGTAACCCCGGAAAAGGACTTGATACTTTCAAGTCCTAATGGAAGGGGATTCCCCTTCTAAACAATAAGTTCGACACTCTCCCTCCTCCCATCCCATCAATCATCACCATATCTTCATTAAAGGTAAGTGTCATGTATTCTATTGTTAGTAGAGTACTACTAACTGTGCATGTCTTCTTCAGTTTTTGTGCATTAAACTTAATATTTCATGTGGTAAAACTTTTTTTTCATACTTTTGGGTGTCTTGCACGGATTAATTTGATTTTCATTATTTCTTATGGGGAAAATTAATTCACCTTACAATAATTTTGGCATACAATGACCTCTCAGGAACAGATTAATATCGTATGCCGGGGGTCCACTGTATATACGTTCTTACCGCTAGTGCCCCAAACGTATATAAATGTTTTATTTTTCCTGCCTTCAAATATGGCATGATTGGCCTGAGATGGCTTGTCAGCACAGAATGGGTCATAACACTCAGTGTGCACTGTATTAAAAAATCTGGGACCACTTAGTACCTTGTGGGAGCACCAGTTCAAATGAACGCCAGCTAGAGCAAACAGCATGGCAAACACCTGGGATTCACTGATTTCATGTAGTATTAACTCTCCCATTTTAAGAGGAAAGTGATGTTGACCCCGAGTTTAGTGGTTTTGAGGTGGATGTGGCCATAAGTAGTCGAGGAAATATAAAAAAAACTCGATAATAAGCCATTTGCAACATTTATGCAACACCCTTTCAGAATGTCTTATAACCTATGCCCTAAGTAAAGAGAAACAATTCTGGAACGTAATACTCGTTCAGCAGGCTGGCTGGCTGTCTGACTGGCTGATTGGCTGGCTGGCTGGCTGGCTGACTGGCTAATTGGCTAGCTGGCTGGCTGGCTGGCTGGCTGCTGGCGGTCTGGCTCCGTTTGTTTGTCTGTGTCTATGTCTGCCTGTCTGTCTCTATTTCTGTCTCTGTCTATCTGTCTCTATCTCTGTCTATCTCTTTCTGTCTCTGTCTATCTCTGTCTCACAGGTACACATAAATACAAGTATACATAGTGTAAATTACCAAGAATAACCCAAAAAAATCCAGACAGAGTACTATACTCTGCTTGAAGATATGAGTAAACATGATGCAGTCTTGTGGCTCTCTCTGAGACAGAGAGCTAGACAGATAGATAGTTAGACAGGGAGCTTGACAGACAAACAAATAGACATGTTTGTGTGCCAGCGAAAACAAAGCGAGGGCCGATGCTCATCAAATGTCACCTATAATCTTATCAAGTATTATCACCGCACCCTCGCGTATGCTCATCAAATATCAGCTGTTATCTAATGTTATATCATCACGTCACTGTCAGGGGTGGACTGAGGCTTGTTTTTCATGCTGCAAGGGAACTTATTATTAAGTCGTCTTCGTCGTCTTCGTCGTTTTCGTCGTCGTCTTCGTCGTCTTCGTCGTCGTCTTCGTCATCTTCATCGTTTTCTTCTTCTTCTTCTTTACTTCCACATATCCAAAACACTGCTGGGGACCTATAAATACTTTGTATATATTCCAAGACAATAGTAAATGGCCAAGGCAGGTGTAAATGTCCATTTGTCAGTGTGTTCGTGACAACTTGAATTTAATTTCAGTACCTAATACTAGTGTCAGAACAAAGATTGGTTATGAAATGACAAGAACTACTATAAATTGTAATAATCAGAACATAAAAATTATATACCTGGAGTTTACCTGGAGAGAGTTCCGGGGGTCAACGCCCCCGCGGCCCGGTCTGTGACCAGGCCTCCTGGTGGATCAGAGCCTGATCAACCAGGCTGTTACTGCTGGCTGCACTCAAACCAACGTACGAGCCACAGCCCGGCTGATCAGGAACCGACTTTAGGTGCTTGTCCAGTGCCAGCTTGAAGACTGCCAGGGGTCTGTTGGTAATCCCCCTTATGTATGCTGGGAGGCAGTTGAACAGTCTCGGGCCCCTGACACTTATTGTATGGTCTCTTAACGTGCTAGTGACACCCCTGCTTTTCATTGGGGGGATGTTGCATCGTCTGCCAAGTCTTTTGCTTTTGTAGTGAGTGATTTTCGTGTGCAAGTTCGGTACTAGTCCCTCTAGGATTTTCCAGGTGTATATAATCATGTATCTCTCCCGCCTGCATTCCAGGGAATACAGGTTCAGGAACCTCAAGCGCTCCCAGTAATTGAGGTGTTTTATCTCCGTTATGCGCGCCGTGAAGGTTCTCTGTACATTTTCTAGGTCAGCAATTTCACCTGCCTTGAAAGGTGCTGTTAGTGTGCAGCAATATTCCAGCCTAGATAGAACAAGTGACCTGAAGAGTGTCATCATGGGCTTGGCATCCCTCGTTTTGAAGGTTCTCATTATCCATCCTGTCATTTTTCTAGCAGATGTGATTGATACAATGTTATGGTCCTTGAAGGTGAGATCCTCCGACATGATCACTCCCAGGTCTTTGACGTTGGTGTTTCGCTCTATTTTGTGGCCAGAATTTGTTTTGTACTCTGATGAAGATTTAATTTCCTCGTGTTTACCATATCTGAGTAATTGAAGTTTCTCATCGTTGAACTTCATGTTGTTTTCTGCAGTCCACTGAAAGATTTGGTTGATGTCCGCCTGGAGCCTTGCAGTGTCTGCAATGGAAGACACTGTCATGCAGATTCGGGTGTCATCTGCAAAGGAAGACACGGTGCTGTGGCTGACATCCTTGTCTATGTCAGATATGAGGATGAGGAACAAGATGGGAGCGAGTACTGTGCCTTGTGGAACAGAGCTTTTCACCGTGGCTGCCTCGGACTTTACTCTGTTGACTACTACTACTCTGTGTTCTGTTAGTGAGGAAATTAAAGATCCATTGACCGACTTTTCCTGTTATTCCTTTAGCATGCATTGTGTGCGCTATTACGCCATGGTCACACTTGTCGAAGGCTTTTGCAAAGTCTGTATATATTACATCTGCATTCTTTTTGTCTTCTAGTGCATCTAGGACCTTGTCGTAGTGATCCAATAGTTGAGACAGACAGGAGCGACCTGTTCTAAACCCATGTTGCCCTGGGTTGTGTAACTGATGGGTTTCTAGATGGGTGGTGATCTTGCTTCTTAGGACCCTTTCAAAGATTTTTATGATATGGGATGTTAGTGCTATCGGTCTGTAGTTCTTTGCTGTTGCTTTACTGCCCCCTTTGTGGAGTGGGGCTATGTCTGTTGTTTTTTGTAACTGTGGGATGACCCCCGTGTCCATGCTCCCTCTCTATAGGATGGTAAAGGCTCGTGATAGGGGCTTCTTGCAGCTCTTGATGAACACTGAGTTCCATGAGTCTGGCCCTGGGGCAGAGTGCATGGGCATGTCATTTATCGCCTGTTCGAAGTCATTTGGCGTCAGGATAACATCAGATAGGCTTGTGTTAACCAAGTTCTGTGGCTCTCTCATAAAAAATTCATTTTGATCTTCAACTCTCAGTCTGGTTAGTGGCTTGCTAAAAACTGAGTCGTATTGGGACTTGAGTAGCTCACTCATTTCCTTGCTGTCATCTGTGTAGGACCCATCTTGTTTAAGTAAGGGCCCAATACTGGACGTTGTTCTCAACTTTGATTTGGCATAGGAGAAGAAATACTTTGGGTTTCTTTCGATTTCATTTATGGCTTTTAGTTCTTCCCGCGATTCCTGACTCCTATAAGATTCCTTTAGCTTAAGTTCGATGTTTGCTATTTCTCTGACCAGTGTCTCCCTACGCATTTCAGATAGATTGACCTCTTTTAGCCGCTCTGTTATTCTTTTCCGTCGCCTGTAAAGGGAGCGCCTGTCTCTTTCTATTTTACATCTACTCCTCCTTTTTCTTAGAGGAATACGTCTTGTGCATACATCGAGTGCCACCAAGTTAATGTGTTCTAGGCATAAGTTGGGGTCTGTGTTGCTTAGTATATCTTCCCAGCTTATATCGGTTAGGACTTGGTTTACTTGGTCCCACTTTATGTTTTTGTTATTGAAGTTGAATTTGGTGAATGCTCCCTCGTGACTAATCTCATTTTGTTGGTCTGGGGCTCCGTGCATACATGTCTGAACCTCAATTATGTTGTGATCTGAGTATATTGTTTTTGATATGGTGACATTTCTTATCAGATCATCATTGTTAGTGAAGATGAGGTCTAGTGTATTCTCCATTCTAGTAGGCTCTATTATTTGCTGGTTTAAATTGAATTTTGTGCAGAGATTTAAAAGCTCGTGTGAGTGTGAGTTTTCATCAGAGCTGCCTCCTGGTGTTATTACTGCAACAATATTATTTGCTATATTCCTCCATTTTAGGTGCCTTAAGTTGAAATCCCCCAGGAGCAAGATGTTGGGTGCAGGAGCTGGAAGATTTTCCAGACAGTGGTCAATTTTAACAGCTGTTCCTGGAATTGCTGGGATGTTGCATCCGGAGGCTTATAGACTACCACAATGACTAGGTTTTGGTTCTCGATATTTACTGCTAGAACTTCCACTACATCATTTGAGGCATTAAGCAGTTCTGTGCAAACAAGTGACTCTGCAATGTACAGGCCAACCCCCTCCCTTTTGCCTGTTCACTCTGTCACATCTGTATAGGATGTAACCTGAGATCCATATTTCGTTGTCCAAGTGATCCTTTATGTGGGTCTCAGTGAAAGCCGCGAACATTGCCTTTGCCTCTGCAAGCAGTCCACGGATGAAAAGTATTTTGTTGTTTGTTGCTGGCTTTAGACCCTGTATATTTGCAAAGAAGAATGTCATCGGACTGGTGGTATTGTTGGTACTTGGGGGTGATTTTTTTTCCGGCATTAGTATCTG
Organism: Cherax quadricarinatus; assembly: GCF_038502225.1. NCBI lineage: Eukaryota > Metazoa > Arthropoda > Malacostraca > Decapoda > Parastacidae > Cherax > Cherax quadricarinatus. The sequence goes on from NC_091328.1 coordinate 18,453,980, forward strand.
TATCTGTTGGTTTGGAGTGGAGGCCATCGACTGTGGTTCCACTACAGGAATGACTGGATTTGGTGTACAATTTCTGCCATTTCCTGCCAGTTTTTTTTCCTTCCTGGCACTAAAAAACCTCTCCCTCTTGAGTGGCTGTGGCTACCCAGGTTTTCCCATGGCCTGGATGTTTTGTATCTTTTTGTCCCCTTTAGATGGTATGCCTGGCAATTTAAGTTATAGCACAGTCTTTCCTGTACTGAAGTGGTACACAGTTCAGGGTGAAAAAGCTTACAGGAAGGGAGTTTGCATTTTCCTGTTGTCATATGGGCACTGCATTTTCTAGGGTGGTCATAGTTGCACGTCCCATCTGATTTTCCAGATTTCCCATGTCTGCAGATACCAAGTGCATAGTATGTGCACAGGCTTGGTTTCCGTTTGCCTTGGGTTTCTGTGACTGTATTCCCTGTTGGTGCATGTTTACCTGTCTTATTCCTATCCTCCCTAGCACCAACAATGGAGCTCCCACCAGTTGTTTTTGGTAATATATCCTCACTATTGCTAGTGGAGTCCTCTTGTTTGCTATTTCCTGTTGTATTTCTAGTTTGCAATATTGGTTTTATCTTATCTTTGACTACACTTGTTTCCCCACTACGGCTCCTGTCCCCTATGAGGTCATTTATATGCATTCCTTCCTGCGTATAGTTCCCGACTACCTGGACAAAATCTCCAGCTTCACCATTACTGTCTCCCAGGACAGCACCTCCAGCTTCACCATTACTGTCTTCCAGGACAGCATCTCCAGCTTCACCATTACTGTCTCCCAGGACAGCACTATCAGCCCCACATTTACTGCCTACAAGGACATCACCTCCAGCCTTACAGTTTCTGACTACATGGCCAGTATCAAGGGCAGTACCAGCCAGCCCAGACTTTTTATGTTCCCATCTGTTGTAGAAAGCTTCCAGGTTGTCTATGAAAGCAGCTTTGATGTTATCCTCTTTTAATACCTTTGTGATTTTAGTCCACAGATTTATCTCCTTTGGGCATACCCAAAAACACTTCCCTGTTTTAATACTGCTTGTAGCTAGTTCTTGGATATCTGCACAAGAGGCGTGACACCAATTTCCACAAAAATGACAATTTATCCATGTGGAAGCCCGTTTGTTTGATTTATTGCAGACTACACACAGCTTCATAATGAATTGAATGGTTGATTTACTGTAATTCTACTAGCAACCTCTTGAATACTCTATTAATAACCTCCTTAAATAAAGCTCTAGCTATCTGTATTTCTATTTCTAACTGTACTTGTATATCAGGACAGCTTACCGGAGTACGCTCCTGGAGTTTGCCTGTTTTATATTTATTGTTTGTGTTTTATAAGGGCGCCCACAACCCCATCCATTTACAGTCTGCTTTATTGTCCAACGAATCTGTTTGAAACCGGTCGAGGGTTCGGTCCAGTCGAGGGTTCGGAGCCAGTCTGATCTGATCAGTGGGTCACTTATTTAAAGCATACTGGTCGGTGATTTGGGCTAACACATGAAGGATCTACTGGAAATTATCTACCCGAGTAATATGTGATTTGATTGATACAAAAGTATAACTTGCGTGTTGAAGAACCGGTGACTGCTGGCAACTCCTACAGTGACGAACGGTCGAGCCTCAACCCTTGTTTATCAATCGCTGTATCTAGCTTTTCTAGTTTTTCTTTTTGGCCTCCACCACAATAAATGCTATATTATCACTATAGTAGTAGTAGGTTGGTAGACAGCAACCACCCAGGGAAGTACTACCGTCCTGCCAGATGACTGTGAAACAAAAACCTGTAACTGTTTTGCATGATGGTAGGATTGCTGGTTTCTTTTTCTGTCTCATAAACACGCTAGATAACAGGGATATTTTGCTACTCCTACTTACACTTTGGTCACACTTCACAGACACGCACATGCATATATATATACATACATCTAGGTTTTTCTCCTTTTTCTAAATAGCTCTTGTTCTTCTTTATTTCTTCTATTGTCCATGGGGAAGTGGAAAAGAATCTTTCCTCCGTAAGCCATGCGTGTCGTATGAGGCGACTAAAATGCCGGGAGCAATGGGCTAGTAACCCCTTCTCCTGTAGACATTTACTAAAAAAGAGAAGAAGAAAAACTTTATAAAACTGGGATGCTTAAATGTGCATGGATGTAGTGCGGATGACAAGAAACAGATGATTGCTGATGTTATGAATGAAAATAAGTTGGATGTCCTGGCCCTAAGCGAAACAAAGCTGAAGGGGGTAGGAGAGTTTCAGTGGGGGGAAATAAATGGGATTAAATCTGGAGTATCTGAGAGTTAGAGCAAAGGAAGGGGTAGCAGTAATGTTAAATGATCAGTTATGGAAGGAGAAAAGAAAATATGAATGTGTAAATTCAAGAATTATGTGGATTAAAGTAAAGGTTGGATGCGAGAAGTGGGTCATAATAAGCGTGTATGCACCTGGAGAAGAGAGGAATGCAGAGGAGAGAGAGAGATTTTGGGAGATGTTAAGTGAATGTATAGGAGCCTTTGAACCAAGTGAGAGAGTAATTGTGGTAGGGGACCTGAATGCTAAAGTAGGAGAAACTTTTAGAGAGGGTGTGGTAGGTAAGTTTGGGGTGCCAGGTGTAAATGATAATGGGAGCCCTTTGATTGAACTTTGTATAGAAAGGGGTTTAGTTATAGGTAATACATATTTTAAGAAAAAGAGGATAAATAAGTATACAAGATATGATGTAGGGCGAAATGACAGTAGTTTGTTGGATTATGTATTGGTAGATAAAAGACTGTTGAGTAGACTTCAGGATGTACATGTTTATAGTGGGGCCACAGATATATCAGATCACTTTCTAGTTGTAGCTACACTGAGAGTAAAAGGTAGATGGGATACAAGGAGAATAGAAGCATCAGGGAAGAGAGAGGTGAAGGTTTATAAACTAAAAGAGGAGGCAGTTAGGGTAAGATATAAACAGCTATTGGAGGATAGATGGGCTAATGAGAGCATAGGCAATGGGGTCGAAGAGGTATGGGGTAGGTTTAAAAATGTAGTGTTAGAGTGTTCAGCAGAAGTTTGTGGTTACAGGAAAGTGGGTGCAGGAGAGGGAAGAGGAGCGATTGGTGGAATGATGATGTAAAGAGAGTAGTAAGGGAGAAAAAGTTAGCATATGAGAAGTTTTTACAAAGTAGAAGTGATGCAAGGAGGGAAGAGTATATGGAGAAAAAGAGAGAGGTTAAGAGAGTGGTGAAGCAATGTAAAAAGAGAGCAAATGAGAGAGTGGGTGAGATGTTATCAACAAATTTTGTTGAAAATAAGAAAAAGTTTTGGAGTGAGATTAACAAGTTAAGAAAGCCTAGAGAACAAATGGATTTGTCAGTTAAAAATAGGAGAGGAGAGTTATTAAATGGAGAGTTAGAGGTATTGGGAAGATGGAGGGAATATTTTGAGGAATTGTTAAATGTTGATGAAGATAGGGAAGCTGTGATTTCGTGTATAGGGCAAGGAGGAATAACATCTTGTAGGAGTGAGGAAGAGCCAGTTGTGAGTGTGGGGGAAGTTCGTGAGGCAGTAGGTAAAATGAAAGGAGGTAAGGCAGCCGGGATTGATGGGATAAAGATAGAAATGTTAAAAGCAGGTGGGGATATAGTTTTGGAGTGGTTGGTGCAATTATTTAATAAATGTATGGAAGAGGGTAAGGTTAGGTATCTAGGGATTGGCAGAGAGCATGCATAGTTCCTTTGTATAAAGGCAAAGGGGATAAAAGAGAGTGCAAAAATTATAGGGGGATAAGTCTGTTGAGTGTACCTGGTAAAGTGTATGGTAGAGTTATAATTGAAAGAATTAAGAGTAAGACGGAGAATAGGATAGCAGATGAACAAGGAGGCTTTAGGAAAGGTAGGGGGTGTGTGGACCAGGTGTTTACAGTGAAACATATAAGTGAACAGTATTTAGATAAGGCTAAAGAGGTCTTTGTGGCATTTATGGATTTGGAAAAGGCGTATGACAGGGTGGATAGGGGGGCAATGTGGCAGATGTTGCAAGTGTATGGTGTAGGAGGTAGGTTACTGAAAGCAGTGAAGAGTTTTTACGAGGATAGTGAGGCTCAAGTTAGAGTATGTAGGAAAGAGGGAAATTTTTTCCCAGTAAAAGTAGGCCTTAGACAAGGATGTGTGATGTCACCGTGGTTGTTTAATATATTTATAGATGGGGTTGTAAGAGAAGTAAATGCGAGGGTCTTGGCAAGAGGCGTGGAGTTAAAATATAAAGAATCACACACAAAGTGGGAGTTGTCACAGCTGCTCTTTGCTGATGACACTGTGCTCTTGGGAGATTCTGAAGAGAAGTTGCAGAGATTGGTGGATGAATTTGGTAGGGTGTGCAAAAGAAGAAAATTGAAGGTGAATGCAGGAAAGAGTAAGGTTATGAGGATAACAAAAAGATTAGGTGATGAAAGATTGAATATCAGATTGGAGGGAGAGAGTATGGAGGAGGTGAACGTATTCAGATATTTGGGAGTGGACGTGTCAGCGGATGGGTCTATGAAAGATGAGGTGAATCAGAATTGATGAGGGAAAAAGAGTGAGTGGTGCACTTAGGAGTCTGTGGAGACAAAGAACTTTGTCCTTGGAGGCAAAGAGGGGAATGTATGAGAGTATAGTTTTACCAACGCTCTTATATGGGTGTGAAGCGTGGGTGATGAATGTTGCAGCGAGGAGAAGGCTGGAGGCAGTGGAGATGTCATGTCTGAGGGCAATGTGTGGTGTGAATATAATGCAGAGAATTCGTAGTTTGGAAGTTAGGAGGAGGTGCGGGATTACCAAAACTGTTGTCCAGAGGGCTGAGGAAGGGTCGTTGAGGTGGTTCGGACATGTAGAGAGAATGGAGCGAAACAGAATGACTTCAAGAGTGTATCAGTCTTTAGTGGAAGGAAGGCAGGGTAGGGGTCAGCCTAGGAAAGGTTGGAGGGAGGGGGTAAAGGAGGTTTTGTGTGCGAGGGGCTTGGACTTCCAGCAGGCATGCATGAGCGTGTTTGATAGGAGTGAATGGAGACAAATGGTTTTTAATACTTGACGTGCTGTTGGAGTGTGAGCAAAGTAACATTTATGAAGGGGTTCAGGGAAACCGGCAGGCCGGACTTGAGTCCTGGAGATGGGAAGTACAGTGCCTGCACTCTGAAGGAGGGGTGTTAATGTTGCAGTTTAAAAACTGTAGTGTAAAGAACCCTTCTGGCAAGACAGTGATGGAGTGAATGATGGTGAAAGTTTTTCTTTTTCGGGCCACCCTGCCTTGGTGGGAATCGGCCAGTGTGATAATAAAAAAAATAATAGTTGACTGGTGGAAATTTTGGAGGAAGGACGCTTTTTCTGTAGTAATAATTGCTTTTCGTTGTGTATATTGCAACCGCTGGTAACTACAGGTTATATGAGATTCATGGTATACGTCTGGTATTTCAAGAAAAAAGAAACTAATGAAAGTCACTCCACTCCACTAAGTACCATTATAATACTGGTTAGTTGCTACTACTACACTGTATTCTGCTATTCACTGGTATCACTAGATTATATGCGAGTACACTAGCAGGCCAGGAAGCTTATTTAAAACAGTTGACCTGTGGTAAGTTTCTGGCGACTTCTGGCACCTGCCTCTATAGGCTTATCACTTCATTTACAAATTCACCTGTTTTCAAATGACACTTTAGCCTTTATCATCTATATACTAGGGAGCCACTGTAGTATACACTATAACACTATGTATACACAATGTTATCAGGGAGACTTTCTTTCCTCTGACAAAAAAAGTTCAATTATAAATAATATGAAAATAATATGAAATAATATGAAAATATATAAATAATATGAAAAATAGAAAAAAAGGTATATCGGCAACACTTCTACAAGCGGCAGGACTCGATGTTGCTGTTATGTGAGCATCCAGTGCCAACTTCTTGGCCTCATATCTCTGTAAATACTGACCCTAAGTTTTTTTTTTATCCTATAACACATAAAAGTGTGCTCTTTATTTTCATTAAAAAAAAAAAGATTTTTTTATTTTTCAAAATATTCGGGGCACTGGGGTAGTGAATTTATATATACATTTGGACCATTTTCGGGTTAAGTGAAGGTGTGGAGTTACGAAAAGTATTATTCAGAGGGCTGAGGAGGGGTTGTTAAGGTGGTTTGGTCATTTAGAGAGGATGGAGCTGGAGCAAAACAGGATGAAATGGAGGATGTATGAATCTGTAGTGGGGGTAAGGAGGGGTAGAGGTCATCCTAGGAAAGGATGAAGGGAGGGGGTAAAAGAGGTTTTGTGTGTAAAAGGGCTTGGACATACAGTGGGCATGTGTGACCGTGTTAGGTTGAAGCGAGTGGAGATGAATGGTGTTTGGGACTTGACAAGGGGTGGGAGTGTGAGAAGGGTATTATTTTGTGAAGGGATTCAGGGAAACTGGTTAGCCAGACTGAAGTCCTTGAGGTGGAAAGTACAATGCCTCCACTTTAACCCTTAAACTGTCCAAACGTAGATCTACGTTTGTACGCGTAGTGCGCTCTGAACGTAGATCTACATTTTATTTTTCATTCCTTCAAATTTGGCACAATAGGCTTGAGTCGCCTAGACATGAAGGAATGTGTCTGCGCACTCAGTGTGTGCAGTAATAAAAAAAATCAGTAACCACTTAGTACCTTGTGGGAGCACCAGTTCAATTGAGCACCAGCTAGAGCAAATAGCGTGGCATACATCAGTGATTCACTGATGCCATGTTGCATTAACACTCCCTTTTTAAGAGAAAAGTAAAAATAGGTTAGATAACTACATGTACATGAGTGAGTGTGGGTGGGTGTGAGTTGGAACTGACTAGCTTGTGCTACTAGGTCTGATGTCGTGCTCCTTTCTTCAGTGGATGTGACCTGACTAGGTGGGTCATTGGTCTAAGCTGGGGAGGTGACATGGACCTGCCATGCATGGGCCAGTAGGCCTGCTGAAGTGTTCCTTCTTTCTTATGTTCTTATGTATTCGGCAGGCTGGCCAGCTGACTGACTGGCTGGCTGGCTGGCTGGCTTTGGCTCTCTCTGTCTGTATCTCTGTATCTGTCTATATCTCTGTCTATCTATATAGTATCTATCTGTCTCTCTCTCTCACATGTACACATAAGTACAGTTATACATAGTGTAAATTACCTAGGATAACCCGAAATTTCCAGGCAAAGATAGACAGACAGACAGACAGATAGATACAGACAGGCAAACATGTTTGTGTGTATCAGTGAAAACAAGTAAAGCTAGGGTTCCTCCAGTGCCCATTTATCAAATGTCACTGAGCTGTCAACAGTTGTCATAACACCATTCTTCAAGGAGTTTGATATATACTCCAGGCACACACAGGGAGACAGAAAGACAGATAAGCAGAGATAGACAGGCAGGCAGACAGACAGACAGATAGACAGACAAGACATGTTTATGTGTAACAGTGATAACAAATACAGGAGGGTTAACTGGAGCAGTGCACATTTATCAAATGTCACTGGGCTGTCAACAGTATAGAGTTGCTTTTCATAACACTATGCTTCAAGGTATACTCCAGCGTGTTTAAAACATTGCTGAGACCTATAAATACTTTGTATATATTTCTAGACAATAGTAAATGACCAAGACAGGTGAAAATGTTCACCTGTCAATGTGATTGTGACTGAGTACTATTTCCGTACCTAATATTAGTGTCAGAACAGAGTGGCTATGAAATCACAAGAATTATTATAAATTGTAATTATTGGAACAAAAATTACATAAATTAAAATAAAAACGAGAAAAAAAGGTATATGGCAACACTTCTGCAAACGGCATGATTCGATTGTTGCCATCAGGTGAGCATCCAGAGCCAACTTCGTGGTCTCATATCTCGGTAAGTACTGACCCTAATTTTTTTTTAATCCTATAACATGTAGAAAAATGTGCTCTTCATTTAAAAAAAAAAAAATATTTTTCAAAATATTCGGAGTGCTACGTGAGTGAACGTAGATCTACGTTTGGACAGTTTAAGGGTTAAAGGAGGGGTTTGGGACATTTGCTGTTTAGAGTGATGTCTAAACTGTCGTATCTGTGCTCCTCTGCAAAGACCGTGATACTGTAGTATGAATGATTGGGTCACCTTGCCTTGGTGGGAGATAGCCAATGTATTGAAAAGAAAAATATTATGTAATTTTGTTGTATTTAATCAGGCCAACCTTACGCTGTACATAATGAGGTTGTTTCCAACCAGAGTATCTAAGTACACAAATCACCCACACATAGGAGAAAGAAACTTATGATGTTGTTTTGGTCCCACATGAACCATTAACTAGTCACACACTAACACATGCAGGTAAGAGAGCCAGTATATACATGTATACATGAGAAGGGGAGGGATGCAATGAAGAGAGGAGGAAGAAAGAAGGAAATGGAAATAGTAGTGGAAGAGTATTTAAGTGACTGCAGTGTTTATCCCACTGCCTAATGTTTAGTAATTTGTTTGTTGATGATTAACTTCTGTTTATATATATACAGTAGCCAAGAGGTCAAGCATTTAGTTTTTGACTTAGAGAAATAAAACTGCGTAAGTGGAATCATCGTACAGGTTAGCCATCACTAATCTGGCATCATCAGGACCTGTAGGGAGCTGGATTAGTGATTTTGCCAGATTACGGAATGGTTAGGTTAGAGTACACTTAACCAGTGGCGATATTTACACATCGGTGATTTCACACACTTTATGCCCTATTTTTGGTCCGTTTCGTTGTTCCAGTCTACCAAACTCAGCTGTTTCACTAGTATTCCTTCTATTCTGTCGATTGAGTACAAGAAACCGCCCATTCACCTATTTCAACTACCCAATAAAGTGGTCAGAAATCAGTAATTTGGCCAATTCCACACAAATTTCAAAAGATGCCAATTTCAAAATAGAGTCCAGAATAAACAATGCAGACATTCCTGGCACTAAAATAACATTTTCTCTGTTCATTAGTCATGTCTCCAGGCCCATCTTATATTACTCTTGCTCTCCATTTTGAATTGTTATTCACACAAAAAATGTGTCAGTATAGCTACTGAATTCCCTATACTTATACTTGTGTAGTATATTGTAGATCGTATCATCCATGTATATAGTTAGGCTCCCTTTCAGTAGGCTCAGCGACTAGCATGTGTGACGTCACATGATGCGCATGTTTTTTTTATTATCACACTGGCCGATTCCCACCAAGGCAGGGTGGCCCGAAAAAGAAAAACTTTCACCATCATTCACTCCATCACTGTCTTGCCAGAAGGGTGCTTTACATTACAGTTTTTAAACTGCAACATTAACACCCCTCCTTCAGAGTGCAGGCACTGTACTTCCCATCTCCAGGACTCAAGTCCGGCCTGCCGGTTTCCCTGAACCCCTTCATAAATGTTACTTTGCTCACACTCCAACAGCACGTCAAGTATTAAAAACCATTTGTCTCCATTCACTCCTATCAAACACGCTCACGCATGCCTGCTGGAAGTCCAAGCCCCTCGCACACAAAACCTCCTTTACCCCCTCTCTCCAACCTTTCCTAGGCCGACCCCTACCCCGCCTTCCTTCCACTACAGACTGATACACTCTTGAAGTCATTCTGTTTCGCTCCATTCTCTCTACATGTTCGAACCACCTCAACAACCCTTCCTCAGCCCTCTGGACAACAGTTTTGGTAATCCCGCACCTCCTCCTAACTTCCAAACTACGAATTCTCTGCATTATATTCACACCACACATTGCCCTCAGACATGACATCTCCACTGCCTCCAGCCTTCTCCTTGCTGCAACATTCATCACCCATGCTTCACACCCATATAAGAGCGTTGGTAAAACTATGCTCTCATACATTCCCCTCTTTGCCTCCAAGGACAAAGTTCTTTGTCTCCACAGACTCCTAAGTGCACCACTCACTCTTTTTCCCTCATCAATTCTATGATTCACCTCATCTTTCATAGACCCATCCGCTGACACGTCCACTCCCAAATATCTGAATACATTCACCTCCTCCATACTCTCTCCCTCCAATCTGATATTCAATCTTTCATCACCTAATCTTTTTGTTATCCTCATAACCTTACTCTTTCCTGTATTCACCTTTAATTTTCTTCTTTTACACACCCTACCAAATTCATCCACCAATCTCTGCAACTTCTCTTCAGAATCTCCCAAGAGCACAGTGTCATCAGCAAAGAGCAGCTGTGACAACTCCCACTTTGTGTGTGATTCTTTATCTTTTAACTCCACGCCTCTTGTCAAGACCCTCGCATTTACTTCTCTTACAACCCCATCTATAAATATATTAAACAACCACGGTGACATCACACATCCTTGTCTAAGGCCTACTTTTACTGGGAAATAATTTCCCTCATGTGTGCATGAGAATCCCTGTAACTCGCTCAGTTCTTCGCACTTAAGAGTACGACAGGCAACACAGGCATTCTGGGCCTCTCCCTCTCACACTCTGCTAATATAAGTGTTACCATCCAATAAGTGTGTTTAATTCCAACCATCACATCTCCACAAACCCTCCCGACAAATGGAGGATTTACTGTTATGGAGACTGCTGCATTATTGTAATACATATGTAAATTGTATAAATAATGTCAGCCCATTTGTGGCCACGTATTAGACTGGTGAGTTGGACACGTATTGGATGGTGACGTCATTTGTTTACTCTTGAACATTGATCACAGTTTATCTGAGTGAGCTGAGCTCATGGCGACTGACAGTGGCTTCAAAGCCACCTTGTCTTTTATGGACAATGTATGGTGTACGTGCTCTACACAACAAAAAGCATTTCATTTATTCGTTGGAACCATAGCCAGGGCTGAAAGTGAGCAAGTTATAACAATAAATGGAGAAAAAGAAACTGGAATAACTTACACAACAAGTAGCACCACCAAACAGTATCAGCAAGTTGATATGGTGACCCTGGAAATTTGGAATTATACTAGCCGAAATTAGTACCGGAATATTGATGGAGCCGGATTAATGATGGTCAACCTGTGCTTGGTTGATTCCAAATCTGCATAGTTCAATAGGTATTCTTCTGTCAATAAATCAGCTGTATCCCACTGAAGCAGGGTAGTTTAATAGGTATATGATTATTATTCAAGTTGGCATGTTATACAGAAGTACGTACTTGTCTTGTGACCTCAGAATGACAGTCATAACTCTTGACCTATAAGTTAGAATGAACTAAAATTTAAAGACCTGAGTTCAGAACATAGGACAACCCTGAATACCAAATTTGAAGAGATTTAGAGATAGTAGGATGTTAGGTACTAGTTGTCTTTTTTGGAGCTCCCCTTTAAGTATACTAACCTAGTCTAAATTCACACATATTTTAATTTTGAAATGCTGTATTTATAAATTGAGCACTGTTATGTGTACAGATACAAATATTGTAATTTGAGGATTGATAGATGGGTTTTATTACTACATTATAAAAATCACAGTAGACATCAGGAAAGGCAAATTAAAATTGCTAAACTAATATTTGTAGAAATTTTTGCAAAGTTAACTGCATTTGAGACTGTAAATCATGTTCTTAAATTTTGGTGCTGTTGTTTTCGATTATAATTTTGTTGTGCTGCAGGTCATTAAAAGAATTTTTTAATATTTCAGGCAGCGGATGGTTTCCTTTTTGTCGTGGGTTGTGATAGAGGCCGAATATTGTACGTGTCAGAATCTGTATATCAAACTCTTCATTATACTCAGGTATGAAGAAAAAGAAGAAGAGAAGTAAATGCGAGGGTCTTGGCAAGAGGCGTGGAGTTAAAAGATAAAGAATCACACATAAAGTGGGAGTTGTCACAGTTGCTCTTTGCTGATGACACTGTGCTCTTGGGAGATTCTGAAGAGAAGTTGCAGAGGTTGGTGGATGAATTTGGTAGGGTATGCAAAAGAAGAAAATTAAAAGTGAATGAAGGAAAGAGTAAGGTTATGAGGATAACAGAAAGATTAGGTGATGAAAGATTGGATATCAGATTGGAGGGAGAGAGTATGGAGGAGGTGAATGTATTCAGATATTTCGGAGTGGACATGTCAGCGGATGGGTCTATGAAAGATGAGGTGAATCATAGAATTGATGAGGGAAAAGGGTGAGCGGTGCACTTAGGAGTCTGTGGAGACAAAGAACTTGGTCCTTGGAGGCAAAGAGGGGAATGTATGAGAGTATAGTTTTACCAACGCTCTTATATGGGTGTGAAGCATGGGTGATGAATGTTGCAGTGAGGAGAAGGTTGGAGGCAGTGGAGATGTCATGTCTGAGGGCAATGTGTGGTGTGAATATAATGCAGAGAATTCGTAGTTTGGAAGTTTGGAGGAGGTGTGGGATTACCAAAACTGTTGTCCAGAGGGCTGAGGAAGGGTTGTTGAGGTGGTTCAGATATGTAGAGAGAATGGAGCGAAACAGAATGACTTCAAGAGTGTATCAGTCTGTTGTGGAAGGAAGGCGGGGTAGGGGTCGGCCTAGGAAAGGTTGAAGGGAGGGGGTAAAGGAGGTTTCGTGTGCGAGGGGCTTGGACTTCCAGCAGGCATGCGTGAGCGTGTTTGATAGGAATGAATGGAGACAAATGGTTTTTAATACTTGACGTGCTGTTGGAGTGTGAACAAAGTAACATTTATGAAAGGGTTCAGGGAAACCGGCAGGCCGGACTTGAGTCCTGGAGATGGGAAGTACAGTGCCTGCATTCTGAAGGAGGGGTGTTAATGTTGCAGTTTAAAAACTGTAGTGTAAAGCACCCTTCTGGCAAGACAGTGATGGAGTGAATGATGGTGAAAGTTTTTCTTTTTTGGGCCACCCTGCCTTGGTGGGAATCGGCCAGTGTGATAATATAATAAATTATTTTTTATTTATTATCACACTGGCAGATTCCCACCAAGGCAAGGTGGCCCGAAAAAGAAAAACTTTCACTATCATTCACTCCATCGCTGTCTTGCCAGAAGGGTGCTTTACACTACAGTTTTTAAACTGTAACATTAACACCCCTCCTTCAGAGTGCAGGCACTGTACTTCCCATCTCCAGGACTCAAGTCCAGCCTGCCAGTTTCCCTAAACCCCTTCATAAATGTTACTTTGCTCACACTCCAACAGCACGTCAAGTATTAAAAACCATTTGTCTCCATTCACTCCTATCAAACACGCTCACGCATGCCTGCTGGAAGTTCAAGCCCCTCGCACACAAAACCTCCTTTACCCCCTCCCTCCAACCTTTCCTAGGCCGACCCCTATCCCGCCTTCCTTCCACTACAGACTGATACACTCTTGAAGTCATTCTGTTTTGCTCCATTCTCTCTACATGTCTGAACCACCTCAACAACCCTTCCTCAGCCCTCTGGACAACAGTTTTGGTAATCCCACACCTCCTAACTTCCAAACTACGAATTCTCTGCATTATATTCACACCACACATTGCCCTCAGACATGACATCTCCACTGCCTCCAGCCTTCTCCTCGCTGCAACATTCATCACCCATGCTTCACACCCATATAAGAGCGTTGGTAAAACTATACTCTCATACATTCCCCTCTTTGCCTCCAAGGACAAAGTTCTTTGTCTCCACAGACTCCTAAGTGCACCACTCACCCTTTTCCCCTCATCAATTCTATGATTCACCTCATCTTTCATAGACCCATCCGCTGACATGTCCACTTCCAAATATCTGAACACATTCACCTCCTCCATATTCTCTCCCTCCAATCTGATATCCAATCTTTCATCACCTAATCTTTTTGTTATCCTCATAACCTTACTCTTTCCTGTATTCACTTTTAATTTTCTTCTTTTGCACACCCTACCAAATTCATCCACCAATCTCTGCAACTTCTCTTCAGAATCTCCCAAGAGCACAGTGTCATCAGCAAAGAGCAACTGTGACAACTCCCACTTTATGTGTGATTCTTTATCTTTTAACTCCACGCCTCTTGCCAAGACCCTCGCATTTACTTCTCTTACAACCCCAACTATAAATATATTAAACAACCACGGTGACATCACACACCCTTGTGTAAGGCCTACTTTTACTGGGAAATAATCTCCCTCTTTCCTACATACTCTAACTTGAGCCTCACTATCCTCGTAAAAACTCTTCACTGCTTTCAGTAACCTACCTCCTACACCATACACCTGCAACATCTGCCACATTGCCCCCCTATCCACCCTGTCATATGCCTTTTCCAAATCTATAAATGCCACAAAGACCTCTTTAGCCTTATCTAAATACTGTTCACTTATATGTTTCACTGTAAACACCTGGTCCACACACCCCCTACCTCTCCTAAAGCTTCCTTGTTCATCTGCTATCCTATTCTCCGTCTTACTCTTAATTCTTTCAGTAATAACTCTACCATACACTTTACCAGGTATACTCAACAGACTTTTCCCCCTATAATTTTTGCACTCTCATTTGTCCCCTTTGCCTTTATACAAAGGAACTATGCATGCTCTCTGCCAATCCCTAGGTACCTTACCCTCTTCCATACATTTATTAAATAATTGCACCAACCACTCCAAAACTATATCCCCACCTGCTTTTAACATTTCTATCTTTATCCCATCAATCCCGGCTGCCTTACCCCCTTTCATTTTACTTACTGCCTCACGAACTTCCCCCACACTCACAACTGGCTCTTCCTCACTCCTACAAGATGTTATTCCTCCTTGCCCTATACACGAAATCACAGCTTCCCTATCTTCATCAACATTTAACATATGATAATATAATATGAAGAAAAAGATAAAAATGGTTACAGTGTGTTTGCCTGACCTTTCATGGTAGGTTATATTAAGTGATAAGTCATTTATACAGTTGAGCATCAGAAATCATGAATGCTTGATGCCAAGCCCCATGCACAGACAACTACTGACTAAGGACAACTAATCATTATTTCTTTTAGTCTCAGGTGTTGACATAACAACTGTTTGCATAGTGTCTATCAGTAACTTGTACATGACTCATGTTTTTCTCAATTGATGCATAGTAATGTACAGCATCTACAATAATACAGAAACCTTTCAATAGAACTATAATGCCTTTCCAGTGCCTCCACCTCCCCATGTAACATTCCCTGTCTGTTGGTTTTAACTGCTAAGTCCACTTACTCTCCAGGCTTCCTCACCTTTTTTATCTTTCCACAACAGTTCTTATTCTCAGCAAAATTTGCTGATAAATCTCACCCATTCTCTCATTGGGTCTTCTTTTGCACTCCCTTACCACTCTGTTAACCTCCTCCTTCCTCTCTTGATACTTTGTTTTCCAACTATCATTTTTACATTGCAAAAACCTCTCATATGCTATTTTTCTTCCATTCCACCATTTTTACCTTATAATTCCTCTTCTCACCTGCACCCACCTTTCTATGAATATAGTACCTACAAACCTCTGTTACATGTACAATGGAACCTTTGTTTTTGTATGCCCTGGTTTTCGTAGGATTTGGTTTTCGACGACTTTTTTCATCGAAATTTTGTCCCAGTTTTCATACATCCGCTCAGTTTTCATGGAGTTGCTGTACCAAACACGTCCACCTGCCCGCGCCCACACGAAGCATCCCATGCATTATGACTCAGTCTGTCTTTGTTTCTCATTGAGTGAGCATCACCCCGAGTGTTCATCCGAAACATTTTGTAATGATCCATTTTTTTTGTGCTTGTTTATTGAGTGTGACTGCTAAATAAGCCACCAGGAGGCCAAAGAAATTTCTGAGTGCCAGCCCTTTGATAAAGAAGGTGAAAAACACGATAGAATTCAAGAAAGAACTCGTGGCAAAGTACAAAAGTCAAATGAGTTGCAAAGGTTTGTGGAGAAATATCACCCTAACAAAGCTGTTGCAAGCTGTGTCTGCAACATGTTCAATGACAGTGCCTTGTCCCGTTTTAGGCAAATCTCAGAGAGACACCAGAAACAAACCTCTCTGGACAGATTTTTTATGCAACAGGGGTCCAGTGACTCAAGCTGATCCTAGTGCCAGTAAAAGACAAAGAAGGGAAGTAACCCCGGATAGGGCCTTCATACCTGAAGTCCTTATGGAGAGGAATTTCGCTTTCAAACAATAACCTCTCCTCCTCCCTCTTCCCTCCTCGCTGTCTTCCATATGCCAACAAGAGTCTTCAATGA